>NW_012148086.1:2664667-2717200 GCF_000956105.1 Propithecus coquereli
AAATTTAAATAAATTAAAATAATTGAAAGACTGAATTAATTAAGATATGCTTTGTTCCCGAAGAGATTTCTTTATTCAACATATCCCTAATAAAAATGTCAGCCTTGTAATAGCATAAATTGACAAGGTAATTTCACATCATATGAAAATGGCAAGGTTCCAGAATAGCCAAAACAACCTTAGTAAAAAAGAATGATTTTGGATTATTTACACTGC
Organism: Propithecus coquereli; assembly: GCF_000956105.1. Taxonomy (NCBI): domain Eukaryota; kingdom Metazoa; phylum Chordata; class Mammalia; order Primates; family Indriidae; genus Propithecus; species Propithecus coquereli. Next base: position 2,664,884 of record NW_012148086.1, read on the forward strand.
ATAACTTTGAGTCTTATACTGAAGCTACCGTGTGATGTTGGCACATCAACGCAGTGAAATGAAGGGTCCAGAAAAAGACAAGAGCACACATGGGCAATAGATTTTAACAGTGTTGCCAAGTCTTTGTTCATAGAACTCACGCAGCAGATGTACATTCCTAAAATTGAGCAAGATGCCCAATACATGACCACAGCTACAGGAATATTTACTGAAATGGCTGGAACTAGAACATGAAATAAACAAGAAAGGAAGACGTGTGTTCCTTTAAGTAATAGGTGTGTGACATGGGGAATGTGAAACTAGGAAGTCCTAAAGAATGTCAGCCAGTGGGTCATGGGGTGCCAGGGCCCAGGGCACGAAGGTGGACACAGCTCAGGTGCAGGCCGCCTGGGGCCGGAGCCTGGGAGTCTCCTCTGTGTCCTTCCCCTCCGCACGGTATCCTCCTTCTCACAGCTGCTTTGCTGAAGACATCGGGGCCTGAGAAGTCAGGAGATTTCTTGCAGGGAGGAAGCAGGAGCACACCTGCTCTCAGAGGGAGACAATGGGAGTTCAGGTTTCCAGTCTCCTTTCTTTCCTGTCATTTCCAGGGAGGATTCAGTAGCAAAAAGAAAAAAAAAAAAAAAAAAAAAAATACAAAGGATCAAAAAAAAAAGAGGCCTGGTTGGAGAAAAAGGAAACCTGGATTAAAAATGGCTAAATTTCTATTTGCTTTCTTTTCATGTGGCTAAATTTTAGATGATTGCTGCTTTGGCAGCTGGAAGTAAGAGGAATGTTGTGATTTCCAATTCCAAGTCCTTCAACGATTCAGCCTGCATCTGTGTGCCACGGCATGCTGGTGCTGTCCTAGCCGCTGAGGCCACCGAGGCACACAGGCACTCCCGCGGTGCAGGAGTCCATGATTCTGCAAAGGAGCTGGTCACATCTTCTCTAGTCTCGTTATAAAAAGCAATTGCCGTGACAACCTACCCCACACTCACTGTCTAAATTGGAGAGCTGAGCGGACAGGAGACAGGACAGAGGAGGCCGTCGAGGGCTATTTCGGCTCTTCTCACAATATGCCCATGTCTCGTATGCTGCTGTCGGTGAGCCACGGACTAAATGTGCTGAATATTAGATAATTGATGTTCACACGGTTCACGTGAAGTGAAAATATTTGCCGGAGTTTTAAATTGGAGTGAAAGAGTGTGGTAGTGATGTTTGAGAAATTGGTTGGCATTTATAATAGGGTGGGAATGCGGTATTATTTTTCCCATTTAAAATAATGTAGTATAAGCATCCTGGAGCTGAAAATGGTAAGATATTGTTAATAAGGAATTGTGTGTGGTTCACAAGGGCAGGTTACTCAGGGTGCTGATCATCATAATGTGAAGGAGCCTCAGAATCAAGTTACACAGTCAAAAAAGCTTTGAGGAGCAGCAATAATTGAGCTACGTGCTGCTTTATAAGTGCCCCTCACGCTCCTCTTCTAAAGTGGTTGCACCAGTTACATTTCAGCATATATGAGTTCCAGGTGCTCCACATCTGTTCAACACTAAGTATGGACAGTCCTGTAATGCAGGACACTCTGATAGGTGCATAGCAGTATCTCATTGTGGTTCTGATTTGCCCTCAAGAATAATGACATTGAGCATACATTCATTTGCTTATTTACCATCTATATTTCTTCCTGAGTGAAGTTCAAGTTTTTTGCCTTTTTAACTTTTTTCTTTTATTTTTATTGAGTCCTTTATTGTATATGTGATTTATAAATACTTTTTTGTAGTCTGTGATTGTTTTTCTTTTCATTCTTTTCATTCTTCCAAACAGTGGAAGTTCTTAATTTTGATGAAGTCTCTTTATTAATTTTTTTCCTTTACAGCTTATGTTTGGTGTTGTTTTTAAGAAAGTTTAATCCAATGTCACAAAGATTTCTTCCTTCTTTCTTCTTGAAGTTTTATAGTTGTACATTTTACATTTGTATCTGTAATCAATTTTGAGTTAATTTTTGCATGTTATGTGAAAGAAAGTTCGGTGCGTGTATTGTGTGTGTGTGTGTGTGTGTGTGTGTGTGTGTGTATCAATGGCCACTTGTTCTCAAACCTTTTTTGAAAAGTTCATAGTTTCTCTACTAACTCATTCAGCTTTGTAGAAAACAAATTGGCCATATTTATATGGCTCCATGTGCACTTAAAAAGAATGTGTATTCTGCTGCAGTTAGATCAACTGTTCCATAAATGTCAATTAGATTGATCTGTGGATGATGTTCTACAATTCCACATCCTTACTGATTTTCATTTACTGCTATCAATTACTGAGTAAATGCTGTTGAATTCTCTAAATATAATTGTATCTATTTCTCCTTGTGGTTCTATGAAGTTTTGCTTCATGGATTATGAAGCTCCATTATTTAGTGCAAAAAAATTAGGATTGCTGTTTTCTTGATGAAATAGCACCATTATCAAAGTGAAATGACCCTGTATGTCCCTGATAATATTGCTTGCTATGAAATGTACTTTGATATTCAAATAGCCACTCCAGCTTTCTTTTCATTTAAATCTATCCATTATTTAACTCTTAACCAATGTGTGGCTTTATGTTTAAAGTAGGTTTTATATTAGCAGCATATAACTGAGTCTTGCTTTTATATCCAATCTGACAATCACTGCCTTTATAAATTATTTTTAAATTTTGGAGTACTTACAGATTCATATGCAATTGTGAAAAATAAAGCAGAGATCCAATGTATCTATGACATAGTTTCTCTCAAATGTAGTATATTGCAAAACTGTGGTAAAATATAATGATCACAATAATGACATTGATATAATCAAGATACAGAACATTTGCATCACTGCAAAAATCTCTTGTAAACTTTTGGTATTGGCTTTTTTTTTTTCACTCTGTATAATTATTCTCTAGGGATTCATCCAAGTTGTTGTGTGTATCAATAGTTCATTCTTTTACACTGCTGAGCAGTACTCCATGCAATAGATGTACCACAGTTTAACCATTCTCCAATTGAAGGACATTTTGTTCTGTTCAGGTTTGGGGTATTACTAATGAAGCTTATATTATAAACATTTATTCACAGGTGTTAGTGTGAACATAAGTTTTTATTACTCTAGGATAAATGCCCAAGAGTGAAAATGCTGTTTCATACGGTAATTGTGTATTTAGTTTTTTTATAAAGTGTAAAACTATCTTCCAGAACAGCTGTATAATTTTGCATTATATAGCAATAATGTGATCCAGTTTTTCTGAGTCATCACTAGCATATGATGTTATAACTTTTTTTTTCATTTTCTCCATCTTGACAGTGGTGATAACTCTTTGTGGTCTTAATTGACATTTTCCTGAAAGTTTATGATGTTGAACATTTTCTCGTGTTTATTTGCCATCTATATATCCTATTTTTTCATGTGTTTTGCACATTTTTTGATTTCTTTTACTGTTGACATTTCAGAGTTTTTTATGTATTCTAGATACTGGTCCTTTGTCAGATGTGTTGTTTGCAAATATTTTCTCCCAATCTACAGTTTGCCCTTTTATCATCTTAGTTTTTGCACAACCAAAGTTTTAAATTTTGATGAAGCCCAATTTATCAATTTTTCTATTGATGGATTGTACTTTCAGTTTTAAGTCTAAAATCTAAGCCCGGTCATTGCTCCTAAAGCTTTTCTTCTATATTTTCTAAAAGTTTTATAGTTTTATGTTTTACATTTAAGTCCATGATACACATTGCATTGATTTTTGTACAAGGGGGAACCTAAATTGAGGCTTATTTATTTATTTGTTTATTTGTCTGTGAGTCACCAAGTCTCTAGCACCATTTGTTGAAAAACCTATCTTTCCTCCATTGAATTGCTTTTGCACTTTATAAAAAATTAGTTGGGCTCACTTGTGTGGGTCTGTTTTTAAGTTCTTTATACTGTTTTATTGATCTATGCAGCCATCTCATCAATCAATACCAAATATTCTTGATTACTGTAGTTATACAATAAGCCTTGAAATCAAGTTGACTAATTCTGTCTACTTTACTCTTCTTTTTCAAAATTGATTTCACTTTCTAGTTCCTTTGCCTTTCAAAATAAATTATAGAATAATGTCTATTCCCGTAAAGATCTTGCTTGGGGTTTGATAGACATTAATTTAAAGTTGTATATTAATTTGGAGAGAATTGACTTTAAACTATGTTGGATCTTACCATCTACGAACATGGTATAGCTCCCCATTCATTTATATCCACTGTGATTTATTGTATCAGCATTTTGTAGTTTTCTGCATACTTATCCTGCCCACGTTTGCTTAAATATACATGTATTTATTTTTCAGACATTATAAATAGTATAACATTTCAAATTTTGTTATCTACATTTTCATTGCAAGTATATAGAAATACAATTGATTTTTGTATGTTTATCTTCTATTATGTGGCATTCTTGAACTTATTAGTTCTAGGAATATTTTTATAAATTCCTGAGATATTCCATATTGACAATCATGGTATTTGCAAACAGGAACAGTTTTGTTTCTTCATTTCTGATATTTGCCTTTTATTTCTTTTCTATATTAACTTATACTAACTAAAACTGCCAGCCCTATGTTGAATAAGGATGTTATTGAGAGCAGTCTTTCTTTGTTTCTGATCTTAGGGCAAAAGCATTAAGCATAATGTTAGCTATAGTTTTTTCATACAATCTTTATCAAGTTGAGAAAGTTTACGTTCTTCATTCCTACCTTGCCAAGCTATTATTATGAAGGGATTTTGGATTTTGTCAAATGCTTTTTCTGTTTCAGTTGACATGGTCATATGATTTTTCTTTTTAGAAATATTAGGATGCTTGCAATACTTGATATATAAATATCGAATCAGCCTTTTAACCCTGGAATAAACCCCACTTGGTCATGGTGTATAATTAGTTTTAGATCTTGCTGAATTCTATTTACTAATATTATGTTAGGGAATTTTGCATTTGTTTTCATATAGGATGTTAGTCTGTTTTCAAGAAACTGACTTTAGTGGTGAACTCCCCTCCTCCAGCAACAGAATCAAATCCTGATTCTCCAGCACCCACTCCATCCTCTCTAGCACCATCTCCATCATCACCTTCTGATTAATGTCAGCTACCTCCTTGCCTCAAAAATGAACTTCCAGTGAGCAAGACATTGATGCAACATTAAATGAATTTTAATCTTTAATGTTCTTTTTGGAAATTTTTCCTGTCTCCTGTCTAAACCTTTTGTATGAGTTTGTTTTCATGTTCTGTTTATTTGAATTAAAAGAAAGAATACAATAGTTTCTGTAAGTTATTCTGACAGTAGAGGGGTATTATTATTATTATTAGAGTATTACACTATTTTATTATTACCACATATAAGCCATTATAGTATTATTGTTGTTATTATTATTACTGCATATGTGCCATTCATCAGGAATTCAAGTTACATACAAATTTGACCTAAAGACATTCTTAAGGACATAGGTCATTCATCACTCAGGGATCACCTGTGTTAGTTTCTTAATATGAATTAGGAAATTTTTCCTCCTTTTCTTATTTCTGGAATAGATTGTGAAGAATGAGTATTAATTGTTTTTAAACATTTGGTAAAATGCTCCAGTGAAACAATCTGGGCTTGGAGATTTTTTTTAGTGTAATTAATTGCAAATTCAATTTCTTTAACAGTTACAGGGCTATTCATATCATCAGTTTTATATCGTGTGAGTTCTGGTAGTTTGCGCTTCTGGAGGAATCGGTTCATTTCTTCTACATTGTAAAATTTATATGTATAGAGTTGTTCCTAGTATTCTCCAATTATTCTTTTAATACCTGCAAGGCCTCTAGTGACATCCCCTGATTGATTATTCATCTGTGTGATTTGTGTCTTACCTCTTCTGTTCTTTGCCAGTCTTACTAGATGTTTGTCAATTTTATTGATTTTTTTTTAAAAAGCTTTGTTTCATTTTCTCTACTGCTTTCCTATTTTTGATTTTATCGATTTATGTTTATCTCTTTATTATTCCTACATTCTACTTGCTTTGGATTTATAATGATCTTCTTTTGAAGTTTCCTCAGGTAGGAGCTTATATCATTAATTGGAGCTTTCCTCTTTTCTGAAGTTTAGTGATGTAAATTTACAGCTCTACATTGCTTTAGCAGTATTCTCCAGATTTCCATATATTTTATTTTCAGTCCAGTGTATTTTTCAATTTGCTTCCTGAGAGATTTCTCCTTTGAATAACCCATGGATTCTTTGGAAGTGTGCTGTTTAGTTTACAAGTATTTGAAAACCTCCCTGTTATCTTTCTATTAATAATATAAATTACTAGTTACACTTCTTTGTGTTTAGAGAATACACTGTATGATTTCAATTTTTTTAACATTGTTGAGTTTTGTTTTATGGCCCAGGATATTGTCTCTCTTGATATTTTTCTCTGGATACTAGGAAAAAATGTATATTCTGTTCTTTTGGGATGAAGTGCACTATACATGCCAATCAGATCCTTTTGGTTGGCAGTACAGTGAGCTCTTCTATATCTCTGATGATTTTCTGTATAATTCTTCTGTCAATTGCTAAAAAAAGTTGTTGAAATCCTCAACTATAATTGTGTATTTGTCTCTTACACTTTTCACTTATGTAAGTTTTTCCTTTGCATATTTTGCACCTCTGTCCTTTAGTGATTATACTAAGACTGCTACGACTTTTTGAAGGTCTGACCCTTTTATCAGTCCAGAATGTTCTTTGTCTGTGGTAATTTTCTTTGCTCTAATGTTTATTTTATCTCAGATTGTATAATCATTCTCTATTTCTTTGATTTAATGTTTATTTTCTCTAATATTATATAAACATCCCTCTTTCTTTTGATTGATGTTTGCACAATATATCTTTATGCATCCTTTATGTTCAACCTGCTTATATAGTTATAGCTCATGTGAGTTTCTTATAAACAGCATATATTTGGGTCATGTTTTAAAATCCATTCTGAAAATCTGTATTTTAATTGATATATTGAGACCATTTATACATAATGTCATTGTTGAGAAGTTAAGGCTTAAATGTGCCAATTTATTTTTTGTTTTCTTTTCTCTCTGTTTTTAATTTCTCAGCTTTCATTTTCCTGAGTTCTTACATGTGACTTACAGATTTTTTAAAATTTCATTTTTATTTATCTGTAGTGTTTTGGAATGTACTTTTTTGTATAGCTTTTTAGTAGTTTCTGTAGATATTATATACATAAGTTATTAGTCTCCTGGTGTCATCCTATTATTAGTTTGAATAAAATCTAGAAACCTTATCTCTCTATAGTTTTTTATGATCTCCCACTTATAACACGTGTCTTAAATGTTTACTTTACATTTATTGAGAACCACATCAGATAGTGTTTTAATTTTGTTCAATCCTCCACCATTATTTGGAAAACTTAAGAGAAGAAGGAAACCGTATTGTATTTCTGCATGTTTGATTATTGTGTTTTGTTCTTCCTGCAGTTCCAAGTTTCCTCTATTTATTGTTTCCTTTCTGTTTTTAGAACTTCCTTGAGCTATTCTTTTAGAGTAGGTTTGATAGTGACAAATTCTCATAGTTTTCCTTTATCTGGGAATGTTTTGATTTCCCCTTCATTCATGTTTCCACTGGATATAGGATTCTGGACTAATAGTTCTTTTCTATCAGCAGCTGAAAAATACTGTGTCACTTTCTTCTGGCCTCTAATTTCTGATGAGACATCTGCTGGAATATGAATTGATTTTATGCTATACTTAAGGTGTTGTTTTGTCTGATGGTTTTTAGACATTTGATTATGATGTACCTTGGTATGGATTTTCTTGGATTTATTACGATTGGGCTTCCCTCAGTCTCTTGAGTCCATAAGTTTATATCTTTTGCCAAAATTGGAATGTTTTTGGCCTTTATTTCTTCATGTACTTTTCGGGGTCTCCCTCTGCTTCTTTCATTTTTGTAGTCCAATGATATAAGTATTATATATTTCGTGATCGACCACAGATTCCTGAGGCTCCGTTCATTTTTTTAAATCTATTTTCTTTTTTGTTTAGAATGGGCAATTTCTATTATTCTATCTTCTAGTTTATTGTTATCTTCTATTACTCTGTCCTTCCATTCTGCTGTTGAGCACACCAATAGAAGTTTTTGTTTTAATTATTATATTTTTTAGTTTTACAGTCTTGATCCTTCTTTATATTTTCTTATTTCTTTGCTAAGACTTTCTATTTATTCATTTGTTTCAAATATGTCTGCAATTGCCCATTAAACCCTTTTTGTGTTTACTGCTTTAAAATACTTGTCAAACAATCCTATCATCTCTGTTAACATCAATTATTGTCTATTTTTGTTAAGTATAAGACCACCTGCTTTTAGGTATTAGGAGTGATTACTGATTGACATTGTGGACATTATGTTATGAAACTCTGGACCTTATTGTTACCTTCTGTGTTAGCTGGATTTCTCTCAAATCACACTGGCAGAGAAACTGGGAATAGAGTCACTATCTTGACTGCCAGGTATGGTAGAAGTTCTAGTTACCCCTTTTATCTCCCTTTAAAACCAAAATGGGGAGTTCTCCTCTTTTCTTCTAAGTGGATGTAGGAAATCTGGTTTCCTAAAAGGTCTCTACAGATCACTGATATCTTACTGGTTTAGTAGGATAGATATGCATTGTTGCTACTTCTCATACGACCTCCACAGACACCACGGCTGTGAGAGATGGAGGTTGACCTCACTATAGCTGAGTGGTAGTGAAAGTCCTAGATCTCTATCAGGACTTCTCTTACACAATTCTAGCAAGGAGGGGAAGAGGTTACACATTACTACTGGGTTAGGGAAGAGGTTCAGGCCCCCTACATGGTCTTCACTTACTCTTTGTGGGTGTGGGCCAGCATTCATCCAGCAAGGATGAATGCCCTGCCTTCCTACTTAGCTTCAATGATACCACCCAGAAAAAGACTGGAACATCTGGATATAGTCTCATGAGGCATTTGGCATTGCTGGAATAAAAGAATGTGGCACTCCCATCTTTTTGTAGAGTTTGTAGAGGATATAGTATAAATGGTTTTTGTTTGTTTATTTGTTTGTTTTTGTCTTGATAAGCTGCCCCTTCCCTGTTCCTTGAACTAAAGAGAGTGTGGTTTTCTTTGACTTTTTGTCTATGCCCATGAGAATTTATGGTTGCTGGGTTCTTTAGTTCCAAGTCTGAAACATATGAGAAAAATAAAGCTCACAGGCCTCACCATCATGTCCTTCCCGGGGTCTTGAGGTCCTGAAGTCCTTGGCCAGTCTGCCTTCTTCTCTCCAACTTTAAAGTCTTCTTATGTTGGTTTTATATATAATGCTAAAGTATTTTAGTTGAATTTAGTGGAGAACAGGAAAAGGTATCTCCCTGTATCTGTCCAAAATCAGAAATCCCACTCTCTGCCTTGTAATTGAGGTGTATAGATCATTTACATTTGACATGATTATTGGTATGATTGGGTATAAATCTATGATCTTGCTATTTTCTTTCTGTTTTTCTCATGTGTTCTTTATTCTATTTTCCTCTTTTCTCCTTCTTTTGGATTAATTTAATATTTTTAATAGCCCTTATTTATTAGAACAGTATTAGATTTACGGAAATATTGAGAGGATAGTACAGAGAGTTTCTATATATTGGGCACCTCCTTCTGCTTATTAACATGTTACATTAGTATGACTTATTATAATTAATGAAAAATTATTGATACATTATTATTAACTAAGTCCATTGTTTATTTATTTTTTCTTAGTTTTTATCAAATGTCATTTGTTTCTGTTCTCAAATTCGACCCAAGACACCATATTGAATTTTGTTGTCGTGTTTCCTTAGGGTCCTTTTGGTTCTGACAGTTTCTCATAATTTCCTTGTTTTAATGACCTTGGTAGTTTTGAAAAATACTTGTCAACTGCCCCTCTACTAGACTTTGTCTAATGATTTTCTTATGACTAGATTGGAGATGGGATTTTAGAAAGATCCCAGAGGCAAAGTGCCCTTTTCATCATAATATATCGAGAGTACATACTATTAACATAACTTATCTCTATTGATGTTGACTTTGATCACCTGGCTTAGGGTAGTGTTTGTTAGGTTTCTTTACATGTAAGATTTCTTTTTTCTCCCCCTTTCCCTACTGTATTCTTTGGAAGAAAATCACTATGCACAGGATGCATTTAAGAATTGGGGATTTATGCTTCATGTCCCTCAGATTAGAGTATCTACATCATTTACTTGGATTTGAGTTATGTGCATCTTTGAACCCCATTTTTTTGATTTAGTTTATTTTGTTTTGTTTAGTTATATCAAAATAGATATAGACATGGATATTATTTTATGCTTTAGGTTATAATTCAATACTACTTTATTTATTTTGTTGCTTAAATTCTTCTAGCTTTGATTATTGGTTTCTGGATTAATTCTATTGTGGTCTAAGAACATACTTAGTGTTTATATTCTTTAAAACTTGTTCAAGAGTGTTTTATAGCCGACGATGTGGTTTATCTTGGTGAATGAGTGCTCTGCTATTGTTGGATGAATATTCTATAGATATCAATTAAATCAAATTGGTTGATAGAGCTGTTTATATCAAAATAAACATCCTTATTTTCTGCCTGATTGATCAATTACTGAGATGAATGGTAAAATAACCAACTATAATAGTGGATTTATCTATTTCTACTTTAGTACTGCCAGTTTCTGCCTCACATATATTGACACTGTTGTTATGTACACACACATTAAGCATTGTTATGTCTTATTGAAGAATATTTTTATCATTATATAATGTTCCCCCATATTCTTGACAATTTTCCTTGATTTGACATCCACTTTGTCTAAAATTAATTTGGCTAATTAAGCTTTGTTTTGATTAGTGTGAGCATGGTATAGCTTTCTCCATTCCTTTATGTTTAGCCTATTTTTGTCTTTCTATATCAAGTGGGTTTATTTTAGACAACATATAGTTGGATCTTGCTATTATCCATTATGACAGTCTCTGTTTTTAATTCATATATTTAGACCATTCACACTTAAGGCAATTATATATACATAGTTGGTTTAATAGCTACCATTTTGTACCATTTTCTATTCCTTGTACTTGTTCTTTGTTTCTTTTTTCTTCTCTATTATTTTGTGCCCCCTCTGGTCTTAATTCGGTATTTTATATGATTCCATTTTCTCCCCTCTCTTAACATATCAATTATATTTCTTTTTAAAAATGCTTTTAGCAGTTGCCCTAGAGTTTGCAATATATTATACATTTACAACTAAATGAAGTTCACTCTTGAATAATACTATAATACTTCATGAATAGTGCAGGTACCATATTCCAGTGTATTTCCAATCACTCCCTCCTGTCCTTATAACCGTGTTGCCATCCATTTTATATATATACTATAATCACCCAAATGCATTTTTACTATTACTACTTTGAACAAACAGCTAACTGTTCAATCAATTAAGAATAAAAAATACAAACAAAATAATAGTTACTATTACTGTCTATTTCTCTTTAACTTTTGAAGGATCATTTTATGAAATATAGAGTTTTAGGTTGCTAGTTTTGTTTTGTTTTTCAAACTTTAAATATTCCACGTTCTTCTTGGTTGCATGGTTTTTGATGAGAATCCAATGTAATTCTTACATTTGTTCATATATATGTTAAGCATTTTTACCTCCTCTGGCTGCTTTGAAGATTTTCATTTGTCTTTTGTTTTCTGAAGTTTGATTTTGATATGCTTAATGGTAGCTTTTTGGTATTTATCATGTTTTGTATTCTCTGAACTTCCTGGTTGTGTGGTTTGGTGTCTGACATTAATTTTCAAAAATCTTAACTCACCATTATTTCAAATATTTCTTCTGCTCCTTTTTCTCTTCTTCCAGTATCCCAATAACATATGTTAAACCTTTAGAAATTATCCTATAGATCTTGGACATTGTGTTCTTCTTTTAAAATTCATTCCTTGAATTTTTAAGGTTGGAAATCTTTTGGTGACACACTTTCAAGTTTACTGATACTTTCCTTGCCATGTCTGGTCTACTGATGAGCCCATCAAAGACATTTTTTATTTTTGTTATGAAGTTTTTTATATTTAGCATTTCCTTTTGATTAATATTTAGAGTTTCCATCTCCCTGTTTACATTATTCATTTGCTTTTACATTTGCCTATTTTTTCCTTTAGAGCCTTCAACATAGACATAATTATTTTAAATTCTTTGTCTGATAATTCCAAAATCTCTATCAGAATTTAATTCTGATGCTTCTCTTCAGATGGTGTTTTTTCTTATTTTTTAGTATATTTTGCATCTGTTGTTGTTGTTGTTGAAAGCCAGACATCAGATGTCAGGTAATAGGAACTGAAGTAAATAATATTCTAGTGTGAGACTTAAATTAATCTGGCTGGCAAGTAGGCTGAGTTTAATATTTGCTGTGCATGTAGGCGATAGAGGCTTCAATATTTCTGGTATCCTTCTAGAGTCTAAGCCTTGCAATTTTTTAGTTAAAATCCCTTGTTATTATATTGGAGCCCTGTTAATATGGTGGTAAGGTGTGAGGGGAAGGGGAAGTATTATATAATTATATAATTGTCAGTTTTTTTAATGATATTTTTGTGCCCCTAGGAAATGACCTTCACAAGTTTTCCTCAGTGAAACAGCTAATATATACCATAAATAAAAGAAAAGAAATACTCCAAATACAGTCGTTTTAAAATCATGTCTGAAAGCATCATTAATGTCTATGAACTGAGATCATTTTTAAAGAGGACACTATTTTAAATTAAAATGGGAAGATAGTTGTTACCCATAGCATAGGGGAATTTATTCTGAGGACACTTTCACATTTTGCAGGGCGTGAGGTGTGAGTATATATAGCCTTTTATTTCAGTGATAATTCAAAAGGAATACATAGGAAGTGGCACTCAAACTTCAGCTTAAATATTTGGTGAGTGACCTGATGAAGCAGATAATCTCTACAACAATTTTTTGAGGTAGTTATTATTACTACTTCCTAGATACTGATACCCAGAATCAGATGACGTTTACACTCTAAGAGGCAGAGTTAAGCCCAGTGGACTGTGAAACCTGAGCATTTCCCACTCTACCAGGCTCCCTCCATTCTGCTATGCTGCACCCTACCCTTTGCCAGGTATCGACTACCACAGTCCTGAGGAATATCTGTATCAAATCTCAAAAATGCAACTAGTGAAAGAAACTGCAACTTCTCTTTTTTGAGGAGACAAGGATGTAGTTTAGATAGGATGATGTGATCTTCCCAGGAGACAGGTGTCTCCCAAATCACTGCTTTTGATCACGATTGTATTTTATTAACCAGCCCAGACAGCTTTCTTTCTATTAGGTTCTTTGATGCCCAGTTCCAAGAAAAATAATAATTCTACAGGAAAAAAAATCAGTATATGTGATTTTAGTTCCATATGAAGGAAAAGGAGACTTAAGTTACACTAAATGAAAGGTGTTTTCCTTGAACACCTATTTGGCAACAACTTGGAGAAGAATTTTCATAATGCTTTGAATAATTGAGCACACCCTCCTTGGTACAAGATATTTGAGCTGATACACAGAGATTGTGTAACACTAATTTGCTTTTCTTATTCCAGAGTAATATATCATCTGTTTTCTACACGATTGTTCTTTAAAAATGAGAACAAAAATAAGAGATTTTCAAAAGAAAAAAATTATAATTAATTTGTTGATTGTGGCCTAAATATGAGCAAAAAAGTCTTGTTTTATACTGCAAAGCTGTACAGTTTTACACAAGCACTGCCCTTGAACAGCCATTGTTTTTTAAATTCATCAGAAAGAATATTTCCATCTGTCTCAGAAGAGTATTGATGGTTCATTTACCCTTTGAATAAAATCAAACATGAAGGTGGGGTTTGGAGGGACTATAAAGGCATCTGATTAAAGCATTACTCAGAATTTGGCTTATTTATTAGAACAATATTCTCCATTCTTGATCCATTTAAGTGATGATATAATTCACTTTTGAGGGTTGTGTTAAATATCAATATAACTTAGAGGCAAAAAGCAAGGTGAAATGTTTCAAAGCCAACAGTATAATCTACAATAAGCAGCAGAAGAAATAAAAGTGATGATGTAAATAGATGCTTCACTTGTAGCCAGTATTACAGGACACTAAATCTAAAGTCCAACTGAGTTACTGCCCTTCGATAGATGTCAAATTCTAAAAAGAACTTTAAAATAATATATTTTAATGTATTTGAAAATAACATATTTTAAAAATATTTTAAAATAGCATACTTTCTAAAATTATTAAATATTAATACTATATTTCTAAAAATATATTATTTTCCAAGAACAAGTATTGAACTCTGAAATTTATACTGGTGATATAAATGACAGTGCAGATGGAAAGAAGGACTTCGTGGGGAGATTTCTTTGGAGAAAGTGCTGCCGAGACCTTTTCCCTCTCCACCAAGGCAAAGGCGTAAATAGTGTCCACTCCCTTCAGTTCTTGAGAGAAAGTCTTAAGGTTGATGACCAGGAGAGCTTTGATATGGTGACCAGCCATCTCCTTTGCTCAGGACTAAGGGACTTCCTGAGACATGGAATTTTCAGTTTCAAAACTGATAAAATCGGGACAAAACAAGAGGGATTGATTGCCTTCAAATTGGACTGGGAAGTGAGGAGATACCAGAGTCTGACCCATGACTTAATGCTGCCCAGCTATCATGCTAGGAGTCCCTGCTTCACGTAGTCTCCCAAGCCCCTGGGCTATAATTTGAGCCTTTCTCCTTTCTTCAAACTTCCAGTTCGTCCTACTCTCATTAGATGACTAGCTTGCCAATTTCACTGAACAAACAATACAATCAGAAGAGAAGACCTACCAGAACTTCCGCGAGTCTTCTACACCATATCTGAACTGAGTCTTCTGGCCTCCCTCCTGCAGCCCAGGAGGACCTGTCTGTGCTCCCCCCATGCCTGTGACACCCCATTCCCTCTCCCCTAGCCAAAGGCACATGCCAGCAATTCTCTCCTCTCTCCTACACCACCAGTTTGTTGTTGTTGTTGTTGTTTTCTTTTTTTTGTAATATTTGCTTCTAGGTAGTTCTCATAAGCATAAAAACATGTTGCTATCTCACCCGTCTTAAAACACGTACACACGCACACACAGGATTCCATTTTCCACCCCACTTATCTCCCTGTGTCTCTGCTTCCCCTCAAGGAAATTCTGAAAATTTTCTACTCTGACCATGCGGGTTTTTTTCCTTCCATTCTTTGTTAACATTACAGTCAGGCTTTTGTCCCCGATGTGCCACCAAAATTACTCTTGGGTAGGCCATTAATGATCCTGATTTTGTTGATCAAGTCTGGGTCCTCATCTTCTGTGCTGTATTTGACATATTTAACCATTGCCTCTTCCTGAAAATACTTCTGAATTGGTTTTGAGGAAAGCATATTAATCCTACTAAGAAATCCACATGTCATAAGCACCTATTTTTTATGCAGCCCTAATTAGTTATTCTGGATGATACCTTTAGAGCATAATATATGTGTTCTGCTGCCAACCTATAGACTCTCTACAGATGCTTCCCTGGCAGGTCCTTCTCCTGCTTTGCAGGAAAGAAAAAACTTAACTTTAACTTAAGATCAAAGTGTTAACAAATATTTTGAACTGAGCATATTAACTTCTGAATCAAGAATCTCGTTTGCAAACTGAAATTACCATGAAATTCCCTATTGCTTTCAAGTAACCAGGACATTCTCAGAACCTGCAAGAGATTTTGTCCAGCAGCTTGGGAAAAACTTCTCATACTGAAAGATATTAATATTTAAAAAGGACAGTAACAGGTAAAAATAAAATTGAAGTTTGACAATATTCCATATGTCATGCTATTCCACTTATTGTTTACAATCCCATTCATATCCTTCTAATACAATAAATGTAGATTCAGAAAATTATGTATCTGATACATGCCAGTGATGTCTAACAGGAATGGTGCCTTGTTTCTGATATCCCCTATTCTGACATAGTCCTGTCCTTAAAAACATCTTTCAACTCTATAGAAGTGGGCCTGATTCCTCTAGACAGCATGCTCAGCCTTTCATGGGTTGTGTTATGTGGAGTGGACTGTGATGGCTAATTTTTGTATAAACTCGTCTAGGCCATGGTGTCCAGATGTTTATAAAGTCAAATATCAGTCTTGACATTGCTGTGAAGGTATTTTTTAGATGTCAGTAACATTATTTTCTTCCTATCTTTCTTATCTCAACAGATGTAAGGGGTACAAATGGTTTTTTGTTATATGGATAAATTTTATAGTGGTCAAGTCTAGACTTTTAGGGTACCTATCACCTGAATTGTACCCAATAAGTAATTGTTCAGTTCATTCTCACTGCCTCCCACCCTGTCTTTTGATTCTCTAGTGTCCACTCTGTCACTGTGTATGATCATGCATACCCATAGCTTAGCTGCCACTTAAAATGAGAACATGTGGTATTTGGTTTTCCATTTTTCAGTTACCTTACTCAGAATAATGGCTTCCAGTTCCATCCAAGTGGCTACAAGAGACATTATTTTATTTTATTTTATTTTTATGGCTCAGTAGAATTCCATGTACACACACACACACACACACACACACACACTCCATGTTTTGTTTATCCACTTATCAATTGATGGTCACTTAGGTTGATCCCATATCTTTGCAATTGTGAATTGTGTTGCTATAAACTTACAAGTGCAGATGTCTTTTTGATATAATGGCTTATTTTACTTCGGGTAGATACCCAGATAGACTACTTTGGTAGATACTGGGATTGCTGGATTGAATGGTAGGTCTACTTTTAGTACTTTGGGAAATCTCCATACTGTTTTCCATAGAGGTTGTGTTAAATTCCCATCAACAGTGTATAAGCATTCTCTTTTCACTGTATCTGCAACAACATCTATTAGTTTTGACTTTTTAGTAATGGCCATTCTGACAGGGGTAAAGTAGTATCTCATTGGGGTTTTAATTGGCATTTCCCTTATGATTAATGATGTTGAGTATTTTCTCATATGTTTTGTTGGCCATTTGTTTCTCTTCTTTTGAAAAATGCGGTTCATGTCTTTTGCCCACATTTAAATGGGGTTATTTGCTTTTTTTTCTTGCTGATTTGTTTGAGTTCCTTGTATTAGTCCTTTGTGAGATGTATCGTTTGCAAATATTGTCTCCCATTCTGTAGATTGTCTATTTACTCTGTTGATTATTTCTTTCACCATACCAAATCTTTTTAGTTTAATTAAGTCCTATTTATTTATTTTTTTGTTGTTAAATTTTCTTTTGGGGTCTTAATCATAAATTCTTTGCCTATACCAATGCTAAGAATCATTTTTCCTAAGTTTTCTTCTTGAATTGTTATGATTTGAGGTTTACATTTAAGTCTTTAGTCCATCTTGAGTTAATTTTTATATATGGTGAGAGATAGGGATCTAGTTTCATTCTTCCACACGTGGCTATCCAATTTTCTCAGCACCATTTGTTGAATAGAGTGTCTTTTCCCCAGTGTGTGTATTTTTTTTGTGATTTGTCAAAATTTAGTTAGCTGTAGGTATATGGATTTATTTTTGGATTCTCTATTCTGTTACATTGGTCTATGTCTCTATTTTATGCCAGTACCATGCTGTTTTGGTTACTGTAGCTTGTAGTATAATTTGAAGTTGGGTTTTGTGATGCCTCCAGATTTGTTCTTTTTGCTTAGGATTGCTTTGGCTATTTAGGCTCTTTTTTGTTACAAAATTTAGAATTGTTTTTTCTAGTTCTGTGAAAACAATGGTATTTTTATAGGAATTGCATTGAACCTATAGATTACTTTGGAGAGTATGGTCATTTTAACAATATTCATTCTTCCAATCCATGAGCAGGGGATTTTTCCATATGTTTGTGTCATGTACGATTTCTTTCACAAGTGTTTTGTAGTTCTCCTTGTAGAGGTCTTTCATCTCCCTAGTTAAGTATATTCCTATATTTTTTTTTTTACAGCTGCTGTAAATGTTATTGAGTTCTTGATTTGATTCTCAGCTGGGCTGTAATTAGAATATAGAAATGCTACTGATTTGTGTACATTAATTTTTTTTTATCCTGACACTTTACTGAATTCATTTATCAATTCTAGGAGTCTTTTTGGAGAAGTCTTTTGGATTTTCTAGGTATAAGATCATATCATTGGCAAACAGAGATAATTTGACTTCCTCGTTTTGAATTTGGAACCTTTTATTTCTTTCTCTTGCCTGATTGCTCTGGCTAGGACTTCTGGTACTGTGTTGAATAGTAGTGGTGAAAGTGGGCCTCCTTGTCTTGTTCCACTTCTTAAGGGGAATGCTTTTAACTTTCCCCATTCAGTATAATGTTGGATATGGGACTGTCCTATATGACTTTTATTATTTTCCTTCTATGTCCAATTTGTTGAGCATTTTATTATGAAGTGATGCTGAATTTTATTGAATGCTTTGTCTGCATCTATTGAGAGACTCACATGAGTTTTAATTATGTTTATGTGGTGAGTCACATTTGTTGATTTACATATATTGAACCATCCTTGCATCCCTGGGATAAAACCCAGTTTAGCATATTAAATTATCTTTTTGATGTGCTTTTGGATTCATTTTGCTAATATTTTGTTAAGGATTATTGCATCTATGTTCATGAGGGATATTGGTCTGTAGTTTTCTTTTTTTGTTGTGTCCTTTCCTGGCTTTGGTATCAGGGCAGCCCCTCAATCACATAAGCCAATTCATTAAAATAAATCTCCCCACCCCATTGGTTCTCTTTTTCTGGAGAACCCCAACCAATACATATGGTTTTGGGCATGTATGTGTGTGTGTGTGTGTGTGTGAGTGCTGGACATATGCTTTTTAAGCACTTGATTGAGAGTTCAGGTTCCCTTGCAAATAGTTTCTCTGCTAAAGCTTTTCAAAAGGAAGTTCATTGAAGAATGCCCTTGGTATCAACAATCAAGGAGATCTGAAGCCAATGGGGAAAGGGAAGTTTAGAAATGTAATGTTGTCACAACACAGGAAGCTTTCGAACTGGAATGGCCTCAGAGGTATCCTCCATGAGGCAAGGGGCCAGGCCTTTATATCTACCACCATCAACCAGTCTCAGGATGTGGGTGCCTCTGGGGAGAGACAGAATCTTGAACTCCCTTTGGCTCAGACAACTCCTGGAGAAGACCTGGGCTAGGCTGTCATCTCTCACTACTGTCAGCAACTGGGATAGCCAGTGCTGCAGTTCTCAATGGGGGCTCTGGGCTGTGCACCTCGTCACCCACCACAAAATTTTTGGATTCCAATGCACTAGCTGAGACAGAAATGTTTGTTGAAATTTATTTAGCCATTTAGTAGAAACTTAAAATTTGTTTATTCAAAGAATTTTGGATTCACCAGATACTTATAAAAATAGTAGAGTTCACCCAGCTTCCCCTGATGCTGACATTTTATGTAATCACAATACATCTATCAAAACCAAAACATCAACATCAGCACAACACTATTAATGAAACTGCAGACTTTATTCAGATTACCCCAACGGTCCCACACATGCTCTTTATCTGTTTAGGATGATCAAGGATATCACAAGTACTTGTCCCCTCAGTCTTGGGAAAGACAAAAAGCATCAAGACAATTAAGGATGATGTTATTCTGACCATTGCAATAGGGAGAATAGTCATCAGTGAAAAAATTCAGAAAAAAGAAGTGGGTCCGGGATCTTACAGTGGCAAGTGGATAGGTTGTCATGATCATCAAGGATGTTGGAGGTGAGAATATCTGAGCAGATGGGGGGGTTTCCCCACCCTCATGCTTCTAGGAACACAAGGCTTGGGTGAAGCTAAGCACAGTTCTCTCCCCCATGCCATGAGAACTCCTTGGTCTTCCTTTATCTTTCATGACCTTGAGTACCGGTCAGGTATCTCATAGAATGTTCTCAATGTGGATTTCTCTGGTGTTTGGCCATAATTAGATGGGGTGAGGACCGCACACATGAAGTGCCCTTCTCAACCCAGCCTTGCAGGTGCATGGTATCAACACATCTTATTATAGGCGATGATGACCTTTGTCATCTGGTTAAGGTGATGTCTACCAGGTTTCTCCACTGTAACATGACTATGGTCTCATTTCTTCAGCACTTTTTTTTGGAACATCAGTTATGCTCTAGATACCATGTAGGCCCTGAGGCTTTGGGTTAGAATGAAACCTGCTTGTTGCCTCCAAGTAGCTCCTACAGTCCCATTGGGAGACAGAGATGTGTGTAAATCAGGGGGAGGACAAAACAGTATAAACTTGGGATGGAATATTCTCAGCCCTCAATTCCCCATGGAATCCAAGGTTACAGAGTGGGAAGATCCACAGCAGATCTCTCCTAACATAGTCACTGTTAACCAGGGGCCCATTCTGGCACTGCAGTTGGCATCAATCAAAATCAACACTGTTTCCTGCATCTGTGCAGCTTTAGATTATCAGGAGATTTTAAAAGTAGAAAACAACTTTCCAATCAAAAGAAACAAAGCAGAAAATTTAATTTTTGCAACCATGGCTATGTTAGGGGAAGTATGGAATCTGGACGGAGGGAGGTAATATGTTCACTGAAGAAACAAATGGGGGAGCATAATGACAGAGGTGGGAATCTTTCCTACAGAGAAGCATAGATAGGGACCCAGAACCAGTGTTTGCAAATACTGACTTGCCCTGTGTGTAAAAGGAGTTAGGTTTGTATTATAAGGAAAACAGCAAGGAATACATCAGGGAAGTCGGGAACATTCCTAATTCCTTCCCACCTTCACACCCTTTAGACAAGACAAGCAATCTCCATGTTGCATCATTTCCATTTTCTACACATGTGTTCAATCCATTTTTCCTTCCCTATCTATTACTTTAGTTCTCACCCTCACCAATCCCATCTCTGTGGAGCATCTGGAATGTTCTTTGTAAAGCATGCTCTCCCCCAACCCCAAATACTCTCCCCAATGCCCACTCGACAAGATTCCATCTACCTGACAAAACACCCAAGTCCCTTGCCCCTCTCCAGCCCCACAGCACCCCCTTCCCTGCTCCTGCCTCTCCACCCCAGGAACTCCGCATGATGAGATTTCCTCCCCACCAATGCTTCTCACCTCCACACGGTCATCATTTCATTCCTGCCAACCAGACTGCCTAACACAACTCCTCTCCCCTAACCTACTTCTACTTATCTTTTAGACTTTCCCTCAGGGCTGCTGACCCAGCTTTCTCTGGATGATCATGTTGAGTGTCGCCTTTGGGGACACAGGCCTCTGTCACTCATCAACCGTGTGACATTGTGGACAAGCAACACAACCCCCCTGAGCCTCAAGTTCCTTATCTAGAAATATAAGGAAAATATAGTATGTACTTTTCATGGTGGGGGAGATTATCTAGGTGCAGTGTTTAGCAGAGAGCCTGACACACGCTGGATAGCCGCATCTGCTCCGCACTCCTGGAGTTGCTGCTGTCAGTTTCTGTGACTGTCTCCCACACTGGACTCTGGAATCCCAAAGGGCAGTACTGATGCCAGAGTCATTTTTGAATCTCCATTAAAAAATACAGTTCCTGCTACATGGCTGTGTTCAATAAATATCTAAGAAAGAAAAATGGAAGAAAAACAAAGAATTAATTATATTTTTCGTAACACTATCAAACCAAAGTTTCTTATATGCCTATACAGAATACTCATAAAATCAATTTCATGTATAAATGTGAGTCATTGGTAAGCAGTGTTGATCAACATTGAAAATACTCAGATAGGTCCAATGTGAAAGATTATCGGATTTAAGGGAAAGAATCAGAATAGAAATAATTGGTAAACTCTGTTTTCCTTTAACAATGTCTTTCCATAACATTTATTTTAAAAATAATGAGGCAGTGGAAGAACTTCTGAATGGAAAAAGCTCTGCTAAGCCAGAAATACCAAAAGATTTCTAAATTCTAGACCTTCTCTCAAGAAATGTCTTAATCACTGTAAAATAAGCTGTTGGAAAATGCCTAATGTTCATCCAGACACATTCCTTGATGCTAGAATGACTTCGGGTTCTGTTTGACCTTTAGTCCAGGGTTCCCTGTAGAGAACAGCTGCACAGCGATCCCTGAGCTGTCACCTAGGATGAGCAGGGAGCTGTGCTCAGTGTCACCCACGCCCTGCTAGTCAGCCAGCCTGGTGTAGGGAAAGTGGGCTCCAAGAGAAACGCATCACAGAGCTCAGTTCTTCCTAAAAGATGTTTTGCGCTGCACAAAGATGCACTCCATAATGTAAGAAATCCCATAATGCATTTAAAATATAATTTTGTTTGTGCACATTCGATTTCTGTGGAAAATTTTAGAGTTAGACATTTCTAATTGAACCCTGTCGATATATAATAAGCAGTTACCAACAGCATCTTACTAACCACGTTATCCCTCACTTTTACCATTGTCCCTATGTCAGAGTGTTAACATAGTGTAAATATTTTCCACCTTTTTTTTTTGCTTTCTTCTATAATGAACCCCTTAAAAGAACTATTTATATT
The DNA here is from genome assembly GCF_000956105.1 of Propithecus coquereli. Classification (NCBI taxonomy): domain Eukaryota; kingdom Metazoa; phylum Chordata; class Mammalia; order Primates; family Indriidae; genus Propithecus; species Propithecus coquereli. The sequence continues at coordinate 2,687,421 of NW_012148086.1, forward strand.
CTATTTCTCCAAATTTGGGGGATAGTATTCTCCCATCCCATTACGCTAGGTTTCCTTCTTTCCAGTGAAAATGCTCTTATCAGAGTCACTAATAAATTTCACTTTATCAAAAATAATGGGAAATTTTTATTATACAGTCTTCATGATACAGGCCTTTGGGCCGCATTTGACATAGCAGATGCATTGCTTTTTGCTTTGCTGGCTTCACCATCGGGACCACTTGCCCTGGATGGGTTCTCCCGTGCCTCATTCCTTCCTCTACCCAATTCCTGAAAATCTGCAGGCTCAGTCTCCTCCTGTTCTCACTTCTCTCTCTGCTTTGAAGCCAGCACTGTGTGCTGATGTTGTCCTAATTCTCATATTTCCGGCCCAACATTTCTCCTGCACAGGATTAGCACATGCAACTGTCTACTGACTTCTCCATATTTGGCTAATAACTACTCATCCTTGACACCCCAAACAGAACGCTTATTTCCCCACACACTTCATGCTCATGCACATTCCTGCCCCTATGTCCCCGGACCAGAAACGGCTTTCCTCGGAATTTCCAATCCTCAGGGACTCCTCTTCTTTTCTGGTCCCTGACATACAGCCATCTCCAGCCTCCTAGTAGGACCTGTCCACACTCACTGGGTTGCTGCACATTAGGGGGTCTGGGTCCCATACCTACCATCTTGCCCCTCCAGTGACTTCAGAACAACAACAACTTTCAGTGGCTTTTTATCATTGTTAGAATAAAATCCAGTTTGGGCATTTGTGTATTTTAAATGATTTCTCCATTTTGACACTTATGGTGTCAAATTTATTGGCATAAAGTTTTTCCTAATATCCCCTTATTTTTATTTTCATGTCTGTAGGATCTCTATTGGTTCCCCTTTTACATTTCTCTCTCCCCTCTTCCATCTCCCCTTTCCCCTCTCTCCTCTCTCCTAGCTAGAGATTTGTCAATTTTACCAACCTTTTCAAGGAACCAGCTTTGAGTTTTCTCTGGATTTCTCCAGCAGCTTGTCGCTAAATGACGCGAGTTCTCACAGAAAGGAGGGGGTTATGGAGTCTGCTTGTCATGACCCTCCAGGAGCTGGCCCAGAGCACCCAGCATCCTTTGCTCTGTGCATGGCTGGCCGGCCCCTGTCCTTGTCCAGCACACATTTCCGCAGCTCTATTTATCTAAATCACCCCGTGAAAATTGTTGTGTAAATACCTGATGAAAAAATAAAGGTGAAAAAACTGGCAACCAGTCAAATGCTACCAAACGTCAAGGGTGACAGTCTTCCTCAGACTGGAAATCCCTTTCCCACCCATCTCCTAGGCATTCTGCAAGACTCAAAATATGAGACGTCACCTCATCCAGGTGACTTCCCAGATTCGAGTCATTGGAGGTGCTCTCTTCCCTCTTGGATGTGTAGTGACTCCCGATTATCCATCCTGAATGGCACTTTCGTCACCTTCTGCTGCTCTGTGCCACATCACTCGTGGGTCGGGCACCGTCTCAAGGAGGCATTGTCCATGTGTAGGTGACCTTGCTCAGCACACAGCCAGCCCCATGGAGTGGCAAAAAAGAACAAAGAAAAGAAATCAGAGTCACCAGGCTACCTGGCTTTGAATGTCAGCTTTGTTGCCTACAGTCTCTGTGACCCTGAGCATACTCATCCTATTTTTATGCCTCAGTCTCCCATCTCTCAAATACAGTCCCCTGTACCCACCTGGCAAGGCGGTGTGGAGGACTATGAGTTAAGATGAGAAAGCCGCGATGCTGGTCTGACGGAGAGTCAGCATTTAAAAGAGCTCTGCTTTATGAAATGAACCGCCATGTTTTTGGCCATGCTCACTGAGTTAAAACAATTTCCTCATGAATGTGTCTCTTCTCTGACCATGCTACCCCATCCAGCTGCTCTGTGAAGGGGCTGGAGCCATCATTAAAGCAGAGAACACAGCACTTAAATCTTGGTTCTGGAGTCAAAGTCCCGGGTTTGCATTGCAACTTGGTGTCCTCCTTTCTGGAATGATTTTTTTCATGAAAATTAAGATGATGAAGACTTCTTTGCAGTGTTCCCATTATCTTCCTCCTCTGTCTCCCGAAAACTTAGGCCCACACCTCAGGCTCTGCCTCCAGCCCACCTGCCCTCCCCCCCCTCACCCCATGGATGGCTGCCTGGTCCTCTACAACACAGGCTACAACCTGAAGACAGGCTTCATGCAGACTTTTTAGCTGCAAGCATAAGGAATTCGTGCAGGTGACCTCAAGGACATAGGGTTGGAAGTGTTTGTGAGGGCACCCCTGGCACTTGGCACTAGAATTGGTGGGAATCACATGCAGACCAGGCATGTGGGAACCAGCCCTAGAAAGCGGGAGTGGGAGAAGGATGGTCACTCAGGATCCCAAGTGGCCCCAGGGCTTTCCTTTGTCCTTTCAGCTTAGGAGTTTGTGATACTTTAACCAAGTTACCCACCACTAGCAAAGCTTAAAAACTCCCTTAGTCTTTATTTCTATTTCTGATCCTACAAAACTAATTTTCTAGCTCAAATACCACAGAGGGGAGAGACACTAAGTGCGTGAATTTCTGCCATTTGTCTGTAGGCAGAGGCCCCTCTCAGAGCCTCTCCCGGGCTCCCTGCCAGCACCCATGGGCCCAATGGCTGAGCTGGGTTCGTGCCCCCCATCTACCATTCTTCAGTTATTTCTATGGGTACCTGGTGTAGAACAAGATGCCCTTGGTTAAAGTGAAGCCCAAGTGGCCTCATAATGAACCTGCCTGGACCCCACAGTCCTGTGCCCTCTGCTCACAGTCAGCTGGCCCCAGGTTGAAATGAGGGACAGGAATGCAGACATGTGCCATGTTGGCCCTGCCTCCACCTGAGCCCAGCAGGGCAGGAGCGGGGCGAATTGGGCAGTGAGCCAGCGCACACTCCAGTGCCACACAGGGCTGCAATATGGCACCGCTACCGGGCAGGCCAGGGAAGCCCTCACTTTGCACCTTGGGTCTCAATTCATTATGGTTAAATCGGTGAATAATTTATCATGACTCATCCATGTCTGCATTTCACAATGACTTACTGAGCCCTACACCATGCCAGGCAAAGCCATCGGTGCTGAGAATACCACAGAAAACAAAAGACACAAGACTTCCTGTCCTCCTGGAGCACTCGTCCTGGGGAGGCAGGGAGACAGTGAAAGAGATTAAAACAAAACAGTGTATATGATATATAGGGAACAGGAGATGGGATGGGTGCTGGGGAGAAGACAATTAGGGAAGGGTCTGAAACGCTGGGCAGGGTGGAGATTAATTCTAGACGGGTGGGTGGAGAAGATATTGCTAAAAGGAGACTTTAAAAAAATTCATTGTGGTAAAAACACTTAACATGGGATTCACCCTCTTAAATTCTTAAGTGCACAATGCAGCGTAGTTGACAACAGGTGCGACGTCGTGCAGCACATCTCTAGGAGCTGCTCATGCGCGCAACTGACACTTTCTGACTATTGCGTGGTGGCTCACTGTCCCACCCCTCCGGCCCCTGGCAACCGTCATTGCATGCTTTGATTCCAGGAATTGGAGCATGTTAGATTCCTCCTATGAGTGGAACCATGTGTGCCAGCTTGTTCCACTTAGCCGATCGCACCATCCCTCGGGCTCACACATGTCGTCTCATACGACAGAATTTCCTTCTTTTTGAAGGCTGAGTGATGCTCCGTTGTGGGAATGCGCCACATTGCAACACTGTCCACAGTAGCCACGGTGTGGAAACGGCCAAGATACCGGTGCACGGATGAAAGGGTAATGGCAAGGAGGCTGAGTAGAGGCCTGCTGGAAATTCCAGGCAGGCTAGGGAGCGGTGCAGGAAGAGCCTGCAGTAGAGGGGAGGGGGCAGTGCCTGCGTGGAGGGAGGGAGGGAGGGAGCGTGCAGAGGGCAGCGCCTGGGGGGCCACCTAGCTCCTGCTCTGAGCTGGACCTTTGTCTCCCGAACAGAGGAGTACCTGGCCAGCGTCACTTTGTCACAGGATCAGTAATATAAGAGGACTGGAAGCTTCTAGTTTATTTAAGAGCCAAAAAGCTCTTAAATGGGAAACTGGGAAATTATGAGACTGTTTCTGGTAAACTAGAGCTTAAATTGTACCCCTGAGGAGAAATTGCTACACAGAGCTCACACCTAAAGTGACACGTGATTAGTCTGGTCCCGAATTCGGATGACCGATGGACACTCCTTGCCAATGCCAAAGGTGTGCATCCAGCCCCCAGGTGAAACTTGGCAAAGTTAGTTTTCTCTCTGCACCCAACTTCCTGCTCCTGGATGGCTCTGCCCACCTCCAGGTCCCCTTGCTGTGCAAATATATCATCAGGGAAATGTCACCTCTTCTAGGGAGACTCGCACAATGAATCTGCCCTTGCTGTTTGCAGGAACTGCACGCCCGTTTGTCACAACACTGCACTAGAACTTCCCAGGCCCCCTCCACTGTGGAGCCTCGGGACAAGGCAGGTCTTACTCACAGACACAGAACAGCGCCTTTGGCGACATATTCGAATCAATGGGCAGTCCTTGCAGCCTCTCTCCTCTTGCTCTTGTCACATCCAGCTGTTTTATATAAGGGCCATAGGAAAAAAAACGAGCTATTTTTTCGCCCATACAGAAGCAGAGAGAGAGACCAACAGCAGCTGGAGAAGAGCATTTCGGAAAGTTGACGGTAAACTCCACCTCTCACTCCCTCACATCCTCATCCTGTGGGCTGACGTTGGAGGACGAGGAAACCCCACGGGGCCAGAATTTGGGGAATGGGGTTTGCCACACCACACGCCTCCCGGGAGCTGAGTACATATTCCTCCTCCCCCCTTACTGTTTCCAACTATTTCAGCAGTAACAATAAAATTCATTTCTGAGCTTCGGATCATCTAGAGAGTACTAATATTGTAAAAGATATTCCAGGAATAGTGAGTTGGAAGGTTTTAATTAATTGTGGGATAACTGTTCTATATTAAAACCTGGCTTTTTTTAGAGAAAAAAAGATAATTGCAGCAGATGAATGAGACATGTTCATTAAGCATGAGGCAATGGAAATACTGACACAGTTGTTACGGAAGAGCAGCTTCCTTCCTTAGAGAGCAGTCAGGGTTTACAGACAAAAAGTTATTGTTTCCCACACACATGGGAATTTTGAAAAGTTAAAGTCAGATAAAAGGAGGATCACGACATAGAGTTTTTGAAAGGATGCAAAACCATGGTGGCAAAAATTTACGCAATATTTTAACAGAAATATTGGCAAACAATATTCATTTTCCTATGAAATACATAAGACAATAACAGAATCATAGGAAAAAAGGGTGTTTCAAAGACACTAGACTGTAATAAAAGCAAAATCCCCACCAGAACATGTCCTGGGCCTCATGGAGAGGACAGCAGCAGTGGCTTTCCACATGGATCTGAAAAAGCCAGACACAGAGATTGTCAATGTGAACCCAATCAAGAGATCAAAGGTGGGATGAGGCAGACCCACCTAGAATACAACAGCCTTTTCCCTTTATAAATCTGTGTTACCAACTGAGTATTGTCTTTCAGGGAGACAACCAGACTACCAAGCTACGTTTCATCCTAAACCCAGGTCATGAATACGTCTTTCACTGGGAAGGAAGATTTAACCTCTCAGACCTGAAGTTTCATGAGGGGTGCAGCCATCCCTTAGACCTAGCAAAACAACACCTTTCCTTATCCTCCTAAATTTCTTTTTTAAAAAAATCATCTAGGCCGGGCGTGATGGCTCACGCCTGTAATCCTAGCACTCTGGGAGGCTGAGGCAGGTGGATCGCTCAAGGTCAGGAGTTCGAGACCAGCCTGAGCAAGAGTGAGACTCCATCTCTGCTAAACATAGAAAGAAATTATCTGGACAACTAAAAATATATATATAGAAAAAAAATTAGCCAGGCACGGTGGCACATGCTTGTAGTCCCAGCTACTCAGGAGGCTGAGGCAGTAGGATTGCTTGAGCCCAGAAGTGGGAGGTTGCTGTGAGCTAGGCTGAAGCCACGGCACTCTAGCCAGGGCAACAGAGTGAGACTGTCTCAAAAAAAAAAAAAAAAAAAAAAATCATGGAGTATTTTATTTCCACAATTCTTTCTTTAAATGTTCAGTTGAAGAAATATCTCTTGCCTCAGCCTCCCACATGAATCCCAGGGCTGTGGTGAGCAGCACCTGAGGGAGCCAGCCGAGGACGTGCCCAAGGCAGACACCCCACTGGCCACGGCTCTGTCTTCCCCACGCCGTGTGGCCCGGCTGGTTTCTGAGCGTCTGGGCACCTCTGCTCTCCAGTATGTAAAATGGGGACGAGAATGGCAGTCACCCACCACACAGCGTGGTTTATGAGGATTAAGTAAATTCACACTTGCACAACTTGAGAAGAGGCTGAATATTTGCTATGTTGATGACAATGATCATTATCAACTGAACCAGCCACTAGATTAGAAGTAGACTGTGAATCTGGTGCTTTTCCTTGAGTAAGAGCTTACACACAAAAGTCTGAGTGCCAAGTGGCAAGCAGAGGCAGGAGGACAAATGTGAGGCTGGAGATTCCCAGATTGTTTGGGCGGATCAGTTAGATTCTCCACTAACTTCTTCTATTGCATTAATTAGATTAGTTAGTTCATTAAAAAGAATCCTGTGCTCATGATGTATGAAGCTCATTCAGAGGAAAAGACCGAGGTTCAGGGAGTCACAGCCTGGCCCAGTCCCACTGTTCCTGGGGCCCACATGTGCTAGTTCAGGGCTGCATGGGGAGCAGATACAGATGCAGTCTCTTCCCATTGAGGATGTATGCTAATAAAGACAAATGAGACATGCATGTCAGATTACAGCTGTGATGAGAGCACACAAGAAAATAACGCAGTTCCCCTGGAGCATTGACAGCGTCTACTCTTGTTGGGGACATTGGTGAAAGAGCCAGAATCTGAGGAAAAAGGGAGTGGGAGCTCTTATCAGCCCTGGGGACAGAAGAGGAGTTGGGTGGCCCGTGGGAACACAGCAGAGTGGACTTAGAGGCGGGCACGGCCACACGCAGGAAGAGGAACGGCAGTGAGAGGCAAGGACAGGACTTTGCTCTCCAACTCCAGCCGGCGGATGTGCGTTCAGACGGTGGAGAAGAGTCCAGAGGGTCCCAAGCGTGCTGAGCCTGGACGTAGCTGTGAAGCCCAGCCGCCCCGTGCCTGAGGACCTGTCTGTAAGAAACGTTTCTGAATAAAGCATCGGCAAGGCTTCCCACACATTTTTCCCACAACAGAAAATCAATTCGAGGACACGCTGCAGATTAAGCTGGGAAGTCCGGAGCGGGCAGGAGGGAAGCGTGCGTGCTGCAGTCTGCAGGCTGGAGTCTGTGTTTTCCAGTAGGAGCTCTCTGGAGACGCCTCTGTGAATGGGCCTTTGTTCCCGCTGCAGGCTCTGGTCCCAGCCATTCATGGGCTCCGCGAATGAGGAAAGGTGGGGACGACCTGCCTGGCTGTGGATAAGTCCTCATTACCTGCCGGCACAAAGGGCTCCTTTCTGAAATCCTCTTATGTAAGAGGCCATGCTGGCGCGGGGAGCGCCCATTCACAGGAAGGTCCGATAACAAGAGCCACTCCGTCAGTGGGGCTGTGATTGGGGAACAATGCCGCAGAATTGTGTGTTAGAAAAGACGTCTGAATGCGGCCTGGAGTCCCTTGTTCTGCTCCTGACATCCTTCCTGCACTGCTGGGTGAAGCAGGTTGCCTTGCTCTGAGTGAGCCCAGCGGGCCTCTGTCCTGCAGCCTCATTCATGAGCCCCAAACGCCCTCTTTTGTGAGGCCCAAAGCCATTCTCACACCGGCAGCGAGACGGCCGCCTGGCCATGAGGGGAGGCTGTCCGTACCCCATGTGCGCTGGACTCCTCCGTCAGGACATGACAGCCAAACACTGCTCCTCTGAGCCTCTCTCCATCTCTCTCTCTCTGTCTGTCTTTCTTTGTCCTTCTGTCTTTGTACCTCTCTCTGTCTTTCTTTCTCCTTCCCTTTGCCCCAGGAAAGACTCTCCAGAAGATTTATTGGAATCTCTTTCCAAGCAAAGGCCAAGAAACCCTTCTCCTGCCTCTGAGAGCGAAATGCACCCTGGCTGTGGTAGTTCCAGCTCTAGGGGAGTCCTGGGTTGGGGACCTGTTGGGAAGGTTTAGCAGCCAACGGTGCAGAGCAAGGAGCAACATGCTTGATAGACGACATAGAGCAGAATCTTCCCCATAGCACCCCCTGGGCCAGGGAACAGGGTGTGTCCTAATAGGGGAAGACAAGGACGCAGGAGAGAAGAGGAGCCCCAGGGGGTGCACGGCACAGGCCCGGAAGAGACCGTGGGGCCGGGGTCCCTGGGGGCACACCGCAGCCCACCATCTGGAGGGACACATGGCATCGGTCTGGGCTCCAGTGCTGCAGAGGGTCTGCCTGAAGGTCTCTTTCCTGCTCTGGGCCCGGTACATCTGGATGTAGCTTTGCACACACCAGTGTGTTGAAGGTTGCCTGATGTCAATGGTAATACATAGGCAGAAAAATTCCGATCACCAAATCACATTATCCTACTTTATTTTCATGTTCTAGCTGTGTTTGTGATGGCAAGAAACTGATCAGAAACAAAACAAAAAAGGTCAGTTGGATTTTCTTTCTGAGGACACCAGGCTCACCATTTGATGCTCTTTTAGTGCAAGGATGTCATTAAGCAGCATCTGCTCATCTCAGTCCTGGCCCTTGAAGACCATAGTTGGAGCCACCAGGCCCCGTCTCTTCTGCTGACATTCTAATCCAGACTATCTAATGATTTCTCTTCACTAAGGGTAGACAGTTTCCTCCACGGTAGCTCAGCTATTTGGGGGTTGCTTAGTTTTCTCTAATCAGAGGACTTGGCCCCTGTTGACTTGACCCGGAAGCTGGACCCCAGGTTGCCTAGGCCTGTACATGTATTAACCATGTCTTTTATTTTCTGTATTTTCTGATGCTTTGACACCTGAGGCCTTGCTGACCCCGAGGGACAGCGCTCCCTGGGTTAGCCAATCCCTAGAGATAGCAAACAACTTGCCCCCAAATGCACTTTTCAAACACCAACCAATCCAGAGCCCACCCCCCAACCACCCCCTTTATGGCTCTCACGCTCTGGGCTACTGTCTGCCTGCCCTAATCACTCCAGGGCTGGGTACCAGACAACTGGAGACAACCCCTATGCCCTAACACTCTGAAATTATTCAAACCATCTGATCCTAAGCCTGTTTTTCCCACCACACCTGTTCCTTCCCATAGAAATCACAATCGAAGCTCTTGTCCACATTATCCCCGTCTCCCTCTGTCCCCTGGCCAGCCCTGGTGCTCCCCATGCAGCCCCGCGGGGCTTGGTGCGTCCCCTTCCCTTAGGAACTGCAAGGAACAAACTATCTCCCAATGGCAACCACCTCCTGATGTGTCGGCCTCAGTATCCTTGAATAATAAAAACCCCACATTTTGAAACAATGGACAAGGCTACACGACACCTCCAAGTCTCCCTCTCTGCAACTCTGTCTTCGGCCCAGTTGCTGGGTGTGGACCAGCACAGACAGCCACCTCAGCGCTGTGTCCTGCCTCCACCCTCCTCACCGCCACACTTGGAGCAGCCCCGCAAGGCCTCCCTGCCACCCCAGGACTCCCCGCGACACACCCTCGCCCTGCACAGGGGCTCCACCACCGCCTTCTCTTTAGTGGGCTCTCTGGCTCCTGCTTCATTTGTCTCCGGAAAGTACTAGCTGGTGACAAAAGGACAGGACAAGAGGGAGAGTTTTAGTGGGAAAACTGGAAAAGGACGGACCTCCCCCAGTTCCACGTCCAGACTGTGCAGAGACATCTGAGCTCCTGAGGAAGAGTAAGAAAGTCTGCTGTGGCCGAGCCCTGTCGGCTCCAGCTAGGGAGACACCTTCTGGAATTGATGGTGGACAGAAAGCTCATGGGCGTTGGCCGAAGCCCCTCCATGGGGGCACTCTGCCACCCAGGCTGACCCCTCCTCACACACCTGGCAGCCACTGCGTGGTCTCCACTGAAAGCTGGCTGGGTTCTAACCTCTGAGAGAATGGTGGTGCCCAGACGCCTTCTCGTGTCGAGATTATTGTATGAATATGATGCAGTAACTTCTTAAGCAGAGTGATGCATTTCCTGATGTTCTTTAAATTGTTTTTATAAAGGCTTAGTACCCCCTTCCCCACTGTCTCTCACTGTTGATTTTTCTTTCTTTTTTTTTTTTTTTTAACAAGCAAACCCTCTGCTCCCTTCTTCTTTACACGAGATTCTGCCATGGTTCCTGTATGGGGACAGGGGTATGACCAAGGCAGTGTGTGTGGGGTTCCTGTGAAGAGGAGGGCGTGGTCCTGCACATGGACAGGGTGTGATCAAGGCCATCCCACCCGCCTCAGCCAGGGCTTGGCACAGGAGTGAGCGTGCGACCTGGTTGGTTTAGAACGTGAGGGTAAGCTTTGGGGCTTCTGCCAAATGACTTGCTTCCTGATACAAGGAGCAGCGCTGAGATGGCAAAGCCCCCGTTTTGTCCCAAGGCCTCCCTTCCTGCGGCACTGCCATGAAGACCGGGTGCTTGAGCAGGCTTCTTGAAAGTGCGAAGAGACTCGCTGGGACGCCTGCAGCCCATGGGGCCGTCCCGGAAGTGAGAGCAGCAGCTCGGGTTTCAGCCACTGTTCCCTGGGTCTTGTGATATTTGCAGCCACGAGCATGTTAACACACTCAAGCGTGATTTCTGTGACATCTTATTCTTTCACAGCGGGGAGCCTTTAGCAGCCATTCTCTTTACCCAGATCTCCCTGGACTGACTTCTGAGCCCCACAGCGCCCCGCAAGGCTGCGCCGGCTCGCTCACAGCCCGGGGCTGACTGATCGTGAATGGCACCTCCACTTGTCTTGGTTGGGTTTCTGTATTTACATGTCTCCACCCAACCGTGAGCCCCTCCAGGACAGAAGGAGGCGCTTTTGTCTCAAATCCCCCCTCTGAGTGCGGGGCATGGCACAGGGCCCTGCTTATAAAAGCCCGATGGATTTAAACTTCTGTTCCTGGAAATGAAACCCAGTTCCCCAAAGAAATTGCACGCCTCAGACAGTGACGTTTGATTTCGATGTTGACAGTTCCGCAGCGTGTACCGTAGGAGCAGCTGGGGCTGGTCAGGGGGAAGCACAGTGTGAGGTCATGGTGTGCTCATCTCCAAGAGCCACTGGCACCAGCTCCCCGGGCCTGCACATCCCAGGGCTCCTTCCCACTCAGTCTACATGGGACAGAAGTACATCTCCCCTCACCCCCAAACAGCTGTGTTAACCTCCTGTACCAGTTTATTGGGATGGAATTTGTTCTCCTTAAACCAGTGAACCAAAGATGGAAATGCAAACCTATGCTGCCTGGGAAATAATGAAAATCCTCTCAACTCTGTCCAGTGCTCTCTGAAACTGATACCGCCTTCCCCAATTCATTTATTTTTATTTCCATAGCATTTCCTGGCAATGGCCAGGAGTTTATAGTAAAATTCTGGGAAACAGAAGGGTGGATTCTGTTGGTTCCGGGGATGTCTGGGGCAGGCTCTCAGGCAGATACATCCAGGGGAGGCCGGGGCTCTCTCGCAGGGTCGGTGGGCGGGCAGGGCCTTCCACCCACCTTAATCGCCGCCTTACCTCTCAGAAATGACCTCTGGACATATTCTCTGAAAACAGCCACTAAATAAGTGAGCTCTTTCATGAAAGATATGAAATGCATCCTGTGCAGGGTGAAGGAGTCCAGGAGATGCCACCCCCAAATCTACTGTCTTTGTATATTAATTACTTCAAACTGAAGGCACTTAAAAAATAGCAACTGCAGGGACACGCTTTCTCTGAACTCCCTTATCTGCCCTGAGACAAATCCCCCAAAAGGAACTCAACTGTCATCAGTCCCCTCCCTGGAGTGTCATCCACCAGGGAAACTTAACTCTTATCACAGGAGAGGAAGCCAGGAATCCATGCCACACACAAACAAACTTTGTCACAAACCATCATCCAGGCTTCTAAGGCTCCATTGCTATTTTCCCCAAAATCATTTACTCTCTGCCAGTTGCCTACCTTCGGCTTCCCCTCCCCTGCGAAGAGGGCATGTAAGCTCCTAAATCTCACTGGTTTGGAGCATATTTGCTTTTCATTTGTTATGTGCCCCGGTGCATGCAGAAAACATGTACACCTTTTCTCCGGTTAATCTGCCTGCTGTCGGTCTGTTTCAGAGGCTCAATTACCGAGCCCTCAGAGGGTAGAAGGAACGTCTTTCCTCCCCTGCAAGGGGAAGAGAAGAAGAAGAAGGGCCCCAATGATGCAGCAGCGCCCATGGAGCAGCCTGGGGTGCCCTGATGCTGGGAGAGGGACGGGAGCTGCCAGTGGGAGATGGCACTGGACAGGGGTCCCGAAGGAAGACTCGCCACCAAACAGAACAGAGAAGGGCAGGGGAGAGAAAGGAGTGGCTCGTCCAAGGGGTGGGACATGTGGACGAACATGGCTATTGAGGAAAGAGGAGCTGCTCGCTAGTTAGGAAAGGGGTGCCTGACACTGGGGGGCATTCCCAGCACACGGCCAAGGGCCAGCATGGCAGAGGTGAGCCTTTAGGGGAGTCCTAGGGCCTGGCCCAGCACCCCAAGACATCAGAAGGTGACTGTATTTGGAAATAGTGTCTTTAAAGAGGTGATTAAGGTAAAATGAAGTCATTAGGGTGGGGCCCAGTCCAATCCGACTGGTGTCTTTGTAAGAGGAGCAGATGAGGACATGGACACACACGGAGGAAAGACCACGTGAGGACACAGGGAGAAGATGGCGTCTACAAGCCCAGGAGAACACAAACCTGCCCACACCTCGATCTCAGACTTCCAGCCTCCAGACTGTGAGAGGATACATTTCTGTGGTTTAAGTTGCCCGCTCTGTGGCACTTGGTTGTGGCAGCCCTAGCTGACAACTACAGGCCCTATTCAGCCACCTCCTCACGTGTGAGCTTAGCTGGAGCCCACTTCCCTGTCCATCCAGTGAGGGAGCTGCCATGTCTGACCCAAGCTGTGGTTCTCCAAGAGACCAAGTTTCTCCATTTCTCAGGGACTCAGTGGGTTTTGTGAAGCTGGGTCCAAGACGTGTGGACTCGCCTGGCCCAACGCTCCAGAGCATTCCACAAGGAGGCTGAAGTGCAGCAGGGATGAGGCCACAATCAAGTGAGATCAAGAAAGGTGCGAAGAGGAGACACCATCATTACAGACACACGTACAGCGGCAGCTGTGTCAGCCGGTGCCTTACGGGGACCAAACAAAGCCCTGTGCTCCTGTCAAAATGTCAGCTCAGTCAGTGGGTTTCCTGCTTCCCGGCTATCCTGGGAGAGGATCCTGAGCCCAGGGAGATGTGGCCAGCACTCCCCACACGGGCGTGGTCTGCATGTCTGGCCATTCCACACCATCCTCTTCAAATGCTGTTTCCCACTCACTTACTGGATCCGAGTCCTTATCAGGCAGGGGCTGGGAGCAGAGCGGGAAACTAAAGGCACGTGGACATGGGGTCTGCATCTAGGGAGCTTTGCTGGCCACAGCACAACAGGGTGGTTTTGTGATGCAATTGGTAGAGGCTGCCGTGCCTCCTGAGCGGGTCTTGTGGGAAGGAATCAGGCAAACTTCCTGAAGCAAACGTCGTCTCCACTAAATCCCAAAAAGGTGAGGATATGGTTGGGCAAAGCAAGGGAGGGAAGAACCTGCAGGTAGAGCCGCACGTTTGGAAGCAGGTGATGCTATATGGGACACTTCAAGGGATGCTCTCAGCTTGCTCAGTGTGAGGACAAACAGGATTTCCTCCCAAAGGCCATCCCAAAGGGGCCCCAGCACCTTGGGGCACCTCCTCCCACCCACCCCTGCAGCTCCATGGCTTGGCTAACTGTTGCACGACTGTGACTTGGCCACAGCCCTACGCAGCTTGCTTTCTCCCTGCCAGCAGGACCATGTGACTCAGGGAGGCTGCTTCTGCCCAGCTTTCAGAATTGTTCTTCAGAGATGAGTCTATGACATCATTCTGCCTTCCCCAGATGGTGATGGTAGGGGGTCTTTGGTTTGAGAACCACTCTCTCTTCACTCCTTGGATACAAGTTGGTGATGATGGGCTTTTGGGGACCACTGCTGCTCTCTCGGAGCCACAAAGAGAAGAGGACAATGTGACATAACCAACATACTGAGGGTGGAAGGCACCCTGGAGCCTGTGGCCTCTGGGCAGCTGGAGCCCTGCCCATACTGTGCTGTGCAGGAGGGTGCAGGCCGCCGAGGCCCGGGCGGTGCTCGTCTCTCTCCTGTCCCCAGACGGGATCCATTCCTAGGGGTAAGAGCCATCTCAAGCGTAGATCAAACGCTCATTCATTGCTTCCCTATTAGTATTCACGAAATGAGTGCTCCGTGGATGAAATGGCTTCATCAGTGGCTCACAGGTCCTGTCCTGCTCCGTCCCCACGGTGTCACCAAGGAGGTGGGTGCAGTAGCGGAGCTGATCGGCCTCTGGGTGGCGCTGAGCCTCAGGCTCCTCAGCTGTTAGAGGAGTTGGTGGGACTAGAGTGTTGCTATGTTTCCTTCCAGCTCAGACTCTGAATTTTAGAGTAATTTAATGCAAATGCTGGGCTTCTCGTGGGCCTTACCATTTTCCTCCGCTGGGAATGGGTTGAGAAACCTGTGCTTGGTTTTAATTATAGACTTTGGCATTGTCTAACGTAATCACTGCCTTTTTACAAGCACATGTTCTTCTGTAGTTTACAACTTTCTTTCATTGTCTTCGTTTCTTCCTCCCATCCCCTGCCCGCACAACACTGTCTGTGATGGGTCCGTACTTGTCCCCATGTTCCAGTGAGACAGCCCAGGCTCAGACACTTTCAGGGGGTTCCCCAAGGTTGTGCAGCTGATACCAAGTCAGACATCGGCTCTGACTGACCCCACATGTTAATCCTTTGCAGGCTGCCAAGAGCAAGACTCACCTTTCCTAACGAGTATCCCAGAGAGGGCAGCAATCGGGTTTTACAGTTCTGCGATGCTCCTCGGAGGAGCATTATTTAGGTTGCATTATAACAGGCTCAGCTCCTATTAAGAGCGGTGGCGATGCACACGCCAGCACCCCAAGCACGGTTTCCAAGGAAGCAGGTTGAGAAAACAAACAGAGATGAGGAAGGTGGGGAGAGAGGCATTCAGGGTCAGGGGAGTTCCCAGGCCTGAGGAGATGGCTGCGCAAAGCACCAGGAGAATGGCTGCAACTGCACCAAAGAGCCGTTCTCGAAGTGCTTGGGCTTGAAAATGTTCAAACGAAGAAACAGTGTGGAGCTTTTGCAGCCCAGGTCTCTGTTTTTACGGGAGACCAAGGCTGCTGATGGCTGGAATGTCCTCTTGGGCCGGCAGTCTGTGATCAGGGTGATGCGAGAGTGAATGTGACCGAGGCCTGCTCAGGGACCACTGGAGACCTTTTCTCAGGGCCATGCAAAGCCCTAGAACACCCAGGGAAGGTGAGGGCCAGAGGGGCCTGAGTAAAGTCACTGCTGCCTCCCTAGGGGTGAGACCACACCATGCGTCCCTCCCTTCTCCCGATCACCTGGTGCCGTAGACGATTTCACATTGGTTAAGCTTAAGTTTCGTTTTGCTGCTTGCATATAGTTGCGATTCCATCTGCTTAAGTAGGAACCCACTTCTGCCTCACAACTTCCCAATTCATCATTTTAACAACTGCCTTCCTTTTTCATAATTTGTGTGTATGACCAACAGCCCCCTTGACCCTGAGCTCCTCGAAGCCTCAAAACAAATTCACCTAAAGAGCCTCTTTTTCTTGCCCCACCCCATAGACTTTGGCAAAATGCCTGGCACATATTAAATGCTCATTAAAGGTTTCTGCAAAGTAGAAAATGTAAGAATGTGGTTCTGAATCATTTCTCTCTCTCTCTCTCTTTGAAGACATGAATAGAAATCATTTAATTTGAAATAGGTCCCCCCAGGCAGCTGCAGGCTACGACAATTCCTGAAGATATGTAAAGGCATTATCTCCACTCTCCTGAGAGGAGGGGCACGACAGACTGACAGAATTCCCCTTGCTTAGGCACCTACCGAGAAAGTAACATTCGTCAGCCCGCGCTGCACTTAGCAGCCTGTGATTTCATCTGGCATCTTTCTAGAGAAAAGGTAAATTCTAATTACACAGCAGGGATTTCAGAGCTAGGGAGGGGTGGAAGAAGAACACTACCCTGAGAGAGGCCCTTGGGCAGGTGAAGGCTGTAGGACACACCAAGAGTGCACCAGGGATGGGGGCAGGCAATTGGGATGGAGCTCCCTCACGAGAGTCAATGCCGGAGGATACGCATGTAACTGCTCTAGTTTCCACATTTAGCAAGATAGCTGTCTGATTTATGAATCTTTTATTTTGCAAATAAAAAGATGTGACTATAAATGTAAAGGGTGAAGGATAGGGCCCTGTGTCCTGGCCCTGAAGGCTCCTAGCCTTCCATGGCCTGAAGGCCTTCCAACAGCCCCTTGACTAAGCAGGGGTGAGCCACCGTGGGGCATTCGGAGGGGCAGTGGGGGAGTGAGTAAAGAAAATGGGTTCCTGTCCATGGAGCTTGGCTGGGTAGGAAGAGGCCAGAATGCATAATAATAAGGGGTCTGGGACCTGGGCCATGTGTGTGAGCTTACATGCTTATACAGGTATATGTGTGTTCATGAATGTGTGTGTATGACCATGCAAGTGCGTGTGCATGTGTGTGTATATGTGTGTGTACCTCTGTGTGTGTGGAGAGTTTAGGAGGAGGAAGCTATAGCCTGCTGTTTTGTTATTGATAAAAGATGGTAGAGAGGTCAGCCGAAGATGAATCCATTTGGGAGAGAGAAGAATGATCTAAACTTGTAAAACTAATGCATCTGCTCCCGTTGCCTGTCCTAACCTGAATTCCGTCCACACGATAGACAATACATTTCAAAGAATAAATTTGTATCTGAACCAGGAAACAAGGAACAGAGAATGGAAGGAATTCCTGGAGGAGGGTAAACAGGTGGAAAATAATTGACAGGGGAACCCGGGCTAACAATTCCAGCTAATGGTGCCCTGGAGAAAGCCGTCGCAGCCGTAAGTCACACTCTAGGGAAAACACAGGACACTTAGCTAAACACACACGTCGGAAGCAATGAGGTTCCGGGCCTGCCCCTTGAGTTCTGGATATGGTTTCCTTGTTCAGCAGCAAGGCAGTGACTCTGAACATCCAGCATCCAGAAGAGACAAGGCCAGACCACCTGCAGGCCACTCTGAGTGCTGGGCCCCACTGGGGCTGAGAAACACACCCACCAGGGCTGCAAGACCAGGATCTCTGGTTACAGAAGCGACACACATGCAAGTTACCACACGTTCAACAGAAACCAACACGATGAATAAGCCCACAAAACTAAGTAAGAATAAATTTGAAATTTGAATGAAGATTAATATCTTCAAAGAGAATTGAGAGGACAGGCTGCTATTACAATGATAGTGTAGTACTCTTGCAAATTACAGTGATTTTTTTTTAAATCACTAGATGGGCCAAAAAGTAATTTTTTTAAAAAAAGAACACAACAAAACAAAAAACAAATTAGTAAACTAAAAGATCCAGAGAAAGAGGTCATCTGAAAAATCAGAACAAAGGGGCAAAGGAGTGGAAACTGCAGCAATGACAGCAAAAACAAACAAATAAAAACCCCCAAATGAAATGAGCTGCAGAAGTCCCAGTAGCCAAAACCAGCCCAGAGTGGAAGAATATGGGAGCCTCAGGTTTAACAGGGCCTACTGAGGGCAACTGGGACTAATTTTGAAGACAGAGGCTAACGACGGCCTCAGCTTGGGCCTCTTGGGTGTTCTGCCAGGAGGAACCTGCTGTCCAGCTGCAGGGGTGTGGGCAGCAGCCCTGTGAGCTTCAGCTTCACAGGCGGGGTCGGGGGTTAGCAGTGGGGAGCTCCACGTGGGTTCCAGTTTCCTGGGGTGGTGTGCACACTGTAAGCACATTAGGCAAGGGTGCAAAGGCTCCTCCCTCCACCTGGTGCCCCCCAAACCCCGCCTGCCTGACTGAGGCTGCTGGCACACAGGGCAGCTGGACGCTGCACCCTGCCCAGTCTTTGCTCCCTGTCCCTCGCAGGTGCTGACTTCAGGTGAGCATCCCACATCCACACTCCATCCAGCTGCAGCTCACAGCCAGACTCAGGGAGAACTCCCGAGATCAAGGATCAGAGAAACTGCCAAAAGCTTCTGAGAGCACGTGAGAACATTAGCTTATCTACAAAAGAAGAGGAACGAAATTGGCTGGAAATCCACAGCACTGTAAACTGTGAGACAATGGAGCGTTGTCTTAAAGGTGTTGTGAACCGAACATCAGCTAGATCAGCATTTGTCGGTGAAGGCGAGGAAGAAGGCGCGAGGAAGAGGAGGAAGTTTTATACATGCAGAGACCTAGAAACAGGCCCATACAAAGACCGCTTCCAAAAGAATTATTCAAGACTATAATCCAGCAAAATAAAAAGTCAACGTAAAAAGAAGATGTGTTGGGCTGGAAGAAGCAATGGTGGGCAGGTGCATGAAACCTACTGTCGTCTCTATGTAACTACTGTAGCACAATGAAGAGAAACATCTGAAACTGAACCCTCAGATAATTTCAATCTGTAAATTTGAAGCTCCTGAAGCAAAACACACGGAGAAAGGGGGAGAGGGAGGAAGGGGGAGAAGCAAGAGGGAAACAGGGATGGAAAAAACAATACATTTTTAAAAAACAAGAGGAAAATAAATGAAATAAAAACATTCCCACAGAAAATCTGTAATAAGAGGAAAACACAGGAAAGGGAGGAGGATAGAGCAAGAGTCTGAGGCGGTTTTTCAGTCTTGAGTTCACTAGAGATGTGAGGGAGGGTCTCTCCATAGCCTGTGACCTTCAAGCTGTGACCAGGGTCATCCAGGGCTTGCTGACTAGGCAGGTGGGAGTGCCCGGTGCAGTACACAGTGGAGGACAGTGTGGGGAGGATGGAGCCGTCTGGGTTCGTTCCATCCCTGGGTCAGCCCGGAGCCGGTCAATGGCCAGTCAAGCAGACCACCCAGGCAACCGCAGTGATCTGAATCTCCTCTCAGGGTGGGGAGCACCTGGAACACTCCCTCCTCCCCCATTTAGCACACCTTTGCCTCTGATCCTCCAGAATTAAGGAACATTTGACCTAAGTTATCTTATCCAGAGTAAAGCTGCACTCACAACAATATCCACTCCTCCTCAGCCAATGGGTGTCCCTGTCATATCGTTAAATAACAATCTTAGAGCCTAAAATTAATTATAAGAATTACGAGGGTTGAAATCCTTCAGAAAGAGGGTTAGAATCGTCTAAGCATTCTCATCCCTGCAGACTGAGGTCTTCAGGACTGGATCACTGTCCACACACTGGCATAACAGCTTCTGCTCCTTCCAGCTGTTTCTTTGCTCAAGAACACCCACGTTACCCTCAATTTATCTGGTAGCGTCAGGGCCAGTTTAACGCAATACAGTGTAACCTGCTACGTCTCGACCTTATGTTGAACTTACCAGCTTTGTGCTAAATCAAAGAACATCAAATCTCTGAAGAGACAAACTAGAGACACCCACTTCTTTTTTGATACAAAGATTTCTGAGACAGAGGGAATTCTGCAATAAGATTGGACACGATAATTATGAAATCAGCTTGACAAATCTTCAGGAAATTCTCCTCTCTCAGCCAGTCCTGACACCTCGGACTATGAGGTGTTGTGTAGGGCTCACACCCCCTTCTGTTATTTTTAAGTTACATTAAGTCCCAGAGTGGTCGTGGCTTCTTAAAGGAAGAAGTGGAGTAGTGAGTGATGGGCCCTGGTAATAATATTCCACACCTGGGGTATCCATCAGGCTTCTCTCAGAAACAGAATCACCAACCCTGACTAGTGCAGCAGTTTTGGAAGACAGATAGATGATAGATAGATAGATAGATAGATAGATAGATAGATAGATAGATAGATGATAGAGTTGGTCTACAAGGGTGAGGAGGCTGACAAGTCCTAAGACCTGCGTCTGGCAGGCTCCAGACCGCGGAAGAGCCAGTGTTTCAAGCTGCCCTGCAGGCAGGAAAAGGCAGCTACCCGCTGAGCAGGCAGGTGGGGTTCCCTGCACTCAGCCTTTCTGCTCTGTTATTGGAACCCTCAGGGACTGCATCATACTCACTCACTGGTGAGGGTGAATCATCTGCTTTACTCATTCTGTGGATTCAGATGTTAATCTCATCCAGAAACACCCTCACAGACACACCCATAATAATGTTTGACCAAATATCTGGGCACCTGGTGCCCAGTCAAGTAGACATGAAATATTAACCATCCCACCCACTGTTTCAGTCCTTTCTGTGCTGCTGTAACAGAATACTTGAAACTGGGTAATTTATTCTTTCACAGTTTAGGAGGCTAGGAAGTTCAAGATTAAGGTGCTGGGAGGTTATGGCCCTATTTCTCTTCTTCCAAGATGGCACCTTGAACACTGCTGCCCCCAGAGAGGAAGAACATTGTGTCCTCACGTAGCAGAAGAGGGGGAGAGAAACCCACTCCTGCAAGCCCTTCTTATGACAGTGCTATGATTTGGGTGTGTGTGCCCTCCAAAACTCACACTGAAATGTAATCCCCAAAGTGGCAGTATTGAGAGGTGGGACCTTTAAGAAGTGGTTGGGTCCTGAGGGCCCTGCCCTTATGAATGGATTAATCCATTTATGAATTAATGGATTCATGAGTTAATGGATTAATGGGTTATCACGAGAATGGGACTGATGGCTTTACAAGAAGAAGAAGAGAGACTCAAGCTAGCACACTCAGCTCCCTCACCATGAGATGCCCCCCGCCATCTCAGGACTTCCAGAGTGTCCCCACCAGCAAGGAGGCCTCCCCAACTTCACTGGCCCTGGAGGCAGCATCAATTCTAGTACTCATCAGATTTGTCTTGTAGTATAGTTTTTCTCTTTCTTGCATTAGCTTGTCAACTCTTCAAAACACAGATTATGTCTGTTCATTTAGTATTCCTCCAGGAAAGGCCTAGATCTTGATAATGACAAATGAAAGAAGAGGGTTAATAATGAGTTAGTGAAACATGCTCAGACAGGAAACTGGCACACGTCTCACTTGCCCTGGGGAAGTCATAATTGTTGTTCTCATGTCCATGCTTGGGGCATTGGCAAATTAAAAGGACTAATGGCTCTTCTAGAAAACATATCTGCTATATGGTCCAAATGTTCGTGTCTCCCCCAAAACTCATATATTGAGATCCTACCCTGCAAGGTGATGGTACTAGGAGGTGGAGAGTTGGTTAGGTCATGAAGGTGGAGCCCTCAGGAATGGGATTAGTGCCCCTATAAAATAGCACCTAGAGAGGCACCTCGCTGTCTTTCCACCAGGTGAGAACACAGTAAGAAGGCACCTCAATGAATCCAGAAGAGGACCAACACCAGACAACAAATCTGCCGGCACCTTGATCCAGAGTTCCAGCGTCCAGGACTGTGAGAAATAAATCTCCGTGGTTTAAGCCACCCAGCCTATGGCATTTTGTCACAGTAGCCTGAGCTGACTAGGAAAATATGTGTTCATAGCCTCGAATCAAATCCTTGAGATTAATTGACAAAATAATTGTTCACAGTCAAGTCATTCCGCATTATACAAACAAGATTAATTACACTCAGGATGCCCATCGAAATTCTTGGAAGAAGATCAGGTGGAAAAGAACAGGAGAATTAGAATAGGGTTCTCTTTGGTTGATTTTGCCCCTATTGAGAGGACGGATTTCATCCCACAATCATTCCCCCTCTTCATTTCTGTCATCTGATCCTGCAAAAATCCAAGTCCCAATACCCAGGCCAGGTGAGTTCTTCTGAAGTGTGGTTCTCTATACCTGGTACTGCTTCTCTGTGGCATTTATCACAGTCACAAGTTGAAGACGAGTTGTGAAAGCAGCTGTTCACGGACAGCATGTGTGCTCCATGGGGGCCTGCGCTGGGCGATCTGGACTGCAGCTATATGTCCAGCATCCAAAACAGTATCTGCTACTTAATTTGGCAAATTAATGAAAATCAGATGCTAATTAAAAATCACTCTGAGCTTTTTCTCTGAACACTGCAAATGAAGCTCAGATTAATTGGTATGTGGCAACAGATTCCCAGACACCTGCTGTGGGTAGCAAACCATCCCTTCCTTATCTAAAAAAGGAGCATCTGGAAGATCGAGGTCTTTAGCTTCAGAGGCATAACCTAAAAATGAACAGAAATGAACTTTCTCTGCTGTTATGAATCTAGAATTCCTCTTTTCCAGGTTAAACATACTAAGAAAAGGCCAGACATGCCTCTGAGTTCAATAAAATGAATAGGAAAAACTCAAACTCTCAGAATTCTTCCTTTGGTGAACGACCAAGGCTGAAATGAAGCTGTGTAAGTTCCTGACATGAGCTGTGTTTGAAACTGGAGACAGGCACAACCTTGGAGGTGGGGGCTGTCCTCCCCCAACCCCACCTGCCCCTACAAATCACACTCAACGTCCAGTGGAGACCAGG
Organism: Propithecus coquereli; assembly: GCF_000956105.1. Classification (NCBI taxonomy): domain Eukaryota; kingdom Metazoa; phylum Chordata; class Mammalia; order Primates; family Indriidae; genus Propithecus; species Propithecus coquereli. The sequence continues at coordinate 2,709,995 of NW_012148086.1, forward strand.
TGTTGTTCTGCAGCTCTGCTATTACCAGTGAGCATAATTAGATGTTGGTCAGGGAGCACAAAGTTTCAGTTATGCAAGATGAATAAGTTCTAGAGATCTAATGCACGACAATGTGAATACAGTTAACAACATTGTACTGGATACTTGAAGCTTGCTAAGGGGCTGGATCTTAAATGTTCTCATCAAGAAAAAATAAGTATCTACCTGAGGTGATGGAAATATTAATCAGTTGAGTTATGATGGATATTTCACAATGCATATTTATAGCATATCATCGGATTGTACATCTTACATATACAGAATTTTTATTGGCCAACTAGACCTCAATAAAGCTGGAAAAAATTAAAATAAAATAAAATACTAAGAAATATCTAAAACATACTTTTATCCTTATAGGCTTCTGCAATTTATGTGCAGGTTCCCTGAGAGCAGGTCATATCTGATTATTTTTATATTATTTCCAGCAAACAGAATACTAGTCAATGCATGCTGTGTGTCTCGTTAATTCAGCCAAGTGAAAGAAAGAGTGGGGAGAGAGAGAGCGAGAGAATGCAAGAGAGTGAGAGAGAGAAAGAGAGGTCGCTCAGATCCCGGGAAACGAAATGTGAGCTCCAGAGACTGTTACGTTTATGGAACACTCAGGTAACACTTGAGATAATTTGGGGCATTTCCAACCTATATTTCCTGTAACTGTTTTGAGTTTGTAGAACAGCAGACATAACTCCAAAATGACTAGGTAATTTCTGTGTAGTATTTAGTAATTTAGCATCATGATTACTTTGAACAGAAAAAGAGATTTTTCTTTAATCACTCTCAAATGGTTTCTAAATTAAGCTAATATAAAATTTCATCTTTATACACTTCTATCATATAAAGATATTTTTCATTTAAAAATGAAATAAAGTGGGAAAATAGAATACTATATACAGACATTTGTAAAAAAAAAAAAAAAAATTACTTGGTTGGCCAGTCTTTAGCTACAGAAATGTTTCATAAGGCAAAGAAGAAGCATAATTTTCTATCCTGCAGTACACATTTTCCTTCTGAAAATATTGATTTCGGCCGCCATCACTGCTACTGATTTTGTTTGCTGTTTTATTTTGTGGTGGTGGTAGTAGTTTATTTTTACGGAATGAAATATCAAGCCCTTCCCATGCGTGATGTTGCTTTATAATTCTGTCTGTAGTCCTTGCCACACCTCTGCAAGATTTAATCAATTATTCTTCACTTTCTGATGAATGAGGCCAAGGTCAGAGAGGTCAAGCCTTGGAATTCTACAGCAGCTCAAATGACCCTCTGTCCAGAAGCAAAGCTTCTGCCCCTCCACTGTCCTGTGCTGTTTTTATTCATCAGTGAACACCAGTAAAAATTAGCAGCTTAAACACAAAAGGTATCAGAAGTTCAGAATCTTTTGGGGTAGCTGATTAGGGCCTGTCTGATCACCTGATGGTAAAATAAGCACGAAACTAGAAAGATCAGTTGCTCTGCTTGCGTCAATGTGCAGAGGCAGAGCATTCTCATCAGACAGAACGGTCAGAATAATTTGCCCATGAATGTGTTCTCTGGAGCTAAAGAGAATGCTATCAACACGCTCTGCTCCGTGAAGGGGGAGCAGGCGGTCAGTGCCAAGCTTCAGGCGAGCAAGGCTGCACTGAGATAGAGTGGCGGGGAATCTAAACAACGTACCATTGAAATTTCGTAGTTGGCGCCTGCTTCTCCACTGGAAAGGTACATGGAAGACCAAGGACAAGGCCACAGTTTTGGAGGACAGCAGTTGACAGTCAGGGCAGGGCAGGGGTTCTTATGCCAGCCCATCAGCCAGGGGCAAGTGATGAAGGTAAAATTGGGAATAGCATGGACCCCTTGCTCAGGAGCTGTTTGCCAGGAGAAAAAAATCCCTGGGTGTCAGCACCTGGGCAGGGGAGCGAGAGCGGGAAGAGGAAGGGAGGTAGGGACACTGCCCTGGAGCTGGGCTGAGGAGGGGCAGTGGGGCTGGGCCCTGAAGTGACGGGTGCCCCCAGGCATCCTGAATTGAGAGTGCTGTGTTCAGAGGTGCTCCTGCATGTGGACATCATGATGGTCTGGGGAGGGTGGAGTTGGGGCACCGCCAGGCTGTCCTTAGGAGGCCTCAGAGAATGAAGGCGACAGACCATGTCCTCATGGGAGCAGGGGACCAGGACAGGAGTAGATGGACTTCGGATATGAAGACCAGAGAGAGTAAGGAGGTCTGAGATTTGCAGAAGAAGAAGAAAGGAAGCTCTCCGTATGAGGGCCTGGCTTAGATCCCTGGCCACCAGGTCACTTGTCCTCTAGCGGCAAGTCCTTCCCCTCCCCCACCCAGTGGACACTCACTGGGTGCTTCCCTCCCCCACCCCTTCTCCTCTCTCTGTGTGTGTGTCTCTCTCTCCTCCCTCTGCCCCTCTCTTTGTTTCTGTTTGTCTCTCTCCCCCCCTTTGTCTCTCTCTGTGTTCCTCCTCCTGTCTCCTCTCTCTCTCTCTCTCTCTCTCTCTCCCCCCCCTTTCATTCTCTCCCCCTTCCCTCCCTGGAGGGCAAGACACCACACCAGATCCAGGAGAACCACTGGCCACCACAACTCTCTGCCCACTCCTTGGCTTTAGCCACATGTCAAGTCCGCCAAGCACCAGGGAAGGTCTCCAAGAGCTCAAGGTGAATCAGAAAGCTCTGCTCCTTCCTCTAATTGAAAGGACCCTGAGAAGGCATCTCCAGTGACGGGCCGGTATGCACACGCCCAACCTATGCCATTGGCACTGCCCTAAGGCATCCCTGCCTCCCATGTGTGCGGGAGGCACACAGCAGGGACTTGGTTTCACCTGTTTTCCTCAGCAGTGACTCAGCTCCAGAGCCGCAGTTGGCCCTGTGACCGGTGCTGCAGGGACAGCACCCAAAACCCCACAGGACACTGGAGGAAGGGGGCCATCCCTGTGACATGGGTCTGCCAGCTCTGTGACCACCCGGTTTTGTGAACTTACATACATCACTGTCGCTTCCTGAATACTCTTTCTTTACTTGTAATACAGAAGTAGTACTACAAGTCACTGACCTCCTCACAGACCTGTGTGAGGATCAAATACGATAACAGCGGTGGAACAGATTTGAAAAAATTTAAAGTTGCAAGTCAAAGTTTTTATTGAATAGTAAGTCAGAATTGAGATCTTTTGAGACATCTGCAATTTATGTGCAGGTTCCCTGAGAGCAGGTCATATCTGATTATTTTTATATTATTTCCAGCAAACAGAATACTAGTCAATGCATGCTGTGTGTCTCGTTAATTCAGCCAAGTGAAAGAAAGAGTGGGGAGAGAGAGAGCGAGAGAATGCAAGAGAGTGAGAGAGAGAAAGAGAGGTCGCTCAGATCCCGGGAAACGAAATGTGAGCTCCAGAGACTGTTACGTTTATGGAACACTCAGGTAACACTTGAGATAATTTGGGGCATTTCCAACCTATATTTCCTGTAACTGTTTTGAGTTTGTAGAACAGCAGACATAACTCCAAAATGACTAGGTAATTTCTGTGTAGTATTTAGTAATTTAGCATCATGATTACTTTGAACAGAAAAAGAGATTTTTCTTTAATCACTCTCAAATGGTTTCTAAATTAAGCTAATATAAAATTTCATCTTTATACACTTCTATCATATAAAGATATTTTTCATTTAAAAATGAAATAAAGTGGGAAAATAGAATACTATATACAGACATTTGTAAAAAAAAAAAAAAAAATTACTTGGTTGGCCAGTCTTTAGCTACAGAAATGTTTCATAAGGCAAAGAAGAAGCATAATTTTCTATCCTGCAGTACACATTTTCCTTCTGAAAATATTGATTTCGGCGGCCATCACTGCTACTGATTTTGTTTGCTGTTTTATTTTGTGGTGGTGGTAGTAGTTTATTTTTACTGAATGAAATATCAAGCCCTTCCCATGCGTGATGTTGCTTTATAATTCTGTCTGTAGTCCTTGCCACACCTCTGCAAGATTTAATCTATTATTCTTCACTTTCTGATGAATAAGGCCAAGGTCAGAGAGGTCAAGCCTTGGAATTCTACAGCAGCTCAAATGACCCTCTGTCCAGAAGCAAAGCTTCTGCCCCTCCACTGTCCTGTGCTGTTTTTGTTCATCAGTGAACACCAGTAAAAATTAGCAGCTTAAACACAAAAGGTATCAGAAGTTCAGAATCTTTTGGGGTAGCTGATTAGGGCCTGTCTGATCACCTGATGGTAAAATAAGCACGAAACTAGAAAGATCAGTTGCTCTGCTTGCGTCAATGTGCAGAGGCAGAGCATTCTCATCAGACAGAACGGTCAGAATAATTTGCCCATGAATGTGTTCTCTGGAGCTAAAGAGAATGCTATCAACACGCTCTGCTCCGTGAAGGGGGAGCAGGCGGTCAGTGCCAAGCTTCAGGCGAGCAAGGCTGCACTGAGATAGAGTGGCGGGGAATCTAAACAACGTACCATTGAAATTTCGTAGTTGGCGCCTGCTTCTCCACTGGAAAGGTACATGGAAGACCAAGGACAAGGCCACAGTTTTGGAGGACAGCAGTTGACAGTCAGGGCAGGGCAGGGGTTCTTATGCCAGCCCATCAGCCAGGGGCAAGTGATGAAGGTAAAATTGGGAATAGCATGGACCCCTTGCTCAGGAGCTGTTTGCCAGGAGAAAAAAATCCCTGGGTGTCAGCACCTGGGCAGGGGAGCGAGAGCGGGAAGAGGAAGGGAGGTAGGGACACTGCCCTGGAGCTGGGCTGAGGAGGGGCAGTGGGGCTGGGCCCTGAAGTGACGGGTGCCCCCAGGCATCCTGAATTGAGAGTGCTGTGTTCAGAGGTGCTCCTGCATGTGGACATCATGATGGTCTGGGGAGGGTGGAGTTGGGGCACGGCCAGGCTGTCCTTAGGAGGCCTCAGAGAATGAAGGCGACAGACCATGAGGAAATTAATGGGAGCAGAGGACCAGGACAGGAGTAGATGGACTTCGGATATGAAGACCAGAGAGAGTAAGGAGGTCTGAGATTTGCAGAAGAAGAAGAAAGGAAGCTCTCCGTATGAGGGCCTGGCTTAGATCCCTGGCCACCAGGTCACTTGTCCTCTAGCGGCAAGTCCTTCCCCTCCCCCACCCAGTGGACACTCACTGGGTGCTTCCCTCCCCCACCCCTTCTCCTCTCTGTGTGTGTGTGTCTCTCTCTCTCCTCCCTCTGCCCCTCTCTTTGTTTCTGTTTGTCTCTCTCCCCCCCTTTGTCTCTCTCTGTGTTCCTCCTCCTGTCTCCCTCTCTGTCTTTCTCTCTCTCTCTCTCCCCCCCCTTTCATTCTCTCCCCCTTCCCTCCCTGGAGGGCAAGACACCACACCAGATCCAGGAGAACCACTGGCCACCACAACTCTCTGCCCACTCCTTGGCTTTAGCCACATGTCAAGTCCGCCAAGCACCAGGGAAGGTCTCCAAGAGCTCAAGGTGAATCAGAAAGCTCTGCTCCTTCCTCTAATTGAAAGGACCCTGAGAAGGCATCTCCAGTGACGGGCCGGTATGCACACGCCCAACCTATGCCATTGGCACTGCCCTAAGGCATCCCTGCCTCCCATGTGTGCGGGAGGCACACAGCAGGGACTTGGTTTCACCTGTTTTCCTCAGCAGTGACTCAGCTCCAGAGCCGCAGTTGGCCCTGTGACCGGTGCTGCAGGGACAGCACCCAAAACCCCACAGGACACTGGAGGAAGGGGGCCATCCCTGTGACATGGGTCTGCCAGCTCTGTGACCACCCGGTTTTGTGAACTTACATACATCACTGTCGCTTCCTGAATACTCTTTCTTTACTTGTAATACGGAAGTAGTACTATAAGTCACTGACCTCCTCACAGACCTGTGTGAGGATCAAATACAATAACAGCGGTGGAACAGACTCGAAAAAATTTAAAGTTGCAAGTCAATGTTTTTATTGAATAGTAAGTCAGAATTGAGATCTTTTGAGACATACACACACCCAAGTTCATGTTTACACACAAACAAGTAGAGCAAATAGTTTTGCAAAATTCCAGCAACTGTCTTATATTAAAGGCAGTCCATTAACCTCTCCTCAGAAAAAAAGAAATTTTTTTCTCTTGAAAGTAAGCTATCGCTCTTGCCTTGTAACTTATACTAGACTGCCAAGTTAAAAACAAGTTATCAAGTTCTTGAAAGGGCATATACAAAATAATTAGAAAATGTTTTAAAACATGTAGATGATAATGGAAAGCCAATTTTTCACCCAAAATAAGTATTTTAAGAATGAAAAAAGTCTTTGAAGGCTTGACTTCCAATTATTGGCTATCAAAGGCCTGTTTGTGTTTGCTTGTCTGTTATAAGTCAACACTGCATGCGTGTGTACCTTGGCTAACTCATCTGTTAATTTATGATCAAGATGTGAAACTTGCCACATGGACAGGGATACCAAAAACCAAAAAAAAAAAAAAAAGTTTATTTGTATTTGTTTCATTGTCCAAAGGGTCCTAGAAAGGTCCCAAGTTCAAGCAATAGTACAGATAGGAAGTGCATGCAACTTCTTCAAGTATCTAACCAATGTTTCTCATATCCTTTCAATGGGCTGCTTAGAATTCCACAGCTGAGATCCCACCTACTAACTTGCATGGCAGGAAGAGAATTTAGTATAGTTTTAACAAATTCCAGTGCTGGCCTGTCACCAAATGTTGAGGCCATTAGCTGGGTAATTTTGGAGTCAGTGTCTCAGCTATCTACCTCACTGAGCTCCCTCCATGAACTCCTCCCACTCCAGGGCTCTGCATGGTACCTTTTAGGGTCCCAAGGCCCAGGCAAGGCTGAGTCCTACTGATAAAATATCCAAAAGGCAAGATATAAGCCATAAAGCTAAACTGTTAATGACCGTGAGAATCCACCCAACAGCTTAATTCTATATTTGCCTTTAAAACAAAATTCTATTCAAAGGATTGCCCTGCAGGGCATTGTACTGTTGGAGAACCCAAGATGCACATAAAGAATGGCTTATTGAATTTTTCCAGATTGGAGCAAAATCTCTCAGGACGGACCAACACTCTCTGACTATGTCCCCTTCTTCTGTACTCTAGGCAGACATCAGTCCACAATGCAGTGACCTCCCATTCCAGCTGCCTTACAGAATCTCATGGTGACAAGGACCTTTGCTCACACCAGCCTTTGAGGAGAAGTACTTCCCCAGGGATCCTTGGAC
>NW_012148086.1:2717250-2718157 GCF_000956105.1 Propithecus coquereli
CCCCACCCAGTGGACACTCACTGGGTGCTTCCCTCCCCCACCCCTTCTCCTCTCTGTGTGTGTGTGTCTCTCTCTCTCCTCCCTCTGCCCCCTCTTTGTTTCTGTTTGTCTCTCTCCCCCACCTTTGTCTCTCTCTATGTCCCTCCTCCTGTCTCCCTCTCTGTCTTTCTCTCTCTCTCTCCCCCCCCCTTTCATTCTCTCCCCCTTCCCTCCCTGGAAGGCAAGACACCACACCAGATCCAGGAGAACCACTGGCCACCACAACTCTCTGCCCACTCCTTGGCTCTAGCCACATGTCAAGTCCGCCAAGCACCAGGGAAGGTCTCCAAGAGCTCAAGGTGAATCAGAAAGCTCTGCTCCTTCCTCTAATTGAAAGGACCCTGAGAAGGCATCTCCAGTGACGGGCCAGTATGCGCACGCCCAACCTATGCCATTGACACTGCCCTAAGGCATCCCTGCCTCCCATGTGTGCGGGAGGCACACAGCAGGGACTTGGTTTCACCTGTTATCCTCAGCAGTGACTCAGCTCCAGGGCTGCAGTTGGCCCTGTGATCGGTGCTGCAGGGACAGCACCCAAAACCCCACAGGACACTGGAGGAAGGGGGCCATCCCTGTGACATGGGTCTGCCAGCTCTGTGACCACCCGGTTTTGTGAACTTACATACATCACTGTCGCTTCCTGAATACTCTTTCTTCACTTGTAATACGGAAGTAGTACTATAAGTCACTGACCTCCTCACAGACCTGTGTGAGGATCAAATACGATAACAGCGGTGGAACAGATTTGAAAAAATTTAAAGTTGCAAGTCAATGTTTTTATTGAATAGTAAGTCAGAATTGAGATCTTTTGAGACATACACACACCCAAGTTCATGTTTACACACAAACAAGTAGAGCAAATAGTTTT
>NW_012148086.1:2718207-2729487 GCF_000956105.1 Propithecus coquereli
CCAGGGAAGGTCTCCAAGAGCTCAAGGTGAATCAGAAAGCTCTGCTCCTTCCTCTAATTGAAAGGACCCTGAGAAGGCATCTCCAGTGACGGGCCGGTATGCACACGCCCAACCTATGCCATTGGCACTGCCCTAAGGCATCCCTGCCTCCCATGTGTGCGGGAGGCACACAGCAGGGACTTGGTTTCACCTGTTTTCCTCAGCAGTGACTCAGCTCCAGAGCCGCAGTTGGCCCTGTGACCGGTGCTGCAGGGACAGCACCCAAAACCCCACAGGACACTGGAGGAAGGGGGCCATCCCTGTGACATGGGTCTGCCAGCTCTGTGACCACCCGGTTTTGTGAACTTACATACATCACTGTCGCTTCCTGAATACTCTTTCTTTACTTGTAATACAGAAGTAGTACTACAAGTCACTGACCTCCTCACAGACCTGTGTGAGGATCAAATACAATAACAGCGGTGGAAGAGACTCGAAAAAATTTAAAGTTGCAAGTCAAAGTTTTTATTGAATAGTAAGTCAGAATTGAGATCTTTTGAGACATACACACACCCAAGTTCATGTTTACACACAAACAAGTAGAGCAAATAGTTTTGCAAAATTCCAGCAACTGTCTTATATTAAAGGCAGTCCATTAACCTCTCCTCAGAAAAAAAGAAACTTTTTTCTCTTGAAAGTAAGCTATCACTCTTGCCTTGTAACTTATACTAGACTGCCAAGTTAAAAACAAGTTATCAAGTTCTTGAAAGGGCATATACAAAATAATTAGAAAATGTTTTAAAACATGTAGATGATAATGGAAAGCCAATTTTTCACCCAAAATAAGTACTTTAAGAATGAAAAAAGTCTTTGAAGGCTTGACTTCCAATTATTGGCTATCAAAGGCCTGTTTGTGTTTGCTTGTCTGTTATAAGTCAACATTGCATGCGTGTGTACCTTGGCTAACTCATCTGTTAATTTATGATCAAGATGTGAAACTTGCCACATGGACAGGGATACCAAAAACCAAAAAAAAAAAAAAAAGTTTATTTGTATTTGTTTCATTGTCCAAAGGGTCCTAGAAAGGTCCCAAGTTCAAGCAATAGTACAGATAGGAAGTACATACAACTTCTTCAAGTATCTATCCAATGTTTCTCATGTCCTTTCAATGGGCTGCTTAGAATTCCACAGCTGAGATCCCACCTACTAACTTGCATGGCAGGAAGAGAATTTAGTATAGTTTTAACAAATTCCCGTGCTGGCCTGTCACCAAATGTCGAGGCCATTAGCTGGGTAATTTTGAAGTCAGTGTCTCAGCTATCTACCTCACTGAGCTCCCTCTATGGGCTCCTCCCACTCCAGGCCTCTGCATGGTACCTTTTAGGGTCCCAAGGGCCAGGCAAGACTGAGTCCTACTGATAAAATATCCAAAAGGCAAGATATAAGCCATAAAGCTAAACTAATGACAGCGAGAATCCACCCAACAGCTTAATTCTATATTTGCCTTTAAAACAAAATTCTACTTAAAGGATTGCCCTGCAGGGCACTGTACTGTTGGAGAACCCAAGATGCACATAAAGAATGGCTTATTGAATTTTTCCAGATTGAAGCAAAATCTCTCAGGACTGACCAACACTCTCTGACTATGTCCCCTTCTTCTGTACTCTAGGCAGACATCAGTCCACAATACAGTGATCTCCCATTCCAGCTGCCTTACAGAATCTCATGGTGACAAGGACCTTTGCTCACACCAGCCTTTGAGGAGAAGTACTTCCCCAGGGATCCTTGGACTTGGTAAAGACCAGGAAATGTCTTCGGGCCATGACTAGCAGATTAGAACCAACCGGTAGAAAGGAAGGTTCTAGTGATGCCCTATAATTTCTAAAATTTCAAATGAAATTAGTTTTCGATTTGTTTTCAAAACTCATACAGCCTGGAGACTCACAACAGGACTGTCATGGTCCAACACCCAGTGTAGATAAAGCCAGGTGTTCGGAGAGGGTGTCACACAGCATAAAATTCAGGGCCCCTCATAGAACACACTCAGGTTTTCTAATGTGCTTCCTGCAGTTCACTCCCCAGTCAGACCCAGGTACAGTCACTCTGAACTCATGGTTTCCTAAACATACGTAACTCTTTCATGCCTCTAAGTGCTTGGCTAATCAGTCTCCTCTTTCTAAGGTGACTTTCCCCACAATTTCCTTTGGATGGATTTTCTCTTTGTGTTTGAGTGTGAAGCCTGGAGCATGACCCTATTCAGTGCCCATGGCTCTTGATCTCTAAGCACCTTAGGAGTACCTGCCTCCAGGAGAGCTCTCACCAGCATGTGCTTTAGCCCAAAGATTCTGAGTTCTGGGACTGTGGCACATACATTTTTTTAGCTCTAACATAAGACCAGGCATACAGGAGGTTGCTAAATCAAATCAAATTCAATAAAGAATTAATGCCAACGGGAGTGTAAACTGAAAGAAAACCAGAGAATGCAGCTGGAAATGCTCAGGACAAAGTACAAAGGAAGTTCAAGGTCAGAGAGGCAGGCAGGGTAGCACGGCCAGTGTCAGGAGGGGTGAGAACATGGTCAAAATCCAGGTCAAGGTCCAAATAGCTGGAATTCAAGAGCAAGAGTTCAGGGAACAGAGCTGGCAGCTCCAAGTGACATTGCTTCAGTGAAATTGACCTTATCTTGTCTTTTAAAAATGAAGTAAAATCTCGAATCCTAGGATGTAAAGAAGTCCTCATGGACATTAACCAGAACTGGAAGAGGTTGATATAGTCATTAGTAGTGGTATTTCCTGAGGGCTTGGTCTCCTGAGACTTCAGCTTCTAATTCGTGAACTTGGAATAAGTTTGAGACAACATAACACAGGAAGATTCCTGAGCTAGAAGTAGGAATACTGCAGCCTTGCCATTACTTTTAGTGTGACCCAATATCATTTGGGACTAAAATGAATGGAGCCAGATTCCTCATGTTCTCAAATCCCACAACTGGCAGACAGAGGAGAAATGTACTCTAGAGTGAAGCAAACTCCTCCCACCTTGGTTCCGTGACTGTCATGAGTGACTCCAATTAAAGACAGGAGTTGGATCTCAGAATGCTTTTGCCTGTGTTTTCGAAGACTGATGGTTGGGGTGAGGGTGGCCTCAGAGGCAAGGGAGGTCATTGGGACATTAAAGCAGGTCCAAACTGCATTCCATAAGCCACAGGGATTCAGAATTATCCAGAGCAAACCAACTTGACATCCTGGCCTTGCCAGCCATTATCCTGATTCACATGTAGTTCTATTTTAAATACATGCTTTCACTTCTTATTATAAAATTAAGACCATTTAAGATTGCAGTATTGGCCATTATAAGATATTTGTGTGTTTATTTTTAAAGCTTTTTTTTTTAATTTATAGGAGTATTTTGGTGTAGCACTACCAACACAGTATTTTATACATGTTGGAAAAGTAGCCTTTAAATTATTGTTCACGCTGTCATAAAAATCAGTTTATCTTGGTGGGCTATGAAAGTAACTTATGAAAAGTGTTCATTCAGAAGTAAATATTGGTTTTAGATATTGTACAGCCACGGAAGGTCTTTGCAAAGAACCTAGGACTCAGAACCAAGAGAATTAGTCATTTCCTGAGTTCTGTGACTTGTGAGATGTGAACAGGGTGGGGTCTTTCCCCTCTCCACATTCAGTTCACTTCGTCATTTCTGTAGGAGGCATCACATTGCACAGGGCCCAGAATGTCACATCTAAACTCCTGGCCACAGATATCCCCTCCTAAGTCTCATATCTCTATCAGCTCTGCCAGGTAGAGTCCCCACTCCGCTCCCTCTCCTCCCACCAGCGCTCAGTTTTGCCCCTCTATTTTCCAGAGATGCTCCCCTGGGCATGTTTGTCCTGGTTCTCAGCACAATTCCCAGCTTCCAGGGGCTGCTTTGAGCCCATTGGCCCACTGGCTCGTATCCAATCATGGCTCAAAATGGTGGGCCTTTCTCTGCAAACATCATTGCATGGCCACTGTGGGGAGTTCAGTGAGTGGCCATATGTATATACAGGCAAATCCATTGTTATAGTTGGAGACTTCAATACCCACCTCTCAGGAGTGGATAGATCAAGCAGAGAGAGAATCAGTGTGAATATAAATGATCTGAATAGTACTATCAATCAGTATGATCTACTGACATATAGAATACTCCCTCCAACAACTACAGAATACACATTTTTCTCAAGCTTACATGAAACACTCACCAAGAATGGCCCAGAATAGATGACATTTTGGGCCATAAACACACCTCAAAACATTTAAAAGAACAGAAATAAAATAAAGTATGTATATTTTCAGACTCTAATGGAGTTAAACTAGAACTTAAACTAGAAATCAGTAACAAAAAGGTCCCCCACAAATAGTTGGAAATTAAACCAAACACTTCTAAATAACTCATGAGTTAAAGAAAACATTCCAAGAGAAATTTTTAAATATTTAACTCTAAGTTAAAATGGAAATATACCTTATCAAAATTTGTGAGATCCAACAAAGCAGTGCTCAGAGGGAAAGTTATTGCACTGATGCCTACATTGGAAAAGAAGAAAGATATCAAATCAATACTCTAAGTGTCCAACTTTAGGAAACTAGAAAAAGAAGAACAACTTATACCTAAAGCAAGAAAACAACAAAAATTAGACCAAAAATCAATGACATTGAGAATGAAAATAGAGAAAAATCAATGAAATCAAAAGCTGGTTCTTTGAAAGATTGATAAAACTGATAAGCCCTTAGCTAGGCAAGCTAAATAAATAAAAAGAGAGAGAAAGAGACAGAAAAGCACAAATTATCAGTCTTAGGTGGCGTAATGACCTCAGGAGGGGTGCCAGACTGTGAGACTTGCTGGTGCTTCTGCTGTGTTGGTTTTTGCCTTCTAATTTAGTCTCGAGGTCTCTCTCAGGGGAGCGGCTATAAACTCTAGCCCTGTCCTGACCCAGGGATTGGATCGTGGATGTTTCCAGTCTGCCTTTCATGAGATGCTTCTTTATCCTGGCGGATGGACTAATGCCTAAATGTCACCGCTGACCTGGTGTCCCTCTCACGGGAATCTTGTTTATACTGGCGGACGCCCCTGTGGCTCTCGTCTGACCTGTGTCCAGTTATTGCACCGAGATTGCCGCTCGCTGGGCTAGCCCTGACCGGCAGAGACGTTAGGTGCAGACGTGCGGGTCCGGTGAGACACAGCGGAGGCCGCTCAGCACAACGCAAGACATAACAGAAGCAGGGCCCAGGGAGAAGAGGGCAGCACGTCTCACGGGGCCAAACGGGGGAGAGCTGTGCGGGAAACGCACGCTCGAGCAGCAGGTGCGGAGCAAGAGGGAGCGAGGGACCTGGGGGCCAAGGCCTCCATGGGGTCCAGGACGTTACCCAAGCAGGTTTCCCGAGAGGAGCTCTGGTTGGTGTGTTTAGAGCAGGCGGCCACCAGCTCCGCGGAGTCGCGCTGTGACCGAGAGGGCGTCACCGCGCACATCCGCACAGTCCACGCAGCGTGTGGGGTCGGCGAGGGGCGTCGAGTGGGCTGTGTCGAGCTGTCCCTCAGGGAGGTGGTCTCCAGGAGGCCGCTGTATGAGGCAGACATCCGGTCAACCCCCTCGAGGAACTGGGAGGAGGCAGAGAACCGGAAACCGCGTCAAGGGCGGCTAAGCCCCGCCTCTCCTACGAGAAATTATAGCAGTTAGCTCCAGCTCCCTGTACCAGTCTGCACATTAAAATCACAGAAATATTGCTTGGAAACACCAAATCCTGGGCCACCTGTGGCGATGTTAATTTAGTAGATCTGCCATGGGATTCAGGAAATTTTATATTTAAAGTGAGTGTACATTTCAGCCCTAAGCCCTTCCATTTAGATGATTACAACCACCATTCTTTCAAGTAAATTACTCAAATACTTGTTAGAATCCACATCCACATCCTTTTCTTCTGATTGGAACCGAGGAAACTATTTCCCAGCCCATCCTAGAAACTTATGACTCATCGTCACTTCCCTGTTGCAAACATTCCCCCTGCTCTGTGGTTTGTGTGGACTGTGATTCCAGGTACTGATCTCATCCGAGAGGTTTACTTTATATTTGCATAGCCATCTATTGTCCTTGTCAACGTTGTTTCTGTGCTTTCCTATATATCACCACGTATACTTAAGTTACAAGTACACACCTGTGAGCTAACAGAAGTCTAACCTGACGCAAATGAACCGGGATGTCAGCTAATTTGAACTGCCGGAGTAATGAAGGGTGTGGCATAGTAAAGCTTTTATTAACCCGTGTGCTCCCAACTGGGTGTCCCAGGAAATATAAACCTCTGTGATCTTGTTACCTGCAGATGCTGATCCGGGAGATCTAGAGTGGGAGTGGGGATGCTATTCTCAGGTGATGTGGAGGCTCCATCACTCACTCCAGGAGATGCAGGTGCTCTTTGTCTCTGAGGCAAATCGTTACTCTCCTCAGGTGCTGTGGGTGCCCTTGGTCTCTGTGCCCTACACGCCCATGAGCATCCTTCACCCTTCACCTGTCATCTCCCCTGGGGTGAGGAAGGCAAGGGAAGCCCTTGGTGAGGGCCAGCCAGTAACAGACAAGAGCATGTCAGTTTCGGGATGGTCAACACACAGAGTCTGAAGACAACAGCCAACGCGGAGGGCCTGTCCCAGGTCAGCTCCCCATGCAGAAACAATAGCGCAAACTGAAAAACACATTTACCACGTCAGGGTGTGTGGCAACAAGTAGACTAAACATCTTGATGATTTGATTTTCAATTTCCACTTTCCCTCCAGATGTTTTTCGTTTATTTGCTCAAAAGTAGATGTTCTTGCTTAAGGAAACACATGCATATTTTTTTACTTCACAAAGACATATACCTACATGTAACTTTACCCAAAAGGTTCCATAAGAAGATGATCATTGCCCAGACAGCAGGACATGCCACTAGACTCTTAAATGACAGGCAGCTCCCCCCGCCCTGTATTCCTTCACTCAGTACGGAGCATGTGCTCAGCTCAGAGGAGAGAGGAACAAGGAGAAAGTTCTGTTCCTGACACTGGAGAATCTCGGGCTATGGGAAGAGCAGACTACGTGAACACACACAGCAGCCATAAGGCGGTAACACACGCCGCAGCAGAGGAATGCCCGGTGCACCGAGACCCCTGAGGAAGGAGGGAAGGAAGGACCCTGCTGGGAAGAATTAGCTACGACTTTGGCAAAAGAGGGAATCACGGAAGCTGTGTAGAAATGTCTTCTATAGCATGTAAGCAAAAACAGGGTACAAACTGGTATGCGTTTCTCCTTCTCAATTGTATGAAAAATGTGCTTATCTGAGAAAGATGGTAACAGTTTTCAGATAAAGGAGATTATAGGTGATTTCTGGAAGGGGCTTAAATTTATTTAATGTAGTGCATATTAAAGAGGAGCTACAAATAAAAATGTCAAGAGTAAATTGAAGTATATACAGCTAGATGTAAGGAAATTAAGATGGAATTTGGTACTTTTTTACTATGACAAGTCAAGCCACTTTGCTCAAAGAATACATACTTTTTAGAGACTTTTCAAATTCACTTGTTCTCCTCTGGGTTGATTGTGTGTTTCTTCCCAGAGTTAAAACCTAAATTAGATATTGTTTCTAGATCACTCTCTAATCTGTGATTTCCTTGGAATATTTCAACCACGTCTCTCATGTTCCAGAAATTAGTAGAGCCAAGGAGGCAAAAAAAAAAAAAAAAAAAAAGGCAGCTCCCTCAGCATGAGCAACTGTGTGCTCATACCTCCACAGATTAATGTGGTTAGAAAACCAGCATCGCCCTGAATCACACCCTGGTCTTGGGATGACACAAAATAGCTGTGTGTACCGGGAACTTGGAAGCCAGGAGAGACCTAGATAAGCAGCTTGAGCAACGTCGCTGCACCACACAAGCGAAGTGAGAATGACATTAATACTCACACAACTGCTACGGGAACGGTTTTGTAAACTGTGGTGAAAAACACAAAAGTCACTGTGGGTGGCTCCTGAAGTCCTTCACATTTATTGGGTATGGATGATGTAAAAGCCATTGTTTTAGTAACAGCGTCTAGAGACTGTCTGTTGGGCAAACGGATGTGGATGCGAATGGTTGCAATAAGAACTCCACCACAAAAGTTACAGAGGGCCTGGAGGTAGCGTCCCAAGGGGGAGGATGAGAACAGTGGTTGTAGATGAGGGACAAGCACTTTTTAGAACTGAGAAACACAAAAATATCCAGAAATGGGAAAGTCGAGGTGTGGTTTAAGAAACGGCACACTTTGGAGCTGGATCTAGAAAGTGCAGCAGATTCGGTGGGAGTGAAGACTAGGCAGAGGACTGAGACCAGACGGAGCGGAGCTGAGGAGTCTGGATTTCATGCCACGAGCAACCAAAGGCCTT
The DNA here is from genome assembly GCF_000956105.1 of Propithecus coquereli. NCBI lineage: Eukaryota > Metazoa > Chordata > Mammalia > Primates > Indriidae > Propithecus > Propithecus coquereli. The sequence continues at coordinate 2,726,607 of NW_012148086.1, forward strand.
GCAGGGAGGGTCTGACACACTCTGGCAGGGGAAGGACTAGGCCAGGGTGGTCAGTCAAGGACAGCAGGGTGAGTGTGGCAGCCCAAAGGAAAGGCAGGAACTGCTGAGCACTGTCTTCCCAAGTGACTCTTCTAGGCCGTTTCACTTGAATCCAAAGAGCTGTTCTGTCTTCGTGCTGACATTCTAACTAGTCGCGACAACCCTATTTTCAATGCAATCAGTAAAATCATACCCCCTCCTATTTAGATAGCAGGTTCTCCAGTTGACCCAAATATGTTCCACAGGATAAATAAAATTATTAGGGTCCCAGATCCCGAATCTGTTTTACTGCCAGCCTTCTTAGAATTAGAAGGCTAAAGAAGTTGTGTTATCAAAACACCACATCCACTCTCAGTGACCCTTCAAGGAGAAATAGCACCAGATCCTGGGAAAGCTCGACGACAGAAGGAGTCCGATGCTCCCAGGACCTGCACCACACCAGCCCCCGCTTTCCTAGCCCATACAAGGCATGGATAGGAATGCAGTGCCACTGCAGAAGTAACTTGCGGGGAACTAAAAGCTGTTACTTTTTTAAAGTGATAATTGATATTTTTAATAGTACAACTTTGTATTTCATAGTGTATTATTAAAAGAAGAAAATAAGCTCTCTGCTCAGAATCCCATCTGAGAAGTTAAAAGGAAAAGGTGCTCAGAGAAAAAGCACCCAGTGTCTATGAAGGTGGCTCTAGCTGGTCACATAGTTCCCCAAACGTGCTGTGGCTGAAGCCTTCACAGCCCTACTGACCCTCTCCTTCCCGCCACAGGCAACCAGCTAAGGAGCAAGGACGTCTAAATTTGGAACTGAAAATGTAACAGAAAGAGCTAGGCACTACATGCTCTGTTTTTTAATTTTCCTTAAGATGTTGCTTTTTATAACCACAGTAACCGACCTCTTGATAAGATTCCAATCACAGTCCCAGAGGTTGTGTTTGTGTGAGAGAATTTAGCCACTGAGCAGATGGAATTAGATGGAAGCTTGGAAACTATCTCTTTCAGGGCAGAGGGTTAGCTGAGGCTGGGGGTGGAGAGAGAAACCCAGAGCTCGCTGGGGGAAGATTTTGTATTCCAGTATAGGGAGAAATATGCCACATGAGTCACACTGTTTAATGTTAGATTTAATCACACATATATTTGCTGCCACCTACTCTGTGCCAGGCACTGTGCTAGGCACACGCTGTGCAAGATGGCATGCAAGTGAAGGGCACCTCCTTGGCCTGGTTGGAGCACACACATGTACATACATGCACACCCATGTACAGCAACACTATCCACGACACAAGATAACAAGTTTCCCCACCATCCTCATCCCCCAGGTCTGTGTTTACACTCCACGTGTGGATTTGGTGAGGATGGGACGGGCAGGCGGACGTAGGAAAATGAAGGGACTTCAGGGAGAGGGGCAGAAGCTGGTGTTGGGCTGTGAGAAACTCGAGTGCATCTGTTGGCAAATGTCTGATCGCGCTGTCCAGCTGGAGGGACACTCTCCAAGTCTTCTGGAACCATAGACATCTACCCCGTGGGAAGGAAGTGCCTAGCAGATGGGGACGAGGGAGGCAGCCTGGGGGGAGATGTGCAGGTTGGTGTCCCACTGCCCAGTGATGGCACCTGCTCTTGGGAAGACACGGCAGGGAACCGGCTGCCTGTGTCCAGCTGTCAGGGGCAGAAGAAATGGAGGGAAGGACCTGGCTGTCCTCTGCTTCACACTCGAGTCTCTTCCCCAGAGAGGGCCATGGGCTGCCGCTGGGGATTGCCCTGGAGTGGGTAGCACCTCTTTATCTTGGGGAGAAGTCTGCTCCATTTCAGAAATGTTCTATTTATTGAAAATTCGTCATTTATCAACCTAGACTCTTTCATCCTATCACCTGCTCTCCAAATTTATTGCATCTAATTTCTGCCCTACAGCAAAACAAAACCTGCTGTCTGCAGCCTGGCCAGAGCTGTTTGAACAGAACAGGATTTGGGAGATCATCTTGTTGACTGGTTCCTGAAAGTAAACAGTTCGTGTGAGTTTATGTTTGTAAACGTGTATTGCAGTATGATATTGATCCAGAAAGTGCCCAATGCCTGAGTGAGCAGCTCCCCAGGGACAGATGAGGATACAGAACATTAGCATTGCTTCCACCCTGTCACGTACCCCTCAGAGGCCACCACTCCTCAGAGGACCATCACCACTGGTCACTTCTGACTGTTTGAACTTTGAATAAATGGAATCATACGTTTGGTTCTTTCACTCAACATTATGTTTGTGGTATTCATACAAGTTGTCGTGTGAAGCAGTGATTCATTACTTTCCATAGCTATGAATACAACAAAATACATCTATCTGTTAAAAATTGATGAATATTCGGTCCTTTGAAGCTAGGGGCTAGTGTAACACTGATGGCAGGAATGTTCTTGTAATGCCTTTTGGTGAATATGTATATGCAAACCTGTTGACTAAACATCTGAATTACAATAGCTGGCTCGAACTGCGTGCGTATGTTCACCTTTAGTGAAGGATGCCAAAGATTTTTCCAAAGTGGTGGCACCGACGGGCACACCCATCAGCAGTAATGTGCTGCCTCCTGCAGTAGAATGGACACTAGGAGGCTGGGGCACTAACCTTGGCTCCTCTTTGAAGTCATCGTGACCCTCGGAAAAACAATTCACTTCTTGGGACCTCTGTTCTTTCCTCAGATGAGTGCTAAGGTACCCTTAATTTTTCTCTGATTCTAGAAGACATACTTGTATGTCTATTCCAGGAAAATTACAAAGGAAGAATATGATAAATAATATAAAAGTACAATGTACTACCTCGATGCAAATGAGGAAGAGATTAAATTCTACCAGTGGAATTAGAGAG
>NW_012148086.1:2730696-2732777 GCF_000956105.1 Propithecus coquereli
GATGTGGAAACAACCCAAGTGCCCATTCAATACATGAGTGGATTAATAAAATGTGGTATATGTATACCATGGAGTTCTACTCAGCCATAAAAATAAAAATGGTGAACTATTTATTCTATTACCCTGAATGGAGCTGGAGCCCATTCTTCTAAGTGAAGTATCACAAAAATGAAAAAACAAACACCACAAGTGCTCACCACCAAATTGTTACTAATCTATCAACACTAATGTGCATATACGGGAAGTAACATTCATCAGGTGTCAGGCAGGTGGGAGGAGGGAAGAGGGGATGGGTAAATCCACACCTAACGGATGTTGCGTATGCTGTCTGGGGGCTGGACATGCTTGTAGCTCTGACTTGGCCAGTGAAAAGGAAATTTATGTAACCAAAGCATTTTTGCCCCCATAATACTCTGAAATAAAAAAAAAGAAGGTAACAAACACTACGGCCAGAGCTTGCTGAGCTGTATACACATAGATATTCCAACAATCTGCCTGACATAGAAGATAGCAAAGCAGCTGAGAGAGAGATACTTGTCCAAGTTGCAGGACAGACTATGCAGATGACAGCAGAACTCATTTCCAGAACTTTGACAGAATTCTGGTACTTTTCAATCACTTTTCTGGGCTTGTTAACTTTGTTCCACTCTATTTTTTCCCATGAAGCTGTCCATTGAGATTCTTTGTAAAGGAAAAGTTCAGGAATTCCTGTAACATGTGTCTCTCCACCTACCCTCCTCCAAGACTGCCGTTGAGATGAACAACAGAATATAAAATAGAGAAAACTTAAAACAATGCAGGGAACAATCCGCTCACATGCCAGAAACAGTGAGGAATGCCTGCCAGCTAAAGGGTATATGGGCCCACCCTGTCTTCGAAGAGGGTGCGTGTGAAGCCTCACACTGTAACAACTGAGGCTACTAGTGAAGGTACTGGAAGAACTCACTCAGATACCTAAACTCACAGGGGCAATGGTGGGTGTTTGCCTTGGGCCATGGGGCAGGGGAGAGAGCAAACAATGGTGCCCTCCTATATCTGTTGTGTCTGTGACCGAGGGGAATTGGGCCTCACCACAGCACTGGGCAATTTCAGCATCCTGGCTAAATTGTTCCAGCCCCGTAGAGCTAAGTGAAGGCACAGGTGGGCTCTGAGTGGACACTTTCCTTCACCAGTTGGAAAATAGGGATGGCGCATCTCCCATCTCCCAGCTCCCACTGGGTTTAACCCAATACTAACCACACCCAAACCCTTTGTATAAAAAAGCTTATTACAGATAATGAAAAGCTATGACAAAAAAGAAACCACAGTTGAAAGAAGGGTGACACTCTTATGAATCTGAGGAAAGTCTACCTGCTGAAAACACTTTCCCTAGCGAGGCAGAGAGTCCCTGATCATATTCTCCACATGAATGAGCACAGCAGCTTATTCACACCATCAAGCAAGCACTGCTGGGGAGGAAACATCAGGAAGCTAAGAATAATGCAGTGAAAGACAAAATACTAAATGCAAAAATGCAGTGGCAATACAAAGTGGAATAGCTAATGTGAGATATTAAGCTATTACAATAGGAGACAGCCATGAAGATTGACTCAAAAGCTGGAGGAAAAGGGTAATCATGATGAGCATAGTTTGAGAAAAGCCACAGAGCAAGGATAATAAATCCAGGAAAGCTAAGATGACTCTTATAATGAAAGAACTGAAGAAATGGAATGAAATCGATAATCAAAGGAAGAAAGAGGAGCATTTCATGAGTCAAAGAAGGATTTAAGGATAAGGTACAGGCAAAATTTAATGGGGGGAAACCAATCTTGACAATATTTACAAAAATTTCACAATGGCTAGATTAGAAGAAAATTAAAGTTATATACAAGATAAATATGTATGACTGCATTGCATTTGTTTCATATTCCATAACTCTAAAATTTATAATAAGTGACATATTTTACAGAATTTTGAAGAGAAACAATTTTAGCTGTAGAATTTTTTCCTAGACAAATTTTTATTCATGAAAAAGACACGAGAGTAGCATCTTCGAATATCCAAATCATACAACATCAACATATGTGTTTCCTAAAAATAAC
>NW_012148086.1:2735747-2738261 GCF_000956105.1 Propithecus coquereli
TATATATGTATCACATGGTGTCACGAAAAATTTATGAGACCACTGCTTTACTTTAATAGATTGTGAAAATGGCTGAAATTATTTTACTTCTGGTATTTATACCCCTAGCACTGTGATGATGGAGCGCCTCCCAATATGAGATGGAGTATATTCTCCACCTGTGGGTTTGAGCTGGCCTTGTGACACCCTTAGATCAATAAAATGCAGTAGAAGTAACATCATGCTGGTTCTGAGTTTAGCCCTTGCATACGCCCTCTCAGCCACTGTCAACACTGACTATTTGCCAAGTGAACAAGCCTGGGCTAGCCTGCTGGGGGATGAAAGACCACATGAAGCAGACATGACCATCCCAGCTGAGGCCTGCCTGGACCAACTAGCCTCCAGCTGACCCATCTGCTAGCCACAGACACATGAGTGAGCCCAGCTGAGACTGGAAAAACCACCCAGCTGAGCCCAGCACTATTTACCATCCCCCCACACATGAGATAAATAAATGACTTTTTTCTTTAAGGCACTAAGTTTTGGGGTGACTTATATAGCCAGAGCTAATAGCATAAATGCAGTGTTTTCATTAGGTGAGTAAAATTAGCTTTAAAGAGCTGTGTTAGAAAGGATCAGGTCTTCCTCATCTCAATTATTATTATTATTATTTTTTAGTTGAAGCTCTCCACACAAGGATGACTGTACTTTAAAATATTGCCACTTCATGAAAAATTGTAATGACTATTCAAAGAGATTTGAGAATGTCTGAGATAAAACTCATATTGAGATCTGAAGCTTAACCTTCTTTCTCATTTATTTTAGAGATAAGAATTCTAAGGACATTCTACATGTGCTCTGTTGTCTATATTGGTTTTAGAGTTTTAGACTGGGTTTTAATACATTTAGTAAAAATTATTTGGAAAATATTTCTCACTAGTCAAGTAGTTTTCTGTGTTGCCACCATTTCTCCTAGAGGAGAAGAAACAAAACAACCCAGTGATCTGCTAAGCTGACTTGCTACTCAGTGGACATGATTCTTGATTCAATTCCCACACAAGTGCAAGTTTTCTCCTCTTAGAGGGAAGAATGTTGCAACTCAGAGAGGCACAAGCTTTGTTCCAAGTGGCTCAGCTCATAGGAGACAAAACTGCAACCCGCACCACACCTAAGTCTCTATCCCCAGGGCTTGTCCAGCCTCCTTCTGCTGACCCCGTGAAAGATGGACAGGCAAGCCTGTGCAGTGACCACACAAAATGACTTCATTAGTCATTTTGTGTGCCTCCAGCTCATTTCCTCAAGCATAGAAGAGAGTCAGTTATTTGTCAGCTCAAGTACCCAGCTTGATTTTGGCAATTTTAGTCACAGAATGTGTGGAGTTCTTTGAAAACAGTAGCTGGGAACCGCACTTTGAAAATACCGAATGTCTCCTGAGAGCAAGCAGATTCGGTTCCCATGGAAACACACATCCCCTACCACCCATGTCAAAAACGGGATGGATTTTTAAAATAAACACACCATAATGCTTGTAAGTCCATCCCAATTTCAGGAATCTGGATCAGTTTTTATGGCAACTTTTAAACCACATTTCAGGACCTCCTAGCGTAATGTTACTCATGTGAGTGTCAAATCCTCTTTTTGTAAACTGTATTATGCCCTTTCCCACCCATACACTCCTCTTCCTGACAACAAAAACAAACCATTTTATTCTTGCAAAATACAAAATTAATTATCATTATTTTAAAATGCCATTATATTCAAGGTCTAGCATTACTTGTATAGTTATAAAAAGTTGTTATATTTAATCATTTGCCTATGGTGTTATAACATATATTTTTGAAGAGAAAAGACATTGGCATATTAGAATGATACTTAATCTATTTCTATAGTGCAGACAAATGTAATACTCTGTACTCATATAAGTTTTTACAAAGCAATCTGTTTCTAAATTAGAAGGGAGCGGATTTTTATCAGAAACATTCATTTTGTGATAAGCAAGATTTTTAAGCATGTTATTCCTTTAACATCTAGAAGAATTTCATGAAGTCAGTTTTGTTCTGTTTATTTTTAGTTAAAGAAATTCAGAGTCCCAAACTTTAAATAATTGCCTAGGGTCACACAGCTAGGAACTAGGATTCTGTTCATCCCATGTGCCTTGACTCTAAGCTCTTTACTTTGCAGTTATTCCTGGTTAAATCAACAGACAATTTACAGCAGGATAATTAGGTGCATTATCTACTTGGTGAGTTAAATTGGATTTTATGTGTACTATTAAATATTTATGTAATATAATATTTACATATGGAATGCAAAGGAGGTAATTGTTTTAAAAGCACATGATTTTTAAATTCTCGAATTGGATTATGGGTGCTATTGAAAGCTCTGTTTCAAAAGCTGGGTCACATAGTGCTTTAGTAAGTTTCTGAATGCCTTACTAATATTCCCATTTATTTATTTATTTATTGTGACAGAATCACACTCTGTTGCCCAAGTCAGAGTGCAGAGGCGTCATTGTAGCTCACTGCAACCTCGAAC
>NW_012148086.1:2738311-2739661 GCF_000956105.1 Propithecus coquereli
AGAGAGTTTTTTGAGCCAGCCAATGGGACATGTGTTTTAAGTAAGAGCTCTTTAAAAAAAATTTTAGATATAAAATCCAAATCTCCAAAGGTATATCTATTTCAGCATGCCTCTAAATCAATAAACCTTTTTATGACTGAAATCCAATAAGCTTTTTATGGATTAACCATGGACACAAGAGGCATCTCCAAAGAGGTTACAAAAGATACATCCCATATGATGCAAAGTTATTCTCAGAGATAGAGAAAGCAAAGACCCTCATTGCCATAGGTGGTAAAGATGTTGTTTGTGAAAACGCATGTCTCCAGACTCCCAAAAAGTGAGATGTCTCCAACCTGTACTCCCTGGTGGGCAGAAAAACCAGAGAGAAAGCCCTCTCCCTGGATCCAAGCCAAGCACTGTAGGCATAAAATGAAGCAAAAACAGAATTTCGTCCTATGATTCTCCTCCTTATGACAAACAACATAAATGACAGAGACAAAGGAAAATAGTGGCTACCCCTGAAAGGTAACAACCAGTGTGTAATTAAAATGAAATTTATGAGAGTCATAAGCAAAAGAACTAACCCACCAATCTCAAAACAGATTATCAGAGATAAAGGTTTACTTTATGTGCATATGGGGGGAGGTTCACAGAAATAAAATAAAAACCCCAAAGAGCTGGTCTGACCAGGTTTATATATCATTTTAACAAAGGGCAATAAATTTGAGGAGAAACTATAAGATAAAGGATAGGGTCTTGAGCTTCTAGGCATGGTAAATTGTGAGAAGGTAAATATGTGGGGGAACTAGTGGAAAATAAGTGTTGTTTTAGTGAGGTTTGTCATGTAGACTCCTCTTGATGCCATCTCTGGGCTGATAAGAGTCTAAGATCATACCTGGTGATTAACAGTACTTCTGCTCTTTCTGGTACGAGAGGGGAGGACAGCACCATTACAAAGAGACATTTACACCCTGCTTCTAGGCAAATGGGGATGGTAGAGAGCTTTTTATACAGCCTACTCTTTCTCAATTGACTTCAGTTCAAAATAATTCATAAGCCAAAGTGGCATATTTTTGGGTGATATTTGCTGATCCCCTTCAGTGGGAAGAAGAAGAAGGCTGTGTATGTATCTTGGAGCTCTGGGGCCAAGTGCAGGTAGAGCAGGGCCCTGTGGGTCTATTGGAGAAGGTGCAGACTCAGAGAATTGGAGAGAAAGAAACAAAACAAGCAAGTTGCAAGAACTTTCAGAGATTCAGGAGGGGCGCCCTGGGCAATCATAGACTGTGGAATCAGGTTTGGCCAACTTCAACCAGATGTTAAATGATAAACTCAAGGTGATGTGTGGCGGACACTAGGATGAGATTCTGA
>NW_012148086.1:2743096-2745262 GCF_000956105.1 Propithecus coquereli
AGTCCAGCATTCTGCTGTCCCCCAAAGACTGTGATGAGAGAGCTTAAGGTGCATTTGTAAAAATATGTGGAACTGTCATCTTTTACTCAAATGAGTTTATTATCTTCTGACCCATAAATACACACACATATGAAAATGAAAATGGGGTTTATAGTGAATGTACATCAAGTGTCTTGCTTTTAAAAACATTATTCACTTGTGGGCATTTTTGTACATTGTGATGTTTCTCTGTCTTTTTATGTATCAATCTATCAATCCATCCAAAGTTAGGATATAAATGAAGCTAACAAGGCTAAACTGGATAATATAATAATACACACATGGAACACACTGGAGCCGAATTTGACATTCCACGTGTCTTTGATTGGAGTCGAAGATAAATCTTAGAAGTTTGTAAGATTTTTATGAAGCCACTTTTCATGTTGTTTCTTCATTTTGATAATATGTAAAGCATAAATAATAATGCGAGCATATTTTACTCAGCATTGTCTTGCAATTTCAAAGAACAAATTTATACTTCTGTTTAAGGTTCTTTTGCTGCTAGGTAGTATTAACTTAATCGGAATCAAGCATTTAAAAAGAGGAGGGGCAGAGTAATAGAAGCTAATCCAAGTTTAGTTTAAATGAGGCCAGGATTATATTCAGATTACAAAAACTCAACTTTTATGGAACAAAATCAAGGTTACGTGTGCTTTGGTTGGTCTTCCTTGTAAGATTGTAAGTTTGATTAGATCACGTAGTAGGATATGAGCTATACACATACACTGAATTTAGGGTTTGTTTGTTTCATTTTATAAATATTTACATATTCACTTCATGGAAACTTGCCAAGATAGTAAAGAAAGTTCTCATGTACCCTTTGTCCAGTTCCCCCCATTGATAACACCTTACATAACTATAGTGTAATATCAAAACCAGGAGATGACCCTGGGGCAATTCACAGTTTATTGAGATTACACTAGTTTTGCACGTACTTGTGTGTATGTGTGTGTGTGTGTGTGCATGTGTGTGTGTAGTTCTACACTGTTTCATCAAATATGTAGATTCATGTAACCACCACCACCATCAAAATACTGACCCCTACCATGGCTACAAAGATCTCCGTCATACTATCTGGTGAATGTTCCATGGGTGCTTAAAAGGAATATATATTCTACTATTGTTGGGTGCAATATTCTATAAATGTCAGTTAGATTCTGTTGGTTGATGGTGCTGTTAAGTTAAAATTATCCCACTCAAAATGCCAACAATGCTGAGGTTGATAAATTCTGTTCTAATATATCTATAAGTTAGCTTTCTTTGGTCACTAATGCACAAAGAATCTGTGGCAGGCAACAATAACAATTTTTATCCTGAATCCAGGGGCTTCAGCTCTTCTAAGTTTGTTTTAGTTGGACTCACTCATAGCTCTGGAGAACTGACAGTTGGCTGAGCTAGGCTAGGTTCAGCAAGGGCGGCTCTGTTGCTCATGCCTCTCTTCTGATTCCTAGAACCGACAGGCTACCATAGGTATGTGCTTCTGCTGGTGATCTTAGAAACATGAGAGGGAACAAGTAATTTCCAAAACTCTGTTGCCTCAATGGACTATCTCATTGGCTGAGGCTAGTCATATGACAAGAATAGCCAAGGGTTGGAGAATTCAGGAGCCTATAGTTGGTGGGCTTGCAACTGCACATGGTGGAGATCATGGGCAGAGATTCTGTGGAAGAATAGGACCGCTAATGCAATCTACCACATCCAACATTAATTCTTTGCCTATTTGTATTTTCCTTTTTAAAACATTGTGTGATGTACATATGACAAGCACAACAGTTAAAAAAAAGTGTGCTTGGGGGACATATTTTTAACTTTTAAGTTCCTTGCTCTGTGATTTATATCACTTCTCTAACATGCATGTGCTTTAATAATTGTTAACAGGAAAATAACTTAAGGTGATAGTTGTATTTATTAAATGTCTCATGAAATTTTCATGAGCAATCCAAGCATAATTGTTAGAAACAAGTGAAATTAATAGCTGTAATGAGATACAAGTTTATTAATATACTAGCAATAATTATGTTTTATCAAACATAATTATAAAACATGTCTGCTTAAAAATAGCTTCCAAAATATTTTTGGTAACTTGAAACATTAAGGTTATCTTAGTTACATTAAATGATAGATATT
>NW_012148086.1:2746875-2796329 GCF_000956105.1 Propithecus coquereli
ATATTAGATGTATATATTTCATATGTTAAATTACATGGGAAGCATTGTCAAATAAGTGATGTTTAGTCTGCTTGAGTTATACCCATTTGTGTGGGTATATGTTGTTAAAATAAGTGTTTCTGAAATTGCATGAAATTCCCAGAAATTTGTCATTGTCTTTGCTATCCATAACATATCGTGGTACAGAGTTATCAGTCATAATTCAAGTTATCTTAAAATATTGTTTGTATGCCACAGTAATAAGCAAATTTCCTTATAAACTGCATTAAAATGAACATTCATCAAATCTTTAACCAAGGTCATTTTTGAGCCCTTCGTCATCCACAGATATTGTTTTACTCTGATGCTTTTCTGAAAACTCCTGCAATAAGCTAAAGGTCAAAGCAAAGTGCTTCATCTTTTTAAAAAAAGGAAGAAGAAAAAGAACAACAAGAACAACAAGAAGAACAAGAAGAAGAGAAGGAGGAGGAGGATGGGGATTTGCAAAACTCGTGGAGAAGCTAAGGGGTTCATGGAACCACTAACTCAAGATCAATCAGGACAAGAATTAATTAAATGGGACTGAATATATGGATGAGACTAATTATAATTTTTATGTCTTTTTTGTCTAAAACCTTGTTGGTTCTTTAATGTTTTTTTTTCATAGAAATGCGCCTTGTTAGATGCCTGATTGCTCATACCATATAGAGACCTACTTAGGCATGCGCCCTACTCCAACCTGCACTGCTACCTCCTGAAATCAGATACAACTGTTTAACTGGGCTGCCTGTTCATAGGACTGATAGTCTCATTCAGTGAAACATGAAGCAATGTACCTAAATTTGTTCCTTTTTGCTTATTCATCCTTGTTCCAACCTCCCCATTTGCAGATCTCTTACCTGACAATTTCTAACCTGATTCTTTACAGCTACCAAATCAAATTTTAATACAAGAAACTTAAAAGTTTCAAATGAGGGAATGAAGGGGATCAGAATATGCCACTTCAAGATATCCCTTTTCGGTATAAGGATTGTTTTTAAGCTGAAAACAATTGAGAAAAAAAAGATTGCAGATAAAGGTCTTCACCTTCCCCCATTTGCCTAAAAGGGTATAAATTTCCCTTTGTGAAGATTCCCTCCTTCCCTGGAAATGCAGAATGACTTTTAATCACCAGAGAAAACCCTGTACTGTTATCATCCCAGAGACAACACCAAGAGGAATCTACGTGACAAATCTTACAAACATAATAGGTATCTTTCATTAGTTCCCTCATATATTTATCTTCCCACAATTTACCACCCTAGAAGCTCAAAACCCTCTTCCTTGTCATGTGGTTTCACTACACATTTATTGCTCTTTTTTAAAATCTTAGAGAAGCCTCTAAGTCTTACTGCCCCTTTCAACTTCCATTTCATTTCTCTGAGCCCCCCATGTATATAAAAATAAGCCTTTTTTGTCCTGTCAATTTGTCTTTTATGAGTTGAATTTATAGGGCCCCTGTTACCTAAGAAGGTAGAGGAAAAAGGTTTTTTTCCTCCCTGACACCACAAAACTCCATTTACTTCAATCCATTCATTACTTATATAGATTTCAGAAAAGAGCTGGGTTGGTCCTGAAGATGTCTTGCCATTGCACTGACTTTGCTCCATTGTCTCCACTTCTCTCTTTTCTCTCTTCACCCCAAATTCAGCATTCCCCACACCCCACATGGAGCGAGTTTGCGCACACTGTAGAATTCTGTGCACACCTGTGCTCCTCTAGGTCTCCCGCATCCACCCACATCCAAGGCTCCCTTTCCACAAACACTGTCCCTTCTAGGAGCCATTCTGGGACTCGGTGCTATTTTATTATTTCATACCAGATACAGTAATAAACTTTAAGTCAAAGACTTTCTCTAACATTAGAGCCAAAGATGTTAAAACACTGAGACTAATTCCTGACTCTCTAGAAATGATCATTATTGTTAGAATTATTAGTAACAGAAATAATAATAATAACCTTTGAAAATTAAATACCAAGAGAAAACACACTGCTAGCAAAACATGTAACAGGTAAATAATGATGTAATCAAGAAAGAAAATACAAAATATGAAAATATTTCAATGTGTTTCTTCCGTCTCCTTAACACAGTAAAGGATTCACTCACAAAAGATGCATTCACTCCTAGGCAAAGAAACCCTGAAACAAGCAGTGGGTTCCTCTCCAGACCAGCTTTCTTCCTTTGTGCCCCTGGGTTACTCCATGCCTATTGTCTTCAGATTCTTCATCTGTAGAGGTGAGGAAGGCGATAACTCAAGGCTCGCTCAGCCCTGTGAAGATCTGGCATCTTCAATTCCACTGGCAGAGTTTTGGGGATCCTCACCCAGCCCCTGTCCACTTTGCCCTCCCCCTCCAGAGCTGCCCATGAACGACCCTCTTCCTCCGGCGTCTCTCGCCTCCCCCCAGCAGATATGTTCCAGCCTTAATCATTCCAGGCTTCACATCTTCTCAGCTGCTGCTTCTAAGTCAGGTGTCCTCGTCCCTGCTCTAAAGATGAAGGGATAGAGTTTCTTCCCCAGGGTCAACAGGAGCAGTGGCCTTGTCAGAATGGGCTCCCAGCACATAGACTGGCTGTCAGCCCCGAGACACGTGATCCCTGGTGCTGGTATTAGAGCTGGTGCTGGCTCCTGCCTCACGAGAGTGGGTGTGTTGTGGCCCCGGTTCAATATCATGCAAAGCCGGGTTAGGGTTTGCTCCTGGTTCTGAGGAGCAGAGAACTATTCTCCCCAAAGATCATATGAGCCAGGCACAGTGTGAACTCTGCCCCACAGGTGGGTCAGAGCCAGTTAACAGGAATAGGGTCTTCCTGAGGTGAGTGATAAGTAAGCAGGAAGATGTGTGACAGGGGCTCTCAGGGCCCAGCCAAGCCTCACAGCTTTGACACCAACTCTGTATGGGCAAGATTTAGGAGAAAAAAGTGAAATCAAAGCATGGGAGAAGGTTTAAAAATTGGGATGCTCCCTGACTTTCTAGAAATAGAACAAATATAATTTATTTTCAAAAACTCTGGGAATGACTCATCTGAATATCCCCAAGCAAAACACTCATGACCTCTTTTTTTTTGGTCTCATTGATCTCAGTCAGCACAGCCAACAGCACATTGGAGGGCAGTGATCAAAGACCGTTTACAAACCAAAGTTCTGGCCCAAAGACCTGCCGTGTAAATACCCCATGTGTCTAGACACTGCCAACTCTGTCGAAGGATTTAACATAAGAGCAAGCCATGCAAACTCTTCCTTGATAACTCTTCAGGTGAGCATCAGGATTTGGGGGACGCCCTCCAAGTGCTGACCAGAGCAATGACCAAGCATAAGGCGCCACTCAGAGCCTTTCTCCTCCACAGGCAGGGAAGCATTTCTACCATCAGAGTGTTTAGTGCAAGAAAGCTCACAACTTAGAACAAAAAACCATGGTCTAGTTTGCAGATAGGACTAGAGTCTAAATTGAAAAATTACAACGTTACTCTTACACCATCACTCCTGAAGAAAAACATCTTTTAATTTATTTATTCACAGTATACATGATGGAATAAACTGGGGAGGGAGAAAAGACAATCTAGAGAGAGAGAAGCATTCTAAAGCAGATAAGTAGCATCTAAGGTAAGCCTATGGAGAACAGCTCACTTGCTCCTTCCCTGTGTACAATGAAATGTGCCCAAACTAAATGCAGATTAACCTGTCTTCACAGGGAACGGCCTCTTTTCTGCATCTCCATGCACTGCAGACACTGTGTTTGTCCTGCAAGGTTTGGAAGGAATGTGTGAGATCAGCTGCAGGTGGGGTGCATTCTGCACTCTGGCTCCACCACCAACACCTGTACTGGGTCAGGCACGTTATGGAACATCTCCAAAGCAGATGCCCTCCTTAGCGAACAGGGAATATTAATCAGTATATTTGATTTTTCTTGCTGCCATAACAAACTACCACAAGCGGATATGCAAAGCATCCTTGGTCCATTACACAACACATTTGTGAAAATAGGAAAAAACACTCCCGTCCAAGTGGACCATTAGAATCCAGTGCCTGTCTGCATGGGACATGAACACCCTCTGCCCCAGGGCAGTGCCCCTGTATTGTGCGTGGTCGAAAGTGCCCTGCGGTCACTCCTGTCTGCAGGCTCCCTGGGACATCCGAGACCCCATCTCCTACACTCTCCAGACCCCATGACTCTGAGCTTCCCTGCAGTCTGGGAATCAAGCCCATGGCTCCTCTAGGGTTTGAAGACTTTATGGATAAACACCACAAGGACGTGAACGGGGGATATTAAATCTGATCCTGCTGAAGACGTGATGACTTCAGAACCTCATGAGGCTGTCAGGGTTGCCCATGCTAAATTATAGGGTTCAAGGACATCCCTATGGCCCTCTGGTTCAGCCGCCTTGCTTATCAGACACCGCCCCCCCAAACCAGGCACCTGCTTCCTGTAATCTCCACTCCTCAACCAGACGGGGTATGGGGGACGAAAGCCCAGGAAAAGCTGCTCGACCACGAGGAGTTCTGGGAATCCTGAGGGCAGCATTTTTACCTGGGTCTAGAAACCCCATCTGCCCGAGGAAAGCCCCCAAGAACAATTCCTGCAATGAGTCACGGTGACAGCCCATTCTGCGTGAGGCAGCAAAGGCGCAGTGCCCAAAGGTAACGTGTATGTTTGTGAACGTTGGTGGGCTGAAAATATTAAGCCACTGCTGGATTTCAAAGATAACTCAATTTCAAGAGGAAATTATTCCCAAACCACATTGAGTTTTACTGAAACCACAGGAAACGATCATCCTGTCTCCAAGGCCGGTGTCAGTCCAGGCTCAGCTGTCTCCAAGTCTGAGCTCACGTTGTCTCCCGCGTCTGGGTTTGTGTGCTGCCGGTCGTAGCACTAGACAAGGAGAAGGAACAATTCTACTCAGCCACGGACCCTAGATGCCAGCAGGCAGCACATTTGTGTTCATTCACCCACTTCTTTCCGACAACTCATTGATCAGGTGCTGTAAGCCAGGCACTGGCCAAAGTCAGATCAGATGTGCCGAGGCCAGTGTGAAGAGTCACCAGGCTGCACTTGGGAGGGACAGGGGTAAGTAGGAACCACAAACTTGACAAGACAAAGGCACAATCTGTAGACCATCCAAAGCAAAAATGCGGCAACCAAGGCTTTGTTTCCATCTTGAAACAATAAAAATACATTATTTGCTCTAATTTTTTGAAATTGCAAGTCCTTGAAATGAATCTCAGCATTATCAAATGAAGCATTGGAATACCAGATTTTACAAAGCATTGGAATACCAGATTTTATTTTCAATTTCTTTTCCATTCAAAGACAACGGAGCACAAACATAATAACAACCCCTGCTAAAAAACCAAGCAAAGTATTATGAGAAAAAAGTGTTCCAAAATAGTCTGTAAAGATCACATATTCTTGTAGATTCTGTAAACTAATTTTTAAAATTAAAACAGATGTTGCTATCTTTTGCTAAAAAAATGTGATTATTGAGTAGCCATAAGAATTAACATGTATTCATTACCATGAGCATAAGGAAACACATGTTTTCACACATGTAACTTGGCATTATAGAAAAAAAGAGACTGAATTAAAAGAGGTACTGAATACCTTTATATACTAAATTGAAAGATGCGAAACAAAACATTTGCCATTTGAAAGAACCTTCCTCTGGGCTCCCGCTCGATTTTAACTTGGGATAATCTTTTCCTTGCATTTTTCTCTATTTGGAGTTTTCTGGGCACAGAACTGCCTCCCGCCTGTGCTTTCCCAGCCTCCTTCAAAGATGTTCTCTTGGAAACTCCTCCTTTACCTGCCAACGTTGCACCAAGTCCTGGGGGATGGGGGAGCAGGCGGGATGTGTGTGGGAGGACTCCCTTCAAAATTGTTTCTTCTCCACCCACAAAGCTATGGAATGTCTAACAGAAGAAAAGGGCCAGTGAATTTGAACCAGAACTCATGGCTGAAGAGCCAATTCTGTTCTTACAAGAGAAAATTGCTTCTGTGAAACTGGCTTCTTTTCCACTCTCAAGCGCATCGTGCTGCCACGCACCTGGGACGTGGGGTCTGAGCAGAAGCATCGACAGCCTTGAGGACATCCCGGAACATCTCTCACCAAGTGACTTCATCAGGACACGCCTACTCCAGGGCCTGCCACTTCACAGGTGACTTCTCCTGTGTGTTAGTAGCCACACGGGTCAGCGTCAGCCCCATTCGCATTCAAGTCTCCCTCCCCCGAAGTTACGCTCATGGGTGCAAGAACCAGAGCTCTGAGCGAGTGTATTATCATGCAGTGAAAGTGGGGAACTGTGTGAGTGTGTGTGTGTGTGTGTGCAACCATGCGCAGGAGTGTACAGCTCTGAAACTGTGCGTGTGCAACCGTGAGAGTGAGCGTATGAGTGTGTAGCCATTTAAATGTGTCATTGTGTGTGTCCTGTATGAGTGTGTCACACAGAGTTGCTGTGTGAGTGTGTGCAAGTGTGCTTCGGTGTGTCAACCAATGTGTGGGTGTTGCTGTGAGTGTGTATGAGTGTCACTGTGTGCGCAAGTGAGTGGTGTCTGTGAGTGTGTGAGCGTGTGGGGTGTCGCTGTGTGACTGTGTCAGCGTGTGAGAGTGTGTGTGTTACTGTGTCAGTGTGTTCATGTGTGTCACTGTAGGAGTGTTGCCGTGTTCCTTCATGAGTGTCACTGTGTGCGTGTACAAAAGTGAGCGTGTGTGTTGCTGTGCTAGTGTGAGTTATTGTGCTCACAGCCACAGCTCCTGCACCCCCCGGGCCCCAGCGCCTCTCCTGTCGCTGCCCAGCTGGGGCTCCGTGGGACAACCACATCCATCCCCATGGGCCGGGCCGGGCTCGTATTTCCACCACAGTGAGCTCTGGGACAGCCCTGCCCCAGACTGAACTCTCATGTCCCCCCAAATTCCTATGTCAAAATCCTTACCCCCAAGGTGATGGTATGAGGAGGCGGAGCCTTTGGGAGGAGATTGGGTCATGTGGGAGCAAGCTTAATGGGTGGGATTAGTGCCCTTACAGAGGAGGGCCCAGAGGGAACCCTTGCCCCTTCCATGACATGAGGACACAGTGAGAAGATGCCCTCTGTGGACCAGGAAGCAGGCCCTCACCAGACACTGAACTGCCAGCGTCCAGAACTGAAGAAATAAGCTCGTGTTGTCTGTGAGCCCCCAGCCCACGGTGCTTTGTTATGGCAGCCCCGAGGCACTAAGACGGGCCCTCCCATGGGGATTGCCAGGCCCAGACCTGCTGTCTGAGGATGTCCCCTACAAGTGCCCTTTACATGCAGCTCGCTCCTCCCCACCCTGGGCCACTGTGGATGGTCCTGCTGGCACAGTCCTCCCTCAGCCTCCCTACATGTTTCTCCCTGGACACGCCTTTGCTGGTTGCTCCTCGTCCCCCTGCCCTCTCTATGTGGACTAAAAGGTTCAGTCTCACCCTTTTAATTCACTCCCAACATGATCTTCCCAGCCAAGCCCATACAGACCTACAGCTTTAACTGCCACGTGCTAATGGGCTACAAACCCTGAAACACCATCGTCCTAAGGCACACTGTGGAACTCTCTCCTTGAAGGATGCACAGGCTCAGAGCATCACGGTGTGTGATGCCTGTACCTGCCGCTGCCACATCTGGTCTTTACCTCTGCTCCCCTCGTCCTTGGACAGCATCAGCATCTCCTGGGAAAACACTCAATTCACAGAACCCTCACTGGTTCCTCCCTCTGCCTTACCTGTGCCCTGGTCACCAGCCTGTAAACGCAAGCTTCACCTGACCCACATCCACACGTCCTCTGAAATCTCATTGCCTTTGTCTAGGCCTCATCCATGATGCAAGAGCAGGACCATCATGCCAAGATTACCACGCAATCACCTGCTTCAGTCTTGTTTTTTCCTGAAGACTTTCTCCCACCTCCACTGAGCTCATCAAATATTCAGACAAATCTTCCCAACACACACACCAGACCAAATCACAGGCATCCTTACAAAACAAAGCTCAAAGCTCTCTCCTCTACCTGCCACCACCTGTCCCTTCAGTCCAGCCGTGCACCCTGCCTGAAAGGCCACATTTCACATCCTTCAAGATCCAAAGGATGCCTCCTCCTGCACGACGCAATAAACCACAACTGTGTGTGGCAAGTAACATAACTGTCAGATTCCAGCAATTAAAGAGCATGTCTTTCAGAGATTCCAGAAATATTCACAGTGCCTCCAAATGTTAATACAATGTTCTTGGAAGTAAGCTAAAATTTATTAAGAAAAAAAAACAGGTATGATGGTGATGTACTTTCAGAAGTAAAAGATGGAGAAGATGATTGGGAGAAAAAAGTTTCTCATCATGTACATCATAGGTCAAATTTAACGCTGTCAGTAAATGGCATACCATAGTAATTTCCATGGGAGTATTTCCTCATGGACTCTTTCTCATCCAGTTCAATTCTGTGGGGAGGTATAAAAATGAGAATTCATTATTCAATAAACATATTAATAAAAGGCTAATATTTCACAATCCCGTAGCACCTTAATGTCAACATTTGTCCTTACACGTTGTAATTCAAATTTTCATTGCCTTTCGAAAATGACACTCCACAGTTATAATCAGTTTTCCCAACATGTTTTAATAGGACCTTACTGGTCCTGTTACCAGATTGCCTTTCCTTCAAGAACTGCAGGGTCCCAGCTCCCAGGAGCCTCCCCACACCCAAAGGGACAAGGACAGTGAGGTCCACAGAAGAGGCATTAGCTGCCTGAAGCCACACAGCCATCACTCGGTTCTTGCTGTAACCTGGTCAGCCTCTGGTCCACGAACATGTTCCCTTTTCTGTTCTGATCTCTAAGAATAAAACTTGTCTCATTCTATGTCATGTTTACTCTTATAATCTCCTTCCTATACTCTAGAAACATGGATATCATGACTTTTAAAGTAAGGTCAGACACAGCTGTTTGTCTGTGACAGTGACAAGTAGTAAGTGCACATCGCTGTTGGGAACAGGCTTGTTGGGACACCTTTAGAGCAAGAGCAGGGAAAGAAGAAACCAGCACACTGAGACCTGAAGGAGCAGACTTCCAGGCAGAGGAAATACCACGGGCAGCAAAAGAAAGGCTGGGGTGACGGGAACTTCACTCCGTATTGTGACGTCTGTCGGTGGATCTCCTGGTTCTGAGAGATTTGCTCCTCTTCCTCCAGGAAACATGCGCTTCCTTGCAGGACATGCTGCTCCCAGGGCGCCCTGTGGGAGGAGACTTCCCAGTGGGATCTAGTTCTCTTTCAAGAACCCTGCATACCTTTCTCCAGGACCAGAAGAATTTATGTAATAGTAATTCTCAACATCTGGAGAAGCCGATTTCTAAAAGCATATTGATCATTTGATCTTGCAGAAAATTTCTTCTCCATTCTTAAAGAGTCATGCGATATGTACTTACTTATAGAGTTAAAACAAATTAATGCCCTTTCAGAACACTGAAAGCATGGTGGTATCAAACCCAGGGGTGTGGAGGCAGCACCTGTGCGGCCTCAGAGTGGACCCCACGTCCTTGCAGAAGCAGAGGGAGACGTTAGTTCAGAACCCCACAGGGAGTGAGGAGGAAACTCTGCTCTTGGACACTCTGCCGCAGTTAGGCCTACCCAATCTCTACCATTAAGTCTCTACGCTGAGGCCAGAGCTAGTAAACCAAATGGATTCCCATTTTACAAACTCAGCAAGACCATTCTTGTAAAGGGCATGTAGCGCTTTCAGAGTATGGACTGGATTTGGATTTTAAGCAAGCTAAGTTTGAACAGGATATTATATCTCAGGACAAAAGTTGCACTCAACTATTTGAAAAGCTGACATTGAGGTGGGGTCAGTCTAGATGCTGTGGCCCTGCCCCGTGGCAGGCACCCGGAATGTCTCAGATCCCTTTACCAGCTTTGAACACCTACTTCCACATGGGCTGCTTTTAATGCCTCTGTGGCTTTCTTCAAGGGACTATCCTCGGGCTCCTGCAGCCTGGTCTCCCCCTTGAGACAGAGAGAGCTGTACCTGGGACTCCAAGGAGAATGAAAGCCCAGCTCCTTGCCTTGGGGACCAACTGCAGATGCCTGTACCCCTCCCTCCCTTCCTGTCCCCCATGTGCCACCAAGTCTGGGTCTTTCCCGAATCTCGCTTGGCCCCTTCCCTTACCTCCATCCCTCCTCAATTCTTTAATCAATTTTTTTCTCAGAGCACATCTTTAGTAAATCTCTTACAGTGTCTGCTTTTGGAGAATCTGACCCAAGACAAGCCCCAAAGGGCAGGACCAGGACCAATGCAGGGAAGCTGCAAGAAAGTAGACTGTGTTTGACTGGATATGATGAAGGACTGCCTTCCTCAGGGTTGTACTGGCAGAAGGAATGTTTTCTGTATCCATGGAGGCATTCAAGACACTGGTAAGGAACTGTTCGGCCCTGTGATGAGACCAAACATAAGAATAATTTTCTCAGAGAATTTGGAACTTGACCTTGGGCACTCTCTAGGACCACCTTTGGTCATGGAGATAAATGGTCTTCAACTCAGACATAAACAGCTTGACTGACTTCTTGGCTTTTATAACAGAAGATCAACCAGAGTCATCAGACAGGGCCGCAGACTGGAGCACACAACTCCAGAGAACGCCTGTGTATGGCGCCCCTAGAGCTGTGCCGGGCACAATTACCAACAGTGACAATGATTTCTGAGCACACGGCTCTGCACCCATAAGCATCACAGCACTGCCTGACAGGCTGCCACAGAGGGACTCTCCCAACCGGGAAGAATTGAATTAGATGCCCCGGGGCCTCTTTCACCTCCAAGAGTCAGCACTTGCATGCTCTGTACCCACGTGAAACCTAAAGCATCACCATGACTCACAGATTCACCTCCTGATGCCGCGCGTAGAGCTGGCAGGTGTTCTTGATCAGAGGGAGGAAAGCTGATCCTCCCAGCAATGCTGAGATGCGCGAAGTGACAGCTTTGCTCATGCTCTCAGAGAGCATATCTTTCCTGGCACTCGCTGCTGAAGAAGTGCACGGAAAGGAGCAACAAGATCCCAAGCACCTGCTGAGGCTTGAGTCAGGCTGGCTGGCCACCTGAGGCTGGGGTAACACACGCGTCGCTCAGAGCAGTAAGTCATAGCTGTGTGTCATAGCTAATTGAGACCAGGAGAGAACACACAAGTTTCAACAAGGAAG
Organism: Propithecus coquereli; assembly: GCF_000956105.1. Taxonomy (NCBI): domain Eukaryota; kingdom Metazoa; phylum Chordata; class Mammalia; order Primates; family Indriidae; genus Propithecus; species Propithecus coquereli. Next base: position 2,758,075 of record NW_012148086.1, read on the forward strand.
CTATGCAAATTGGAAAATACCAAAACCTCTGGCTCGCCCATTAATTTTCCTCTACTCCTTGCATTTCGTGGAATGCGTAAGCTAAAGCCCCACATGATCGCTGAATCACAGTGCTGTAAGAGGTTACCCAGACAGGCTGGCCAAAATCGAATGTAGTCACAAGCCAAACATTGACATTTAGGTCAGCAATGGACCACATATTCAATGTTAAATGTATAGAGTACATGGGTTAGTAAGTATAGTAAGCTGTACCACCTAGCATTATGTAAGCACCATCTGTAATGTTTGCACAATGATGAAATTGCCTAATGACTCATTTCACAGAATGTATCCCCGTCTTTAAGCAACACACAATCTTACTGCTCTGTGTGTAGGCGAATCTTTCAGCAAGAGCTGCCCAGATATGTTTCAGAACGAAGTCTCTCCTCCATGGTAGATGGTGCAAAACCTCAGGGTCAAAATTCACTGTAATAATTAAAAATGTAATACCTCCATTTGCCATTGCATAGATTATCAAAGAACGCCACACCTCATCTTTTTATGGCATAGCCACAGATGCAAGTAATCAAAATGCAGAAACAATTGTCCCTTTGCATTGCAACATGCTTTCTTGTGAAAAAGGCTTGCTTAGGAGGCGATTGTGAGTAAAAGCTCTTCCAGGTGAGACTTCGGAAAGAATAGAAATTTTTGCAAAGATTCTCTTATTGAGTTAGAAGTTAATATAAAAATTGCACTGCTTTAGGTGGAAATAATACAAATATAAATTTTGGTGGATGTCTGTATAAAGGTGCAGATAACGTTCATTCAAAGTTGAAACAAAGCAAGAATGATTCTATGGGAGGGTTGGCTGTTCTGCCCGAGTTCTGCAAACTATTGCTCAAATACCAGCTACTGTTCTCCCTATTGACATCAAAATCGTTCTCTTGAAATTGTTCTCTAACTTACGCTATTCAAATTGAGCAGTTAACAGACTTTCATGATTTTGGTGGCGCTTTACTGGTGCTCAATTCCCTCATTTTCAAAAACCCGTGTACTCTTCAATACATTGAGTTGGGAAAATCTTCACTTTATTTGAAGCAGTGAAATCATACTTTAACTCCGAAAGAAAGACCCCAAATTTGGTGCTGACTTTTTATATGACTTACCACGTGAAGCTTTCCCACTTCTTATTCCTAGCTTTTAAGATAGCTTCAGCTATACAATTATGCAAATTGAAAGAAAAATGAATAGCATTTTTATGCTTAAAAAAGCCTATTGAATGCATTAAAGAAAAAATTGAAGAGAAGTGTATCCCTTTAAGCATCAAAGAAATTATTAAAATGGACAACATGACTTATAAACAGAAAAAGAAATTCTGACACAAAGCGAATAATTATTATGGCATTTGACATGACTGTCTTTGAAATGAAATTCATCCCTTTAAGAATTCTTTTTTTTCTTTTTTTTTCACATGGATGGTACGAATACTCTTCCAGCCTGGGAAGAAGTACATCTGTGTAACATTGAAGATGAAGTGAATAAAAATTGACATGGATGTTCTTTTTGTCGGTGGACAACATCTATAAAAAATGTTGAACAAGAGGTACACCATGATCCCAAAGAACAGCAAAGCAAGTTACACCACAGAAGGTGGTATCACGCGCCTCGACAAATCGAATTAGAGGGCAGTTTTCAGAGTTGCCAACTTCACACCAGCACGTGTTCAGCATCTAGCTCATAAGGCTGGTATTCAGCACGTTTTCTCATTAATGCATGTTCAAAAGGCAAAAAATGACGAGAAAAGGTGGACCCGAGTGCCACATGTATAAGGCATGTTACAACAGCATGGAAAGCAGGTCGTATCTGCAAGGAATTTCGTGAGGGGATTCTGCAGCAGAAGGAACTGAGGAGAGCCAGAACATCAGGAAGTTACAATCAAAGGCAGAGGTGTGGAACTTAGAAACTTACCATTTATTTCAGACAAATAAAAAGTAATTTGGCACTTGAGTATGCCCCATGCAATATTTTTCTTTCATCTCAATGAATATGTGCATCCACATTCATGGACTGATTCTTTTATTCAGTTCTATGTTTTCATTTTACCTTTTCACTCATCCACTTTTAAATACTGAGAAATTCACGCATGCATTGCATTTACGGTTTGGGGGCTTTCTTTCCCTGTTAGAATTTAAACTCTAAAAAGCAGGGATCTCTGTGGTTCAATAATGTATCCTAAATGTCTCCAACAGCAGCTTCTACAGAATGGGTGCTCAGTAATGATGTGTAAACGAACAAATTGATACCACAGGTAGGATACCAGTAGGAGCTTCCCAAGATTTAGCGCCAGACCTCCTTTGGGCAGGCTAGTCCTGGTGTGCGGGAAAGCAAACCCAGAGTCCTAAGACTGCTTCCTGCTGTGGTCACCTGGGGAGAGGCTGACAATAGCAGCACCAGGGCTGGGGCCATTCCCTGCTCTGCAACCATGAAACAGGACTGCTGAGCACTCCTACGCCAAACACGCGCAAGGGCAACCCCAGCATCGCCTTTTCATGAAACGTGCCTCATTGACCTTTCTCTCTTCCTTTCCCCCTTTCTTTCCCCGACTTTCCGAAAATGCCTACACGTTTTCGAGTAACAGCTGAAGAATGTTCTAGGTGGAAAAAGAAAGTTTTTTTCCCTGTAACTGCTCAGGAACCTACTTCCTGTGGCAGGGAGAATGCGTATCTTTATAATATTGATTTTCTTTTTTTTTCTTTGTTTTATTAGAGATGATAAAATTAATTGATTAAACCACAAAGGACTCTCTAAATATCTGCCCATGTCAAGAAACAAACTTGAGTTATATCATTTGTTTTTCAAATGTTGCAGAATTTTAATTTCTTTAAAAAATTAAATAAAAATCTGGTTCCTGGCCAAGAGAGGAAACAGGATTCTCAGTCCTCTTCCAGCAAAGCAGATAGATTTGGCTTTAATTTGGTGTGGTAATGCCAGAAATCCTGTTTTCTTTGTCCTCCCGGATCGGTCAAGACTCAAAACAACTTGCTGGTGGATTTAAATTGGGGTGGCCTTCACCCCAGCCCAAAGCCCAACCACTAGCACATGCATCCCACTCTGCACTTTTTTTTTAATAAGTCCACAAAGGAAATGCCAGGAGCAGACCCAGTGTCAGAGGCTATTGCGAGAACTGCAATCGCCCAGAGTCCCTTAAGAATTTGTGAATTAATCTCAAAAATATAGTTATCCTGACATGCCCGTGAGGTGACCGTGGAAACAGAGACAATGGAAAACAAGTGGGTTATTATCATTGCCCACGAAAATACCCCATTTCCCTTCCAACGCTAATGTTCTATGAGCACTGGAAAGAAGCCCACAGCAGTGTGGATGGAGACATCAGACAGGAGGCCCAGCAGAAGCTACAGTGGGGGCTTGAGCCCTGGCAGCAGGAGAAATGCCCTGAGGCTGGGTTGAAGCAAGCTAACCCTAGGCAGACGTTCAAACGGGCTCTAAGCCAGGGGAAGGAGCAGGTACGGATCAGATTCTTGGTCAACTTGCGGAGCAAAGCACAGGTCCCAGCTGCAAAGATTGTCAGAGCCTGAGCACAGCCAGGCAGCCCCACAAGGGCAATGTCTGGTGGTCATGCTGGCAGAAAGTCCAGGAATCACTGACCCTACGCTCCTCCCCTCACCAAGTGTAAGTCATTCCCCTTGTGAATGTATCGTAGAAACACCTATCTCTTTCCCACTGTGGTCTCGGTCTTTGTGTTCTCTTGTCTGAGCAATTAACAACCTACAAATGGGGCCCCAACTGCAGACACCTGCTCCCTGCTGTCCCCAGTATCTGTCCTCCCCACACCCATCTATGCAGACTGCCGTTCTTAGGTTGGACTGGTCAGAGTCACTACAGCGCTGATCAAGACCCAGATTCCTGAGGGTACCTCCCGAGGTTCCGACTCCACAGGCCTGGGGAGGGGCCCAAGAACTTGTATTTCCCAAAAGAGTCCCAGCTGAGGCTGCTGCTGCTGGACTGGAGACCATATTCCCAGGATCACTGATGAATGGCCAAGATGCCAAACAACCAGCACAGAGTTCATATAAAATACCCTAAGGTCCTCAGGATGCATAGACTCAAAGCCCCTCCTAGAGCCAAGAGCCCAGATACGTCCACAAGAATTGATGCACCAATAGGAACAAATAACAAGGCTGGTCGAAAATTAGAGTCCGTCCCCCAAAATTTGTTTACCGAAGAAATAAGTGAGAGGAGGATTTTATGAAATGGATTAGGTGCAAGGAAATATAGTCCTCATCCTATTTCTGGTTTTGATGGAGAGACTGGGAATCTGCTGGGACAGCAAGTCCCTTGTGCTACAGCCCAAGCCCCAGCAGGACACACCCCAATACCTGGGGTCCCTGAGGACCCCTCCCTGCCACCTGACCTCTGCTGACCTGACACCATGGTCTGTCCATGCCTCTCTTTCTCCCTGGACTTTGAATGTGTGAGAACAGAGACCATCGCACATTCAGCTAAACATCTAGCCTTCATCACAGAAGAGGAAGACAATGCACAGGCTGATGAGCCCAGTCTTGAGGTGGCCCCGGGATCTCAGGATGGTGGAAACCAGCCAGAGTTCTTCACTCTCTCAACAAGCATATACGGAGCTCCTGCAATATAACAGCTGTCTTTATTCAAAGTGCCAGGAATGCAACAGTGAACACAGCCAAGGCTGCTCCCCCCGCGGGGGCTCAGGGCCCGCTAGACTTAGATGAAGAGGCTATTGGATGGCCACACATCTGAAAGACTGGCTGCAAATGAGAGGAGGGGCGAAAGGGAGGAACTCACTGACCACATGAGAAAGCAAAGTGTACAAGCCAGCGCACAGGGCACAGAGAAAGGGCCTGGGACAAGGGCTTCCAGGGACACCCGACATGAGGAAGGACAACTCTTCCACTGAAACAGAAAGAAAGCTGAGTTTGTCTGCAACAAAAATACCAAGAAAGGAAATGCTGAGATCACCGGAGGATGATGAGTTTTCCTCTGTGGTGGTGGCAGAGCCACTGAGTCCTGGACCAGGACATGGTGTCCCTGAGCTGGGAGTGAGCAGTGAGGCGTCAACTCAGCCTGCCGCCACCACCCCAACCGGACAGAGAGTGGACCTCAGTGGGGGCAGAGGGTGTGTGCCTGACCCCAGGTGGGAAGAGGCAGACACAAGCAGACAAAAAGTTCTTGTGAGCAGAATTCCTGCACTTGGCAACCTGTCCCCAGAGTCACTTTTAAGCTGAGCCACTTCCAACCAGGTGTGCGAATCTACTCCAAGAAACCAGGGGATTCCCCCTAAACAGTGTGCTGAGCACATTTCTCTTAAGTTGACACCCAGAACTTTCTCTAAATATCCAGCGCCCTCGTATCAGTAGCCGCTGGGCTTCGGCACAAGTGGAGATTCAAGTCCTGGGTTCGATGCATCCAGACATCACATCCAAGTCTTTGGTGGCCCTGCCCAGGCCCAGTCACATCTCAGCTGTCCTTCCCTCGCCGCCACGACTGGCCCATGCCTCTTCCAGAGACATTTCTCACCCTTCCATTTAAATGTGACTGCATTCGCACACTTCTGCCTCTCTTGCCATGATAGCCCTGCACCTAACGCTGTCTGGCATGCAGTCAGTGCTTAATACATATCTGAGGAAGAAGAAAAGAGAAATGGGAACGGAGGGAGGGACGGAGGGACGACAAGCTCCCCAGCATTCAAATGCAGTCAGGACAAGGATGTGGGGGAGGGTCATTGTAAGGGTCAAACACTGGGTACGGAGTTGGATACAGACACTATGCTCCCTTCCAGCCTCCCTTTTTATATCTCTGATTGTAAGCCCTCGGTGTTCAGCTTTCTACGGGGGTTCTTTATGGAAAGCCGTCCTCAGATCTGGTGGCACGGGAGTCAGCAGACTTCACACCCCGAGCTGAGCTCTGTGCTGCAGCTCAGCAGCCCCTAGAAGTGGGATTTGGTGTCCCTGCTGTGAGGATAAAGAAACGAGGCTCTGAGAATTTAGGGGATGGTCCCACCTTTACAGCAAGCAGCAGCACCCGGAGCCGAGCTCTGTCCGGCCTTCAGGGCCCAGAGCTCCCTTGGTGCCCACACTTGGGCCAGTGACCGCCTGGCAAGGTTGGGGTGGCTTTGTAAAAAGAGCCAGCAATACTCAGCAAGAGACCTCTGTGCAGCACAGGGACTATGCCTAGCGACAGCGTATCGTGCACTTGAAAGTTACTGAGAGGGATCTGAAGCGTTCTCACCGCAAATAAATGACAAATGCATGAGGAAACGTGCACGTCCATTAGCTCCATTTCGCATTTCCACGAAGCGTGCATGTTCCAAAACTTCATGCTGTGTACCATAAACACACACAATTTTATTTCTGAAATTAAAAAAAATAAGAAAAAAGTATTCAGAACTGTGGTCAAATGAAATCAAACTGTGCCTGTCACTGGACAGCCTCCCCTTCCATGTGACCGGCCTCTCCCTTCCCCTTGTCGTAAACCAGCATCTCCCAGAACAGAGTCTTGTTGCCTGGTCCTCACCCTCTGCCGTCTACACCTGGGCCCCCAAGCGCCCGTCCTGGGCCTTCAGAGCCTCCGCCCTCCCACTGTGGCCGGGACTGCCCACCTGTCCTGGCCTCCCCTACTCCACCCCCCGTGAAAATGTCCCTGGCTCAGCCCGGGGCCGGGGCTCGCAGGGAGAGCCGTGAGTCATCGCAGGTGACGGCGCCGCGCTCCTTCCCCTGCCAAAGGGCAAGCCAAGGCAGGGTTTGATTTGTCCCATAATCGTGATCTTAAAGAAAAATCCTTAGATGGCTATTTCAGCACATCACATATCAACCGCAGAATAGTCAAATCAGTCCATTCTGGAAAATTCGAAGAAACAGCGTAACTACTTTGCACTATGTGGTCATTTTTCACAGATATCCAGACGTTAGGGACGAGAAAGACCTAAACTGGGTCTATTATTCTAATTTTTCACTCGAGTGTGCAGATTAAACAGCCAGTACATCTTGTCACAGAAAACCACGGGCCCAAGGACCCTCTCCTTCAATCCTTGCACAAGATATTCTATTATCAGTTATCTAAATGGTAACTAAGTTTCATATTGTATCTGTGCTTGTATCTCCATTCCTGACAACCAGTCTCCACCCTGTTCTTAAGGGGTGAGGGTGGGCAGTACCTATATTTTTAGTCAGCATTGCATTTCCTCTGATACTAAACACTTAAAGTGAACACAAAGGGATGACCCGGGTTTCAGAATTCATTTTAAAAGTAGCATTGGCAACGGAGTGCCGACACCGGTGAATTCGGCTCTGTGATGCATCAGTCCAACGTCACCAAGTCAAGGGGGACACAGAGGAAGTAACCCTGCATCAGGAGTTGGAGACAACTCTGTAACTGTGCTGTCCCCTCCCTCCTGTGACTTTCCCTGTCTGTGTATTCAAGTGCCAGAATCTCAGACCGCAGCTAGCGATCACAACGGCCATTTAAAACAAGCAGAGCCGTGTAGTGCTTTGCGCCTTGGGGAAAAGTGCCGGCACGTGTTAACCGCCACGGAGGAGCAGTGGCATCACTTCTCCACATCCAGATAAGGACACTGAGGAACAGAGTGGTAGAGTGACGCTGCGCCTCTTGCTGGAGCACTGATCTCCGGCGTAACCAGGGGAGAGTCTAGCATGGGCTGTGAGACGGAGCAATGGTATTGGGAAAATATCAGCTACCTGGAAGAGCTCCCCAGAAACCCAACGTAATGGTGAGTTTTATATGTTGACTTGGCTGGGCCTCAGTGCCCAGAGCTGTGCTCAAACGTAATTCTGGGAGTGTCTGCGAGGGTGTTTTGGAATGAGAGTAACATTTAAATTGGTAGCGTTGAGAAAAGCTGATTGCCTTTCCTAATGGTGGGCCTCATCCGATCCGTTGAAGGTCTTAATAGAAAAAAAAAACCTGACTTCTCCTGAGCTAAAGCGAATCCTCCAGCAGGTGGCTCTGCCCTGGTTCTTCAGCCTGCCGGCCCACCTTACAGACCTCGGACCTGCCAGCCTTCGTAATCAAGGAGCCAGTTGCTTAAAATAAATCTTTTTATGTACACACACACACACACACACACACACACACACACACACACACACGCACATGCATGCACACCCCATTGGTGGTTCTGTTTCTCTGGAGAACCCTGAAGAACACATCCAGCCAGTGATTTGAAGCTTTCCTAGACTTGATCAAACACGTAGCTACTCCAACAGCAGTTTTATCTAAGAATATGGCCGACAATATTCCAAGCTGAAATTGACTCCTCGGGATGCAGATGGTTCCTCCTGCCAAAGCCAAGCACTAGGTCAAAGACAGCTACATGCTTACTCATCAGCTAGCGCCAAAGCCCTGACCTCATACCACAATCAACGAGCTGAATATCCTGCCGTAATCCCACACAGCTGTGACCAAAACCAATGCCCAAGGGAGCCCAGAAGCCGAAAGTGAGGAAACCCAGACAGGCCTAAGCCTGCCCCATTTACGTTCCTGATGGGCCCCCAAGTTCTGAGAAAGGAAGGCAGCTTCAGCAGTGGGGTTAAAACCAGCCCTTAGACCCAACACACTCAGACCTGCGTCCCAGCTGGGGACTTTCTCCTTTCTTCTTGCCTCTCAAAACTTGAGGCCAAGGCCCCCCAGTGTTTGTTTCAAGTATTATAAAATGCTCTTGAATAGCCATTGAAAGAGATAAAAGCAATAATTAGCAACTATTGATTAAGCATCTAATATATTCATAGCACTGTGTTACATCCAGTGGACGATACTATAATAAACTTTCATACTGAATTTCCCATGTATTTTGCTATCTAATATTGACAACAATCTTGTGGTACTGTTATAACCACATGCTGTTGATAATATCATTGACTTTAGAGGTTCAAGCTGAATTGTGCAATTGAGGAAGCTGGAACTGGAATCCATGGTCTGTCCATCCTAACCTTGAGAGACATGCTAGTACATGATATTCATCACCTCAAGTTCATCATTTCTGGGTCCCCAAACACCTTCAGCCTCTTTATTTTCATGCAGCTTAGGGAATGTTTTTCTATTACGCATTTGAAAACTAATTTTCTTCAAGTGATGTAATTTTTGTTAAAAAAAAAAATACCTTCTCCTTATAATCTTTAAGAAGTATGTCGGTCAGGACAAAGAGGGAAAAAAAGCAAGTAATCATTGGGCTTCTCAAGTGGCAAACCACAGCCAACATCAAGAAGGCTGTCCCATCTTTGCTGCAGCATTTCATAACCCATGAAAACTCCGTCCCTGGATACACACGTTCTGCAGCTGAATTTATCACGAAGGAAGTTTTTTGTCTGTTTTCTAAATAAGCTAGCATTCTACAGTTTTGTGAGGGTAAGTACGTAAGTTTTTCATGTTAAAATACATACGGACATCTCAGTGGTTACTGCAAAATATTCTCTGGGCAGTTCCCGAAATATGAAAGGAACAGACCAGAGGCTTGTTCAAGTGGCCTTTCTTTTTATTGGGATAAGTAATAAATAAAAAAATAAGAAACCGTCAGGCAACTATGAGGAAAATGAAGAAAGTAGCCTTCTCAAGAGGTTTCTGGGGGGGCCTTCAGATGGAGGGGAGATGGCATCTGAGCTGAAATCTGAATGTGAGGAGGAGCCAACAAATCTCTGTGCAAACACCTGGGAAGAGCCTCAGGCAGAGAGAGGGGCAGAGGTGCAAAGGCCCTGAGGCAGGGGTGCTCACGCTGTGGCAGGACAGAGGCCTGTGCAGCTGGGGGACAGGGGTGCAATCTCTTTCATCAGGTTCCACCAAGTATAATGGAATCTTAATATTTTGTGGGGAAAAGGAGCAAATATCAAATTAATACCAACCAAAAATTGGAAGAAAGTCAGAAAGCATAGATGCAGTTTAGGACTTTCAGGAATCATTTGAAGAAAAGATATAAAATATGCAGCTCCACATCCCATTCAAGGCAAACCAGTAACCGAATTGATTACTCACTTGGTTATATTAATTTTTATTTTACTCTAATCCTAAAAAATGCTAGGAGAAAAGTCCGGAACTCCCTCAAGACAGTGAAGCCCAAGGGTCTTGACAGGAGGGATGACGTTCTCACTCAGTAATGACATGGGACACATGCTTGTCGTGGATTGTCACATTGGACGAATCTTTGAGGAAGTTTTTAACTGGGGGTAGAAACACATCGGATCTGTGAGCCCCCAAAATATTTTTAATTATTTTTAGTTGACAAATAATAATTATATATATTTATGACATACAGCACATTTTGCTATATGTACACACTGTGGAATGGTTAAATCAAGAAAATTAACATATCCGTCACCTCACATACTTATCATTTTTTGTAGTGAGAACATTTAAAATCCACTTTTAGCATTTTTCAAATATACAATATATCGTTATTAACTATAGTCACCATGCTGTATAATGGATCTCCTCGACTTATTCCTCTTGTCTAACTGAAATTTTGTACCCTTTGACCAACGTCTTGCCAGTCCCCACACCTCACCCCAACTCCCAGGAGCCACCATTCTACTCTGCTTTGGTGAGTTCAACCTTTTTAGAGTTGCACTTAGGAGAGAGATCATGCTGCGTTTGTCTTTCTGTGTCTGGCTTATGTCAATTGGTATAATGTCCTCCAGATTTATCCATGTTGTCGAAAATGACAGGATTTCCTTCTTTTGTGAAGTGAATAGCATTCCATGGGGCATGTACACCACATTTTCTTTGTCCATTCACCCGCTGATGGACATTAGGTTGCATCCACGTCTTGGCTGTTGAGAGAAACGGTGCAGTGACCATGGCTGTGCAGATAGCTCTTTCACATACAGATTCCATCTCCTTTGGGTACACATTAAAACTAGAAGTGGGATTGCTGACGCATATGGTAGGTCTCTTTTAACTTTCCCCAAAAAGTAATTTTCAAAAATACATGTTCAGTTTGTCACATTATCAAAGATTTAAAGGGACTAAACACTGAAAGACAACCAACCCGTCTGCTAGCGCTGACACTAATAACTTGCTCTCCATACACAGGAAATGTTGTGTCAGGCAGGGCAAAAGATGTTTCATACGAATGTATTTCTTTAATATTCATGACTGTGAGGTAGGAATTATTTCCTGTATTTAATACACGAGAAACTTGAGCTTCCTCAGGGGCAAGTAACCTCAGCAAGGTGACAGAGCAAGTGACCTCTAGATCCATAATGCAGAACCTCCTCCTCAGAGGGACACTAAAAAGCAACTTTTGTTCCTACTCATTGGTTCCAATGGGAACACGAAAAGGTCTCAGTTGTATCCATTGATTTATTTCAAACATTTTTATCCATTGGATTGTTTCCTAACCAATATGCTCCTCTCTTCACCTGGTTGGTAAGTCCCTCTAAGTCTAAAGATGGGACTGCTCATGTTTCCTTTGGACATTTCTCACAGCTCTAGCATAGCCCTGGGAGTTTCAGGGTACAGGAGAAAATAGCTGCTTTACAGCCAACAGATCTGAGTTTGATCCTAGCTCTCCTCCTTACGTTTAATATGGAGTTGGACAAGCCCCACTTTCCCTGCACATTGTCTGTCACACGGGATGGCTGTAGCATGCCTGCCTACTTCCTAAGGTTCAAGGAGGAACAACTGAGACAGCTAAAGTGGGAGCTTGGTAAACTGCAAAGAAGTCTATGTTTGTTTACTCGGATGGGCACTTAGCAAAGGATTACTAAGCTGATAATTCAGTTAATTAATGAAACTCACTTTATGGCTAGAAAATATAATTAATACACTTTGAACAATGTTAATTGTAATTTTGTATTTTTTTAAATTTATATCAAGGTAAAATGTAGACCTAAAACAAAAGCATCGATGCATATCTTTGTCAACTAAGATCTTCTTCAAGATCTTCCCTGACAAATATTAGTATTAACTTCCAAAGAATTCATTTTTTTGCACAAATTATAGTCTGTGCTCTGTAACCATATTTTAAAAGTAGATGAATATAGCAGAGACTGTCATCAAGACGCTGTCCCTGCTGTATCTTTCTAAGGAAGGCTGAGAACAGAACCACCTGTGCACTATTCATGGAAATCGTGTCCATCTGGAACAGCTGTTCGGGGTCAGCAAGTTCAGTGAGCCGTGAGGTTCTGATTTTGCTCCACCTGTTTCCAGTTCTCTTGTAAACTGCACATGCTTCTGCTCATAAATTTCAGGAATCCCATTTGGGCTCCCAGACTTCCTGCTGGGGGGTTTAGAGTAAAATCATACAATTTAGTGGTCTGAAAAAAGCTTTGTCCCCACAGCTGCAAATCTTAAACAGTCATCTGCTCCAATATAATGCTAACCTTATGGGTCCCATGAGTGCAATTTCTATGGCCACAAAAAACTCCCATAATTGGTGTCTAGTTACGTGCTTAGAAAAGCGATTTTTAAAATTTGGAATATAAACATTACAGATATACCATGATAATTGATATATACTACATTTCTGTATCCTGAACCAAGGAGGAAAAATAAGCAAACTTTTAGACAAATCAGAGAAATATTCATAAGATGACGGAATTGCTTTAAAGCAATACTGACAACATACGCTTCTGAGAAGACGTATTGTCAGATGACATGTTTAAGTGATGGGTTTTGTTTGTTTTTGTCCCCCCTCTTTACTGGAAGAAAAATACTGTCATTTTTTGGAAGAAAAGTCTGGAATAAAATCTCACTTGAATGTTTTGGAATAATCTTAATTATGTTAATTACTCAGCTTAAAAATGTGTTTGCATGTGTGTGTCTGAGCACATACGTGTGTGTGTGTTTTAAGGAATAATGTTATGTTTTGCAGAATTTAACACAGGGAAGAAGAATGCTCAGCAAATTATTCCTGAAACGTCATGGTTGAAGTTTGCATTGCACTGTACTCATGATTCACAGAAGTATTAAACTGAAAGACATTCACATTTCATTTATCTGAATAATCTGGGAGTCCAGATTCTCCTAAAGGACACTCACAAAGACATTCTCCTGGTGCCTGACTAACTTTGCCAGCCGTGGAGAAATCTCTGTTCCTGGGACTTAATTCCCAGTGAATTCTGGTGGCCACACCCAAGCAGAGGCTGGAAGGCAGAGGAGCCGGAAAAGACATTTACAGAGGTCAGCCCGTAGGCAGCACAGGGGGGCAAAGAGGGTGGAGAGGACATCTCCAGGAGCCGATGGGAACATTCCGCACAAACTGAATGTTCCTGCAGCCATGGGAAGTCAAGAATTAGGTAGTTCTTTGTAGTTCTCATTCAGAACTCAATCTCATAAAAAGGGACTGAGTCCTGGATCAGGAAAGAGACTTCCCCAGGGTCCCCCAGAAAGGTAGCTGTAGGCTGGTGAGACAGTTTTAAGGCTGCTGGTACAAAAATCTCTTTGTCCCCTGGGTGAACTTGTCAGCTTCTCTTAGCACAGGGATGATAGTCTGTAGTCACGGAAGATGACAGTGAAGTGTCCCCCACTTAGAGCCAACCCTGAATCTTGGCTTAAGACTCTCGTGAGTTATCCAATTGAGAGAAATAGTCACAGACTCCCTTCCCATTTCTGAAGATAAGTGGTCCTGATCTGAGGGGCCAACAGCCAAACAGTGTTCCAAAGAAAATGTTCATTTTAAGAAACCAAAGTTAATTTTTTTAATCCTTCTTCCTTTGGAAATGGAAAAATACAATGAGAAAAATGAGAATTAGATTTGCAGACTACATTTTTTATGAAAATAGGAAAATATAAAAATCCAATTTAAAATTATTGTGTAAAATGTATCAGTTATGTTTTCTAGATAACTCAGAGTTATCTCTGAGAGCTTAATAGTGGGAGGCAGTTAAATACTCCATTTTTTTGAATTTTCTACCACACATATATATGGCAGACAGTTAGCCAAAAACATATATTCTAAGCAGAATGAAAGATCACTGGTTTATAAAAATTAAACATCTTAAATAGAATGACCCAAGGAAGAGTGGGAGAGCAGTCATCTAGCAACCGGGAAACACAGCTCCAAGGCGTCTCTTCCCCAGAACTGACGCCCAGCTCGTGGCCTCAACTTTCCCCAGGCTGAATTCAGGACATGCTGATCTCGTGGTGTAAGACACCGCCAAGGCCGTCCCTGCCAGATGATCCAAGCCATGAAGAAAGCGGGGCTTTGCTTTGTAGAAATTCTTTCTCCAGATCCTGGTTGACGTGCCCTCAGGATCCCAGTTTACCTTTCTCTTACTCAAAGGTGATATCACCCAGAAAGGTGGGGGAGGCATTAGACATTTTCTCCCCGCTCCATTTGGAAATCCCCTACCAAGCGTTAGCAAAGCCCAGCCCTACTCACCTGGTGAAAGCTCTTTAATCTCTTGCCCAGGGCACCGCAGTTCCAATGAGTGGAGAGTTACGAAAGCTTTCTGTGTACGTTTCGGTTGCCTTGGTGGAGACAGCTCAGCGGGTGATACTGCCCGGTTGCCATCCTGAAAAGCTGGCACCACACAGCCTCTGTTCTGCTGGTTCAACATCCACATGTGGCGCTGCTGGGGGTCTGGGCATCTCACCCTCGGCACATGGGTGGAACAGTCATTCACACCATACAGCACTTCTGTTCCACAACCAGCCCAAAAGCCACCCTTCTTCCTGACCGGTCACTGCTGTCTGCTGGAACACAGTTGTCAGGAACACACGGATCTACAAGTTCTATTTGTGAACGAAGCTCTGGGATTTGATGCTCTGAGTGGTCGGTAGACCAGGAAACATGATGCCCACCTCACGGTTATGGAGCCTGAGTCTCAGAATCGCCAAATGATGTGCCTCATGTCACACCATTTGAAATGATTTAGCTTCAGTTCTGTGGGCTAAAAAGGGAAGTGAGAAAGGAAAAAGCAAATTTTAACACCATGGCCAGATGATAATGGATGAATATTTGGGAGAAATGTCAATGTTTCAAGAGAAGAGCCACCTAAAATATACTAAAAACAAACAACTCATGTTTATGATTAAGTGACTAATAAAAGTGTGGCAAAAGGAAAAGACAATTGTAGCTAAATCTCTGATAGAATGTATGCCTGCCGGGTGCTGTTGTGACCAGGCACTCTGGACAGAAGACAGAATTGGTCCTCTACAAATCAATGTTAGGAGGGTTTCAATAAAATGTCTCTGACCCAAGGTTGTCAGTGATAAAAGTCATAATGTGTAACATCATTAACTGTCAGAAAAACACAAATGTCACCACACACCTTATGGAGTGGCTAAAATTCAAAGCACTTACCATACTAAGTGTTGGTGAAGATCTGGTATGCAAAATGGTGCAACCCTCCTGGACAAGTTTGAAAATTTTTAATACAGTGCAAACACATAATTACCATGTGAGCTAGCAATTCTACTCTTGGCAATTTGCCCAAGTTAAATGAAAAAGATGTCTTCAGAAATTCTTGCACACAAATCTTCAAAACAAACATTCGAAACAGTAAAGGATGAAAACAAAAGACATACCATGTCCACCATGTATCATAAGAAGGTTTTTCTTGATAAAGTCTCCAAGTTTGCCTCCCCAATACTATAGACAGGTACACACGAGTGCCTGCTTTTCCATTTAAATTTTCATCTGGCTTTTAGGGTCACATGTGTGCAAGCTAAATATGCTTTGCTTAGACCCATTGGAATGTGGAAGAAAAACCTATCTACTAGCATTAAAATGAAAGTCTTGCCCAAAATGTCAAAAGGCAATAGAAAGAAAATTCCAAAGGTAGACCACCATAAAATTTTTCCAGGAAAAGTTCAAAACTTCTAAAGCACACACACACACACACACACACACACACACATGCCCACATACACCATGCACATTTACACATACACCTACACACAAATATTTTTATATATATTGGAACCTTATTATTGGGTTCACATATTTAAGTTCAAAAACTGAAAACAACCCTAAATGTCTATAAACAAGCAAGTGGATGAAGAGTTTGTTGTATATCTATGCAATTCAGTATTTCTCAGCAATAAAAGGAAACTCACTCCTACTGATGCACACATGAACGTGGGTGAATCTCTGAAACATGAGGCTGAGTGAAAAAGAGGCTGTTAAGTAAGTTGTTTCTACACTTACGTATTGGCTGGTTGGTTTGTCCTGGCAGGAAACATGCTGTTTCTGCATCAGAGACAGACTTATTAATAGTTACTTGGAGCATCTTGTTCTGTTCCCCAGGCCTCACCTTGCCTCACCTCCCCACAGGCTGGTGCAATGAGAGCAGAGGGCACCTGCGTATGCAGCTCTGGCTATACCGCAGGAAGGAGCGCCACTCTATACATCTTGCAGCTTACGTGGCAGCTGGCACAGATGGCCATTTCCCCTCTGGAGGAAAGAGAGAAAATTGTGTTTCTAACATAAACAGATCCTCTCTTTGGTGGGAAGGGGAAGCCTTTGGGTCCATTGCTCTTTGGAATGTGAGCTGCTGGCTGCAGGGGAGGTAAAATGTGTCTCTGGAATAACTCACCATCTCTAACTTCCCATGCATGGTGACCATCAACCATCCTTCAACCTGGGTTGCCAGAACTATTTGCTCGAAAGCTCTCGGTTTTCATGTGAAAACTTGAAAATACTCATGAAGCATTGCTTTTGACAGAAAGCAGACATAAAAGACTCCATAAGGCATAATTCCTCTGTTAGGAAATTTAGAACATCAGAGCTAATGTGTAGTGACAGAATACCTTCAAGTGGTTTTCCGGGGCTGGGACAAGTCGGGTGATTGGCAGGAAGAGGCACAAGGAAAATTTTCGAGGTGATGGGAATGTTCTGTATCTTAATTTTGGTCATAGTTTCACCACCATAATATTTATCAAAGCCCATCAAACTGAACACTTAAAAGTGGAGTATTTATATTCACGTGGAATTCTCGGTAGTGTTGGTGATAAGTCCAGCTTGCACAGAATTCATTTGAGCTGTTTACATGGAGACTGTTGGGCCACTTCCAGCCACGCTGTCCAACACTCCTATTTATATACAACTATTTTCCTTCTTCAGTTCACACATATACAGTTAGGTGCTGCATAACGATATTTAGGTCAATGATGGACTGCACATAGGATGGTGGTTCCATAAAATTATAAAACCATATTTTTACTGTACCTTTTCTATGTTTAGATATGTTGAGATACATAAATACTTACCATTGTATTACTTTGCCTACATTATTCAGTACAGTAACATGTTGTACAGGGTTATAGCCTACGAGCAATAGGCCATATCATATAGCCTAGGTGTGTAGTAAGCTATACCACCTAGGTTTGTGTAAGTGCATTCTATGACATTCACACAATAACAAAATCACTTAACGATACATTTCTCAGAGGGTATCCCCGTCATACATGACTGTATATGATTCATGTGCTTGACTTTGTGATATGTAAGGCAGATGTTGCTATAACGCAGGAACCAACAACTGGAGCCTCTCGTTTCTCATTTCATGCACTCTCTAGTCCCATACCTAACATATCACATGCTTTTTGTAATAATAAAAATAATAATAACCACATCTCATGTGAGCACACTGCCACTGCAGGAGTGTTCCACAATCTCAATCACGAGATCAATAACATAGGAGCAACTCAGGCATAGGAAGCTGAGGGTCTGCACGGCAGTGTTTCATATCCAAGGGTTTAATGAGCTCTTCTTTTCATTTTTATGTAGAATACTGAAAGGCAACACAACTTCTCTTTTCTTTTTTTTTTTTCAAAATATTAAGGGGGTACAAATATTTTTGTTACATGTATAGCTTTCATAATGCTTAAGTCAGGGCTATTAGTGTGCCCATCCCTCGAACAGTGTTCATTGTACCTCTTAGGTAGGTTTTTACCCCTCTCCTCCTCCCGGCTCCCCTGCTTCTTGATTTCCAATGACCTTTACTCTGTGCCCATGTGTGCTCATTGATTAGTTCCCAATAATTAGAAAGTACATGTGGTGTTTGTTTTTCCATTCCTGAGATACTTCATTTAGGATAATGGTCTCCAGTTTCATCCAAGTTGCTGCAAAAGACATTATTTCATTCCTTTTTATTGCTGAGTAGTACTCCATGGTATATGTATATGCCACATTTTGTTAATCCATTCATGAATTGATGGTCACTTAGGTTGACTCCACGTATTTGCAATTGTGAATTGTGTTGCAATCAACATTCAAGCGCAGGTGTCTTTCTGATAAAATGTCCACAATGCCCAAAGGGATTTACAGATTCAATGCAATCCCCATCAACACACCAAGGTCATATTTCACAGATCTAGAAAAAATAATTCTACACTTGATTTGGAATCAAAAAAGAGCCTGAATAGCCAAAGCAATCTTAAGCAAAAAGAACAAATCTGGAGGCAACACATTACCAGACTTCAAATTATACTACAAAGCTATAGTAAACAAAACATCATGGTAGTGGTATAAAAGTATATACATGGACCAATGAAACAGAACAGAGAACCCAGATATAAAATCATCTACCTAAAACCAACTGATCTTTAAAAAAACAGACAACAGCATACACTGGGGAAAGGAAGACCTATTCAATAAACGGTGCTCGGAAAACTGGATAGCCACATGCAGAGGAATGAAACAAGATCCCTATCTCTCACCATATACAAAAATTAATTCAAGATGGAAAGAAGACTTAAATGTAAGGCATGAAACCACAAAAATTCTAGAAGAAAATGTAGGAAAAACTCTTCTAGACATCAGCCTAGGCAAAGAATTTATGACTAAGACCTCAAAGGCAATTATAGCAACAATAAAATTAAATAAATGCAGACCTTCAGCTCCCTAAGTCTGACCTATTCCCATGTTATCGATATCATGATTGAGATTATGGGACACTCTGGCAGTGGCAATGTGCTCAAACATGAGATGCGGTTATTATTATTGTTATTATTATTATAAAGAGCATGTAATTTGTCTTTCCCTTTTTTCTTTTTGCCATATGATCTGAGAATTGATAGCAAAAGTGCAGCTTCTCTAAATTTGCAATGTGTAACAACAGAAAAATGTTTAAGCATATTACTTTTTTGTCTCTTCAATAGTCACTGTCTAAAGAATGTAAATTAAACCCTATCGTCTAGCTATAAAGTGATACGGCTGAGCAAAGTATCTTTTAAATAAATATTTTCTTTATATTACAAAGATGATATACTATTATTTGGGAACATTTAGAAAATATAGAGAAAGTAAAAGGGAAAAATATAACCCTATACTTAAACTCCTAGAAATTAGTTTCTGCTAAAGGACCTATGATTCTTTTAAATGTTTTCCCCTCACTCTATTAATTGTCTCATTTCTCTGCTTTGCAGACTCCTCTGTCCCATGAGCCCGGGAAAAGTCGCTGCTCTTTGTGTCAGCAATCAACATGATTTACAACTGTTGAGTTAAAGCGTTGTCATGTCATATTCCATGTGGAAATGACGCATGATGTAGACGTAACCCACCTTGATAATTTCCTATAATTCTTACATCTGGAAACACCTTGTTCACACCAGCCACCTCCCAGTCATGTACATACCCACCATCACAGGCTTTTCTTGTTAATAGGACTGTCAAGTTTGCACCCATCTGCCCCATATTTATGTGCGGAACTTCTTCTAGGATGGTCCTGTGAAAATGGGGAAGAATCAGACACTAATCCTGTCTTTGTGGATTTACAGCAGGGAATACAAGGTGCAGGCACAGAAGCACTGACATGAGGCAGAAAATAATGGATAGATTAAATAGTAAATGGAAAAAGCAATTCCGAAGCCACTACATACATGTCCACTAGAATTGAACAATTAAGTAAATGCATGGCAGATGCTAGGAGCCAGGCTCCTCACCGTCAAGAGGCAACAGCAAGGGGAGCGGCTAGAATGACCCACGTGGTAATGGACTGTACTTGGAGACACCGGTGTGGACTCATGTAGGCTTAATGTAGATACAGAGGGGTACACACAGAAACATATGCACGCAGGCTGGCGTGCACACATATTTTCTCATTCCGTCAGGTGAGAGTGCCTACATGGAACCACACCCCTGTACCAACAAGCACAGGTGTCTAGCACCTGGATCTCAGTTTCTAGCACCATTCTCTAATAAAAGGAGCCAGAGGTTCTCAGAAAAATTGCTGATTCTGTGACTGGAACAGAATATATACAAGATGATCCTAAAGCATCTTATTATGCCAGAAAAACTAAGGAAGTGCTGAAAAAAACAAACAAACAAACAAACAAAAGCAAACAAACATTATGAGTTTATGTCAAAGGGACACAAAAACCAATTTAAAAAGCACCAAATGGCCAAAGCTGAAACAATTTGAAAAACAAAATGAAGTGATATTGGGTAATAATACAAAATATAAAATAAATAAACATTAGTTCACACTGATCAAAGTAAAACATTGAATGAGTAAACAAATGAGGGAGAAGAGACAAATGTCCCATGCAGAAGCATCCCAAACCCGAATAAAGCATGGACTGTAGCTAATAATAATGTTTCAATATTGGTTCATGAGTTGCAACAAGTAATATACCACGCAAATGTAAAATGCTAAGAATAGGGTTAACAAGCATATGGGAACGCTCTGTACTTTGCAATTTTTCTGTAAATATAAAATTATTTTAAAATAAAAAGCTTATCTAAAAACAAGAAAATAGAAGTATGGAGATTCACAGGGGAGAGAAGTAAAAAAGCATTTTACATCTATTTATGCATTTGATCTGTCTGACAAACGTGCTGTTCCCATTTTAACTATGGAAAAAACTCACTAAAATTCAGCTACTTATCCAATGTCACAGAGAAACTCCTAGATGATGTATATATTTGGATGTTTATTCTGTATTATTTGCTATACTTTTCTACGTTGGGATATTCTTATCAACAAAAGCAATCACTGCTGCCTTTAAAAAAAATGTGGCAGCAGAGAAATCAAGAGCAGAATAAAGACATCAGGTCTGCATTCAGTAATAGAGTCCTATCCTTTGCTTGGTACTTGAGAGCCTTCAAAATGCTCACACCAAGATCTCAGTTAATCTACACAATAACCCTCCCAATGCTCAGGGCAGGTTTCTTCCCTTACTTAGACCACAGAGGGGTGTGGCTGTCAGCACAGAGTGAGGGAGGTATTGAGCATCTTCTACTCATTGATCTGGACTGCAGGGCTCTTTTTGGAAATTTTGTCCTCACTTTCCATGCAATTTTGGAACAAAAGCTGTGCACTCCCAGAAGCTGTCAGTAAGAGACCCCTACACCCCTGGACCAGAGCTCTACAAGGATCCATTCAAGAGCCCTGGGGAAGACAGCCTCTCTCTCCTCCCTGCATCATGAGCACCAACTCTGAAGCCCTGAGGATGCACAGACCTTCTGTCCACCCAGCAGAGCTCAGGCCTGAGGTTCCTGGCTTGCTGAGAAGAGCAATTCCAAGAGCTGAAGAAACCACACTCTCAGCCCAGGTTGAGCCAGCACCACTTTGGGTCATCCACATGTGAGAGCAAACAGACTCCCTTCTTTGCTTACAGTATTTTGCTAATTTATTTGTAAGTTTATTTTCTCACCTTTGTTTTACACATCTGTCATGAACTACATAGGACCCTTGCTAAAAATACCTGAGTGTCTATTTAGGGCTAGACGCCAGGACAATGCTGGCCTCAGCATTAAAAAGAATGACCCATTATTCATTTGTCTGTTTTAGTGCCTAGCCTAAGTGCTGTGGTAGCTGTGTTTTAACAATTTAGTAACAAGAGAAACAAACAAATAAACAAACAAAAATCCCATGTAATGTCCTACAAGAGATTGTGGGTGAGGGCCTTTTGCACATTCTAGAATTTTTGACAAAATCTGGGATCAAGAGTTTGTTTTTTCCATTTTCTTTTCCTGAATTTTATTTATTGTGCAAACATTATCGAGGAATGGAAATTTTTAAAAATTCGCCAACATCCTACCAACCTATTCTGTAAGCATTTAAATTCCCCTCTGCACTGAATGAACTATTTTGGGTGATGAAAATTTTCTAAATCTTGGTTATACAACCATATTCATTTGTCAAAACTCATCAAAACATACACTTAAAAGGGTAGATTTTACTAAATTATATGTTCATAAACCTGACCAAAATATATTTTTAACAAATATCATCTCCCCATGCCCTGCCCTGCAGACATAATATTGCAGTGTTATAATAATCGTGAATAAACAATTTTTTTTGAAAACTCTCTTTCCACTTGATCTATTGAAGTACCTTTCCATGTAGTTGCACCATCCTGATTCAGTGACTCTGTAAGCTGGTGTCCAGGACTAGAGGAAAAATGGCTAATCCAGTGAGATCGCAACACCGGGTAAGTCCGCCATCCCAAAAGTGCTTCTTGCTGTGATGGAAGTAATTCATCTTAAAAGTACTTTAGAAGTGCCACCACTCCCAATTTCGGATTTTCTCATTGAGGAACGTGGAGGATGTGAACGTGTCAGAGAGCCGGGTGGTGTCAGCAGCAAAGGAGGCACAGCCCCTCTGAGCGGGCAGGGGTGGTTTCCCCTCCCTCTCTCTCTGGTACTCCCCAAGCCGCCAACTCCACCCCACATGTATTTTTAGAGATTTTAGAGGTGAAATGCCCAAGCCCATTTCATTGCTTGTACCTGTGTATATGCATGTGAGCCAACACCACAGTTAAATAGACATCTGGCCAGGAATTTCTATTAAAATAGAAAAACAACATTCCTCTCCAGTCAAGTTAAAGACGTAATCTTACATTATCGTTATTAACACCCGCTCATCACAGAACATACTTTTCCCTGATTATTTCTTTAGTCTATTGTGTAGTCACTCAAAAAGGATGATAAAAATTATCAGAGCAATAAAATATCCCAAGACTCAGGTTCCCCACAGTGAGCCCTGCTTCTGGCCCACCAAATGGTCCGTATTCAATCCCGACAGCAGTTGTTGGGCTCTTTCTCCGATGAACTGCTCCATGGGCTTCTCCAGTCATGATGGCCTGTGACATTGTAATGTCACAATCCCCCAAAACCAAAATTTTCCTCAAATTCTTCCAAACCAACAACCCCAGAAGCAGGGGCAGACCAAATGGAAAGGCCCAAAGTGAACAAAGGACAGACACTGCCACTTACTTCCCAGGGGAGAGAAAGGGAGCATCAAACGTGGGCCTTAATGTGGGTTGAGAGCACAAGGGAGCCAGTGGGAAGTGACGCAAAGTCACCAAGGGGTGACTACCAGGAGAAGCAAGATCCTGAAAGAAACGTGCTTCAGGGCAGGTGAGCAATGGGTCATTTCAGACAAGCGGAACAGCATGAGGGGAGAAATGGGAGAAGAGGAAAACATGGCTGTGACTGGGCATGTTGGTCCGAAGGGGAGGGCACGGGGCAGGGCAGGGCACTGACGCTGAATGAAACTGAAACCTGCGCCCATTTGAAGGCTGTCTCAACACCTTCCACTCATACAGGGAACTCTGACGCTGAGCCGAGTGGTGTTCTGGTTGGACATGCTCCCACACTCCTGGCATGCGTAAAATCCGCCCCCAGTGTGCATTCGCTGCTGCACTGCAAAGCGGAAGCCAACGGAGCATGTCCCCACATCCATTACACTGACGGTGATTTTTCCCACACGGAAACTCTGGTGCTGAAGAAATGCCCAACTCTGGCAGAAGGCCCGGCACATTCCTTACATTCATAACATTTCTCTCCAGTGTGGATTCTGTGATGCTGAATCAGGACTATGAGAACTAAACTACGCCCACATGGTTTGTATGCTCCCAGGTGTGAATTCACTCATGGATGACGCCACCATAGCTGAACTTAAAAGCATTCTCACATTCCTTATGCTCAGAGGGATTCTCCCCATTGTGGATTCTCTAATGCTGAATAAGTTTTTCATTGCGTCTGAAGGTTTTCCCAGAGTCCCTACATTCATAGGGCTGCCCTCCATTGTGAAGTTTCTGGTGTTGGAGATAGAGCATGTCGACGAAGGCATTGTTCACATGTTTGATACAGGTTGGGTTTTTTCCCAGTGTGGATTTTCTGATGCTATGACAGTTTTGAACTATATCTGAAGGTTTTCCCACATTCTTTATGCTGTCGGACTTCTCATTAGTGTGAATTGTATCGTGCTTCTAAGGGTCCCAATGTCAGGGGAAATATCTATTACAATTATCACACATATAAAACAATTGTGTTCTAAAAATGCTCTGACTGGCAATAAGGTGTGTGTTGACTCTACTTTTTCCCCATTTCTTGACTATCTCCTCTCTGAATGGTGGAGAGTTAAGATCTTGGGCTGTCAAGACCATAAAATCTCTATTCTGTGATTTTGTTTTCATCCCTTCGTCATATAGCAGCAGCCTTTCAAAACTGTCCTTGAGTTCAGGGTGCTGGGACACATGCATCAACAGCCCTGCCTTGGACAGCAGATTGTGGGACTCAGGCTCTTCAGAGATGCTCAGCTTTGGAGTCGGTTCCTCATTCTCAGATTTTACCATTTGTGCAACCATCCATCCACGGGTGCCCAAAGTTCAATTTTTTGTCTTTAGTTTTCAAAGTTTCAATTATGATGTATTTTGGTTTGTATTTATTTGGGTTTACCCTGATTGGAGTACACACAGCTTCTTGAATCTGTGACTGTAGGTTCTTTGGCAAATTTGGAAAGATTTTAGTCTATTTCTTCAATTATTTTTTCAACCCTACCCCTTTTTTCCTCTCCTTCTGGACTCTGAAGTTATAAGTGTTAGATGGGTATTATTATCTCACAGACAGTTTCTCACTGTTGTTCAAGCTGAGTAATGTCTATCACTATATCTTCAAGTTCATTGATTCCTTATTCTTTTATATTCATTCTGCTAACAAATCTATACAATAAGTTTTAAATTTCACTCGTTGCATTTTTCACTTTTATCATTTCATGTCAGTTCTCTTTCATAGTTTCTATTCCTTTGATTACTTTCTATTTTTTTCATTTGTTTCCAGAATGTTTGTAACTGCTTGTTGCAATCTTGAGCAAAAAGAACAAAGCTAAAGACATCACACTGATGTCAAAATATACTAGAAAACAATAGTAACTAAAACAGCGTAATACTGGCATAAAAACAGACACATAGACCAACGGAACCGAATGAAGAGCCCAGAAATAAATCCACGTACTTACAGCCAAATAATTTTCAACATAGGTTCCAAGAATACACAGTGGGAAAAAGACAGTGTCTTCAATAAACATTGGAAAAATTGGATATCCACGTGCAGAAGAATGAAACTGGACCCCTGTCTCCATAAGTTAACAACAACAACAACAATAACAAAAAACCTCAAAATAGAGTTATGTCCTAAATATAAGACCCAAAACTATGAAACTACTAGAAGAAAATACAGGAGAAATGCTTCATAACATTGGTATTGGCAAAGATTTTTTGGAAAACACCTCAAAACATGGACAACAAAAACAAAAATAGACAGCTGGGCTTATATCAAACTAAAACCCTGCACAGCAAAGAAAGCAATTGACAGAGTGAAGTGACTCCCTACAGAATGGGAGAAAATACCTACAAACAGTGGAAACAGGTCTCATAAATCAATAGCTCTATAACTATTAACACAATTATATTTATAATTTTATATTCCCCAAATGAAATCTCCAGACCCGAATGGTTTCACTGGAGAATTCTACCTTTCTTTGAAAGAAGAATTAACACTAATTCCACTAATTCCAAGCAGTCTATTCCAGAAAATGAAAGAGGAGGGACTTTGTTCATAAATTCATTTTATGAAGCTAGTATTAACATGATGCCAAAACCAGAGAAAGAACAAAAAAAGGAAAAGAAAAGAAACTAAATGCCAATATCTCTCATGAATATAGACATAAAATGCTTTAACAAAATACCAACAAATAGAATTCAGCAAGATAGAAGAAGTATACACTATAACTAGGGTTGCAAGGCTGTTTCAATATTCAATATTCAAAAATCAGTCAATGTAATGCACCATATTAACAGGTTAAAAAGGAACAATTACATGATCTTATCAATCCAGAAAAAGTATTTGAAAAAATTCAACACCCATTCACAGTGAAAGCTCTCAGAAAAATAGTACAGGGGAACTTCCTCATCTTGATAAAGTGCAGCTATGAAAACCTACACTTACATTACACTTAATGATGAAAGACTGAATGCTTCCCCCAACATTAGGAACTATGTAGGGATGTCTCCTCTCATCACTCGTATTCAACATAGTGCTAGAAACTCTAACCAGTGCAAAAAAGCAAGAAAAAGAAATAGAATGTAAAGGAACAAATAAAACTGTTCCTATTTGCAGAAGACATTTTTGTCTACATAAAAAAATCTACAGAATCTACAAAAACAAACAAATAAAAAACATGTAGAACCTATATGTCTGTTCACAAGTTCTCAGGATGAAAGCTAAATATAAAAAATTGATTATATTTCCATATCTTAGCACTGAACATATGCACAAAGAAACTTCAAATATAATACCATTTATAATATCTCAAAAAGTAAAAAACTTAGATCTGAATCCAACAAAACATAGATTTTCACGGACATATTATCCATGGATCAGAAGACTCAGTATAGTAAAGATGTCAATTTTCCCAAAATTAATACACTGGTTTAATGCAATTCCTATTAAAACATTAGCAAGATTTCTTGTAGATACAGATAAGATTATACTAAAATTTACATGGAAATGCAAAGGAATTAGAATAGCTGAAATAATTTTGAAAAACAGAAATAAAATGGGATAAATCAGTCTATCCAATTTCAAGCCTTATTATGTAGTTATAGTAGTCAAGACTATGTAGTGTTGGTAGAAGGATAGACAGAGAATCCGGAAATAAGCACAATATGCCTAAATGATTTTTGACAAAAGTATAAAAGAAATTCAACAGAGCAAAGATACCCTGTTCAACAAATGGTACTGAAGCAATTGGATACCAATAGGCAAAAAGTAAATAAATAAATAAGCAAAAAAACTTCAAGCTAAGGGCTAAATCTCATACTCCACACAAAAATTAACTCATAATGCATTACAGGTTTGTATGTAAAATGTAAAACTTTAAAACACTCAGAAAAAAATGGAGACGCCTTTGCTTCTGTCTAGGAAGAGATGAATGAATGAATGATCTAAGCTTCCATCTAGGAAGAAATCTATTAAACACCAAGTAAATAGAGGAAGTGATATAATAATTATAACTGAAACTAATAAAATAGACAACAAGCAATAGAGAAATTAAGGAAACCAAAACCTGGTTTTTTCAAAAGGTCAATAAATTGCCAAAACACAAGTTAGACTAATGAATAAAAAGGACAGAAAATTCATACAGATCCATGAATAAAAAAGAAGATACAATTATAGACTCTACAGACACAAAAATATTTTTAAAAAACATAACGAATGCGATTTTTGCCAATGAAATTGAAAGTTTAATTAAATAGCAACTTTGTGAAGGAAATAAATTACCAGAATTGACTCCTGAAAAATATAAAATCTAAATAACTCTGCATTAATGAAATTGAGTTTGAAATTAAAATCTGTCCACAGAGAAAATTCCAGATATATATGGCTTCACTGGTGAAGTCAATCAAACATTTACATAAGAAATTACATCAACTGTACCCAAATTCTTTTTCAGAAATACCTTTTAGCAGGTTGAAGAAGTTTCTTTCTATTCCTAGTTAGCCAAGATTTTTTTTAAATCATGGATATATATTGAATTTTATCTATCTATCCATCCACATATAGATGCTTTCCCCTAAAATTAGGGACAAGCCTAGGACACCCACTCACTGCTTCTATTAAATTGCAAGTCCAGGGAAAAAAGGTTGGACCAAGAAATAAAAGTAATATGTATTAGAAAGGAGGAAATCAGAGTGTATTTACTAACAAATAACATGTTCAAATTCATACAGAATACTAAGGAATCTACAAAAACTCTACTAGAATTTATATATGAGTTTAGCAAGGGCGCAGGATACAAGGACAATATTTAAAAAACTAACACACATACACACACATACACTTATATACACACATACTAGCAAAGAACAATTGGAATTTAAAGTTAAAAATGATACCATTTAAAAGAACATCTAAAATAATGTAATTAGAAATTAATTTAGCAAAATATGTGCAAAGTACAAAACATTTCTCAGATCAATGAAAAGACACAAACAGATTATGTCATGATCATTACATTGCAGACTTTCATTATTAAGGTTTCAATCCACCTCTGATGGATCTGGAGATTCAAAACAATCCAAATCAAAATCCCCATAGTGGTTTTTTTTTTTTAGAAATTTACAAGTTAATTCTAAAATGAAAGGGAAATATAAAGGACATGGAATAACCAAAACAATTTTGAAAAGAAGCTGCAGAGATTATACCATACTTTTACAAGACTGTTGGGTATACAAAATGATAGAACATTTTGAAAGACAATATTGCTGTTTCTTACAAAGTTAAACATTCACTCACCATACAACCCAGAAACTCTATTCCTAGGTATTTACCCAAGAGAAATGAAAATATATATCTACATAAAATTCACACACAAAAGTTCATTGCATCTTTTTTCATGATAGCTCCAAATAGGAAACAACCCAAATGCTAACAGTAAGTGAGTGGATAAACAAATTGTGGTGCATTATGCAGCAGAACAACACTCAACTGTGCAAAAACAGTAATGCTAGAACTATCATGGTCTTGATGTTTGCGTCCCCCTAGACTCACATGTTGAAAGCCTAACCTCCAAGGCGATGATATATTGAAAAGCACAGACTTGGCCGGGCGCGGTGGCTCACACCTGTAATCCTAGCACTCTGGGAAGCCGAGGCGGGTGGATTGCTCAAGGTCAGGAGTTCAAGACCAGCCTGAGCAAGAGCGAGACCCTGTCTCTACTAAAAAATAGAAAGAAATGATCTGGACAACTAAAAAATATATATATATATAGAAAAAATTAGCCAGGCATGGTGGCACATGCCTGTAGTCCCAGCTACTCAGGAGGCTGAGGCAGAAGGATTGCTTGAGCCCAGGAGTTTGAGGTTGCTGTGAGCTAGGCTGACACCACGGCACTCACTCTAGCCCGGGCAACAAAGCGAGACTCTGTCTCAAAAGAAAAAAGCACAGACTTTGGAGGCAATTGGATCATGAAAGGTGGAGTCCCCCTTAATGAGATTAGTGCCTTATAGAAAAGGCCCTGAGAGCTCCCTCGTCCCTTTTACCACGTGGGGGCACAGCAAGAAGGCATCACCTGTGCACCAGGAAGCCGGCCTTCACCAGATGCTGAATTAGCCAGTGCCTTGGTCTTGGACTTCCAGCTTCCAGAACTTTGAGAAATAAATTCCTGTTGTTTGTCAGCCACCCAGTTTAGGGGATTTGTGTTGTAGCAGCTCAAAAGGGCTAAAACAAGAACACATACAACAACATGAATAAATCTCAAAACATCATGCTGAGGGAAAAGAAAGCCAGATGTAGAAGTGTGAGTGCTGCATGATTCCATTTTTAATAAAACCATAGAAGGGAAATCTAATCTGTAGTGACAGGAAGAAGATCACAGTTGCCTGGTGCTGGGATTGTGGAGGATTGACTGAGAAGGTACAAAGGGAATTTGGGGGTCTTAGAGATGTTTTTTATCTTGTTTGCGGTGATGGTTACACAAGTATATGAATTTATTAAAACTCATCCAAATGTACACTTTGTAGGGTACATTTTATTACGTGTATATTACATATATTATACCTCAATGAAGTAGTTTCTTAAGTAAAAGTTGAATGATTTTATATATATTATAAAATGAATAAATTTATATATATATACACACATATATAAATATATATATATACACACACACATATATATATGCGTGTGTGTGTACACACAACACACACACACACACACACACACACATACGTGGAAATCAATATTTTAAAAGCTGGGTCAGTGTTTCCAAGCTGCATGTCATGAGTGCAAACTTGTTTTCATCTTGTGTTTGCAACAGGGTGCAGACAGGCTGGGATCCCTAACCAGGAAGCTTTCCAGACATCAGGGAACATCTTGACAATTTGCAAGTAACCGAGGTGGAGCCTCCTGGAGGAGTGAGGAGGGTAGATGCTCTGGGCCGACAGAGAGAAGAGCCATTTTGTCTACACAGGGTGTCTGTGCATACAAGAGACAGACCTGCGCCTCAGGCCCGTTTTAGAGGACCTCTAACTCACAAGGGGGCCTGGCTCCAGCACCCCTGGCCCACCTCCTCCTGACAGACAGGAAGTCTGTGGGCCAGAAACGCCGACACTGTGCCTGAGCCCCCTCCCTCCTAGACCACACTCTGGGTTCTGGGACCCCAGACATCTTCCCCCGTGTGGACCATACCCCTTTGTGTGTGCTCTGTCAAGGGTGGGGAGCCCCCAGGAACACTCGCCAGGCCGGGGGTGGCACAGGACGGAGCTGTGTAGGAAGAGCAGGTCCAGAGCCCGGGCTGTGGCCACTGTGGGCTCTTTCCTCGCAGTTCGGCAAGTCTTACTGGGAGGCCCTCCTTCTCTGTTTTCTTTGTGCAGGCACATCTGTTTCAGAATAGTGAAGTCGAAAATATTTTTAGATAAGTTAAAAATATGTAACTAGACACACAGGTAGATGGTTGGATAGACTCAACAAGGAAAACTGCTCCACCGGGTAGAGAACCCAGGAGGTGGGTGGTACTTGTCTGTCTATTTGGCAAAAGTTCCCTCCCCTGCGCAGTTCATCTCCCCACTGACACTGGCCCACTCGGTCCCCTCCCATCCCAAATGAAGGGATCTGGTGTCTTTTGCGTCCTTGCCAACAGGAACATAAGAAAATTAAATAAAAGAGGACTATCTATGGGTCCTCGTTTCCTTGGCAGGATGCAGCCCCACAGCTCTCGTGGGGGTCTGGGACCATGTTTCGGAAGCGAGTCCAGCTGGGAGACTCAGAGGCTGAATGGGAACAACTCACAGCAGCTGGCGATGCCTGAGCTACATGCCCAGAGACCGCCAGCCACGGGACAGTAGAGGGAGAAGGGCCCAGCTCGCGGGGACACCCTCACCACAGGGAGCTTGGGGCTGACCTGTGGTGTAGCTGGCACTGCTTATAATAGTGGCCACAGCTGCTGTTATGCTGAGCTTTCCTGAAAAATAATGAACATCTGGAATCAAATCAGAAAGGAAGAGGAGGAGGGAGGAGGGGAAGGCACACGAGGAAGAAGGCTGGAAATAGGGAGGAACGGTGGGGGGAGGGGTCTTCCTCGCAGAGCTTTCCCCTCCCGTCTTGCTCATTCACTGTGGTTATTGCTGTTGCCGTTGTCCCAGCAAGCTGGGATCCTGTAAGATATTGACGATTGGTTCAAATCTGTGCCCCCCTCAAAAAAAAAAAGAAAAGTAATGAACGAATGACAATCTGTACCATTTTAAAACCAAGCTGGTGTAGCTGAGTCATGAGCCAAAATACTAACTTTGAAGAGGCCTCCAAAGCCTTTGACAGGCCTAAGTGGAAAATCCATTTTCTTCCCAGGCAGAGGCTCTGCCACAGCATCCTGTACGG
Organism: Propithecus coquereli; assembly: GCF_000956105.1. Classification (NCBI taxonomy): domain Eukaryota; kingdom Metazoa; phylum Chordata; class Mammalia; order Primates; family Indriidae; genus Propithecus; species Propithecus coquereli. The sequence continues at coordinate 2,789,657 of NW_012148086.1, forward strand.
ACACCCATGACCGCAGGAGACAGCATTTTTGTGGCGTAGCAACTGAGAACACGACCAGACTGCTCTCTCTTGTGGTATTGGAGCCAAGGACCAGGAAGGCTTCCCAGCCTGACCCTCTTAAGCCAGTGATGCTGGAGGAAGGGAAATCTCAGACTCAGTCCAGTCAGACAGCAGGAGAGTCTGGCAGCACGTGAGGAAAGCAATGAGGAAATAAGCACAAAATCATTTGGAAAATATCTACTTGATACAGTGACCGTTCTAATGTCATGTTTTTCAGGAGGGCATTAAGGCATAATATATTGTCAAATTGTTTTGTAAAAGCATGTTCCTTTCTCAGAGAAAATCGTAATATTAACTTACAAATAGGCACAGAACGTTCATAGTACACTTAAAAGTTTTGCCTTTCTTCAAAGTCTAGCCAGAGGAAGAAATGTTCAGACATATTTCATGGCCTTTCTTCTGTCTTTTCACTTGTTGCGTGTCAGCTTTCTTGCAATGGTTAACATCCTGGAACGATGTGCCCTCATCACATAACCCGTGTGTGGAAGTCGCAGTCACTGAGCCAGTGTGGAGAGCAGGTGACCGTCCCATCGGCCGTGGCCCCAGCCGCACTGCCCCTACATCCCTGCTCCTGCAGGGCCAGACTATGGTACTGAGGCAGCATCCCAGCTCCACGTGCCCTTCGCATGCTGCAGCCAGAGGGAGACTGTAGAAACACAGACCTGCCCGTGCAAATCTCAGGCTTGAAAACTTTGCTCTTCACACCAGGTTCAATATCCCTAAGTTGACCCTCAGCCCCTGGACTCTGGGACAGCTCACCACCTAAAAACATCTCTGCACTCCCCCAGACCCAGGCTCCACCCTGCTCAGGCTCACGGCAGGACTCACTCTCCCAGAATGTTCTTTCCTTCTTCTGGTCACCTGTAAGGACAAGAAACATCTTCTGCATCCCATGCAGACTGCTACACGTGCACCAAATCCGCCTCTTCTTCCTGCTCGGCACACAGGGCTTGGCCCAAACTTCTGGCCCAGCCTCCCCAACAGCTCAGAATGGCCCAGCCACTGAGTCCTGCAGACCCCTGTGAGCAGTGTGATGGGCCACTCCTCAAGGCCCATGCAAATCTACCAAGGGATCTGTGCCTCGCCCTTCCCAAGAAACAGTGACTCCCAGGCAAGAGGGCAAGTCACATATCGGAAACGGGAGCAGCTGTCACTGGAGGCCTCTGAGCAACCACATGGGAATAGCTGCCCCCCTGTAAGGGCAGCCCAGGACCCTTCCATAGCAGAGAAACATGATTCTTGGGTTTTAAGCAATGGAAATTTTGGGCTTGTTTCCAACCCTAAATCATATCCTTCCACTGACTCCCCCAAACTAAGTGAGGTTCCCTTTCTATATGTCTCTCTTGACCCTATGCTTTTGTTCATATTGTGCATTCTAAAAATGTAGCAAATGTTTATTTGTAGAATTCTATTTTTATTTCTTATTTATTTATTTCAAAATATTACAGGGATACAAATGTTTTGTTTTTCTTTTTTTTTATTTCAGCATATTATGGGGGTACAGATATTTAGGTTATGTATGTTGGCCTTCCCCCCCTCACCCCAAGTCAGAGCTTCAAGTGTGTCCATCCCCCAGATGGTGCACCTCGCACTCATTGTGTATGGATATACCCATCCCCTCCTCCCCCCTCCTACCTGACAGACACCCAATAAATGTTATTCTTACATGTGCACTTATGTGTTCATCAGTGAAACCAGTTTACTGGTGAGTAGATGTAGTGCTTATTTTTCAATTCTTGGGATACTTTACTTAGTAGAATGTGTTCCAGCTCTCCCCAGGAGAATACAAGAGGTGCTATATCACCATTGTTTCTTAAAGCTGAATAGTACTCCATGATATATGTATACCACATTTTATTAATCCACTCATGTATTGATTACACGTATTGCTTTTGTAATGCTTGAATCAAGGTTATTAAGTGTGCCCATGATCCAGATAGCATTCACTGTACCCATTAGGTAGGTTTTGAACCATCCCCTCCTCCCCCCTTCCCCCTGATTTCCATTAAGTTTTACTTCCCTCTGTGTACATGTGACCTCGTCAGTTAATTCCAATTTAACAGCCAACACATATGGTGTTTGGTTTTTCATTGTATAGATACTTCCCTTGGGATAATGATCTACAATTCCATCCAAATTGTTCCAAAAGGCATTAATTCATCCTTCATCATGGTTGAGTAGTACTCCACGGTATACACATACCACAGTTTGTTAATCCACTCATGAATCGATGGGCACTTGGGTTGAGTCCACATCATTGCCATTGTGAATTGTGTTGCAATAAACATTCTAGTGCAGGTGTCTTTTTGATAAAATGACTCCTTTTTCTTTGGGTAAATACCCAGTAGTAGATTGTTGGATCAAATGGTAAGTCTACCTTTGATTCTTTGAGGAATCTCCATACTATTTTCCATAGAGGTTTTACTAACTTGTAGTCCCACCAACAGTATATAAGTGTTCCTTTCTCTCTGCATCCATGTCAGCATCTATTGTTTTTGGACTTTTAATAAAAGCCATTCTAACTGGGATAAAGTGATAGCTCCTGTGGTTTTAATTTGCATTTCCCTGATGATTAGTGGATGAGCATTTTTTCATATGTTTATTGGCCATTCATCTATTTTCTTTTGAAAGCTTCTGCTCATGTCTTTTGCCCAATTTTTAATGTGGTTATTTGTTTTTTTCTTGCTGGTTTGCTTTAGTTCTTTGTAGATTTTGGTTATTAGCCCTTATCGGATGTATAGCTTGTGAATATTTTCTCCCCTTCTGTAGGTTGCCTGTTTGCTCTGTTGATTATTTCCTTAGCTGTGCAGAAGCTTTTTAATTTGATCAAGTCCCATTTATTTATTTTTGTTGTTGCTGTGATTGCCATTGGGTCTTCTTCATAAGTTCTTTCCCTAGGAAGATAGCTAGAAGAGTTTTTCCAACATTTTCTTCTAGAATTCTTATGGTTTCATGCCTTACATTTAAGTCTTTTATCCATCTCAAATTAGTTTTTGTGTGTGATGAGAGATGTGGATTCTGTTTCATTCTTCTGCATGTGGCTATCCTATTTTTCCAGCACCATTTATTGAGTAGGATTTCGTTCCCCAGTGTATATTGTTGTCTGCTTTGACAAAGATCAGTTGGCTGTATGTAGATGGTTTTATATCTGGGTTTTATGTTCTGTTGCATTGGTCTATGTCTCTACTTTTATGCCAATACCATGCTGTTTTGGTTACTATAGTACAGTTTGAAATCTGGTAACATGATGCCTCCAGATTTGTTCGTTTTGCTTAAGATTACATTGGCTATTCAGGATTTTTTCTAGTTTCAGATGAGGCATAGAATTTTTTTTTTTCTAGATCTGTGAAATATGTTGTTGGTAATTTGATGGGGATTGCACTGAATATATAAATCACTTTGGGTGGTATGGACATTTTAACAATGTTGATTCCACCAATCCATGAGCATGACATGTTTTTCCACTTGTTTGTGTCATCTGCGATTTCTTTCCTCAGTGTTTTGTAATTCTCTTTGTAGAACTCTTTCACCTCCTTGGTTAAGAATATTCCTAGGTATTTTATTTTCTTTGTAGCTATTGTGAATGGTATTGAGTCTTTGATTAGACTCTCAGCTTGACTGTTATTGGTGTATAGGAATGCTACTGATTTGGGTACATTGATTTTGTAACATGAGACTTTCCTGAATTTATTTATCAATTTCAGGAGTCTCCTGGTGGAACCTTTGAGGTTTTCTAGATATAAGATCATATGGTCAGCAAAAAGTAGTAGTTTGACCTCTTTCCTGATTTGGATACCATCTATTCTTTTCTGTTGCCTGATTGCTTTGGCTAGAACTCCTGAACTGTGTTGAATAGAAGTGGTGACAGTGGGCACCCTTTTCTTGTTGCAGTTCTTAGTGGGAATGCTTTCAACTTTCCCCCATTTAGTATGATGTTGGCTATGGGTTTGTTATATATGGATTTCATAATTTTGAGATATATTCCTCCTATGACTAGTTTGTTGAAGGTTTTTATCATGAGAGCGTTCTGAATTTTGTCGAATGTTTTTTCTGCATCTATTTAGATGATCATATGGTCTTTGTTTTTGCTTCTGTTTATGTGATGAATCACATATATTGATTTACAGGTGTTGAACCATCCTTGAATCCCTGGAATGAAGCCCACTTGGTCATTGTGGATTATTTTTTTGATATACTATTCAATTCAGTTTGCTAGTATTTTATTGAGGATTTTTTTCATCTGTATTCTTATGGGATATTGCTCTGTAGTTTTCTTTTATTGTTGTGTCCTCTCCTGGCTTTGGTATCAAGGTAATAGTGGTTTTGTAGAATGAGTTGTTGAGGAGTCCCTGCTTCTCAATATTATGGAATAATTTCTGCATTATGGGTACCAGCTCTTCTTTGTTGTTCTGGTAAAATTTGGCTGTGAATCCATCTGGTCCAGATTTTTTGTTGTTGTTGGAAGATTTTTCATTATTGCTTCAATCTCTTTGCTTATATCAGTCTGTTCAGGAGTTCTATTTCTTCTTGATTGAGTCTTGGGAGTTTGTGTGTTTCCCAGGATTTGTCCATTTCCTCTACATTTTTGAATTTATGTGTGTAGAGATTTTCATAATATTCACAGATGAAATTTTGTATTTCTGCGGTATCAGTTGTAATAGCTACTTTTTCATTTCTGATTGAACTTATTTGGGTCATTTATTTTCTTTTCCTGGTTAATCTAGCAAGAGGTCTACCAGTTTTGTTTATCTTTTCAAAGAACCAACTTTTTTTCATAAATCCTGTGTATTGTTTTTTTCTCTGTTTGTTTCATTTTCCATTTCATTTAGTTCTGCTCTGACGTTAGTTATTTCTTTTCTTATGTTGGTTTTGGGTTTGGTTTGCTCTTCCTTTTTTAGTTCCTTGAGATGTTTCATTAGATTGTTAACTTGTAGTCTTTCTGTCTTTTTGATGTACACATTTAAGGCTATGAATTTTCCCCTTAGGACTACTTTTGCTGAATCCCATAAGATTTTGATAGCTTGTGTCTCCTTTGTCATTTAGTTTGAGAAATCTTGATTTAGATCTTAATTTCATTATTGTCCCAAACATTGTTCCACAGCAGGTTGTTTAATTTCCATGAGTTTGTGTATAATTGAGTATTTCTCTTGGAGTTGATATCTAGTTTCTTCCACTTTAACCTGTGAAGATACATGGTATGATTTCTTTGAATTTATTGAGACATGTTTTGTGGCCTAAGATGTGATTAACCTTGGATAATGTTCCATGTGCCAATGAGAAGAATGTATATTCAGTAGTTTGGGGGTAAAATGTTCTGTAAATGTCTGTTAAGCCCATTTGTTCTAGAGTCCCATTTAATTTCAGTGTTTCTTTATTTATTATCTGCTTATGTCACCTGTCCAGTTCTGTCAGTGGGTGTTGAAGCCCCCAGCAATTATGATGCTGCTCTTTATCTATTTTCTTAGATATAGTAGGGCTTGTTTATGAATCTGTATACTCCTTGTTAGGTGCACAGATATGTAGGATCATTATGTTTTCTTGTTGAATTGTTCCCTTTACCATTATATAATGACCATCTTTGTTTTTCTTTACTATTGTTGATTTAAAGTCAATTTTATCTGACATGACAATTGCTACACCTGCTTTCTTTCAGTTTCCATTTGCAAGGGATATTTTTTCCATCCCTTACTCTTGAATCTGTAAGAGGCTTTGTGGGTTAGATGTATTTCCTGGAGCTAGATACTTGAGTTGTATTTTTTCATCCTTTCAACCAGATTATGTCTCTTGAGTGGGAGTTTCAGACCGTTCACGTTGATTAATAGAATTGATGGAATGCAGTTTTGTTTATCCTGTTGAGTGGTACCTTATTGTTTTGTTTTACCTCTTGTGCTGTTGTTTTATATGAGCTCCAAGCTTTAGCTTTTGGGTGGTTTTACACTGGTGGGTGTCTATTATGCTGATCCATGTATAATGCAGTTCTGAGTATTTCCTGCAGGGTAGGTCTGGTCTTGACAAATTCCCTAAGTGTTTTTTTGTCTGGAAAAGTCTTTATTTCTCCTTCATATATGAAATTTAGTTTTTAAGGATACAAAAATCTAGGCTGGCAGTTGTTCTGTTTAAGAAAATTGAAGATGGGTCCCCAATTCCTTCTGGCTCATAACATCTCAATTGAGAAGTCTACTGTTAGCCTGATGGGTTTTCCTTCATAAGGTCCCTGATGTTTTCACCCCACAGCTCACAGGAGTTCCTCTTTCATGTTGACTTTGGCCAGTCTGATGACTATGTTTCTTGGTGATTGCCTCATTGCAATGAATCTCACAGGTGTTTGTTGAGTTTCTTGTACCTGGATGACTAAATCTCTATCAAGACAAGGGAAGTTTTCCTCAATTATTCATTCCCTCACATAGGTTTTCTAGCCCTTGAGCATTTTCTTCTTCACTCTCATGGATGCCTAATTCTTATATATATGATTCTTATATTTGGCCATTTTACATAATTCCATATTTCTTGTAGGCCTGGTTCATTTCTCTTAATTCTCTGTTGTTTATTTTTGACTGACTGAGTTAATTTGAAAGAGTTGTCTTCAAGCTCTGAGATTCTTTATTCTGCCTGG
>NW_012148086.1:2796379-2811223 GCF_000956105.1 Propithecus coquereli
CCATCCCCTCCTCCCCCCTTCCCCCTGATTTCCATTAAGTTTTACTTCCCTCTGTGTACATGTGACCTCGTCAGTTAATTCCAATTTAACAGCCAACACATATGGTGTTTGGTTTTTCATTGTATAGATACTTCCCTTGGGATAATGATCTACAATTCCATCCAAATTGTTCCAAAAGGCATTAATTCATCCTTCATCATGGTTGAGTAGTACTCCACGGTATACACATACCACAGTTTGTTAATCCACTCATGAATCGATGGGCACTTGGGTTGAGTCCACATCATTGCCATTGTGAATTGTGTTGCAATAAACATTCTAGTGCAGGTGTCTTTTTGATAAAATGACTCCTTTTTCTTTGGGTAAATACCCAGTAGTAGATTGTTGGATCAAATGGTAAGTCTACCTTTGATTCTTTGAGGAATCTCCATACTATTTTCCATAGAGGTTTTACTAACTTGTAGTCCCACCAACAGTATATAAGTGTTCCTTTCTCTCTGCATCCATGTCAGCATCTATTGTTTTTGGACTTTTAATAAAAGCCATTCTAACTGGGATAAAGTGATAGCTCCTGTGGTTTTAATTTGCATTTCCCTGATGATTAGTGGATGAGCATTTTTTCATATGTTTATTGGCCATTCATCTATTTTCTTTTGAAAGCTTCTGCTCATGTCTTTTGCCCAATTTTTAATGTGGTTATTTGTTTTTTTCTTGCTGGTTTGCTTTAGTTCTTTGTAGATTTTGGTTATTAGCCCTTATCGGATGTATAGCTTGTGAATATTTTCTCCCCTTCTGTAGGTTGCCTGTTTGCTCTGTTGATTATTTCCTTAGCTGTGCAGAAGCTTTTTAATTTGATCAAGTCCCATTTATTTATTTTTGTTGTTGCTGTGATTGCCATTGGGTCTTCTTCATAAGTTCTTTCCCTAGGAAGATAGCTAGAAGAGTTTTTCCAACATTTTCTTCTAGAATTCTTATGGTTTCATGCCTTACATTTAAGTCTTTTATCCATCTCAAATTAGTTTTTGTGTGTGATGAGAGATGTGGATTCTGTTTCATTCTTCTGCATGTGGCTATCCTATTTTTCCAGCACCATTTATTGAGTAGGATTTCGTTCCCCAGTGTATATTGTTGTCTGCTTTGACAAAGATCAGTTGGCTGTATGTAGATGGTTTTATATCTGGGTTTTATGTTCTGTTCCATTGGTCTATGTCTCTACTTTTATGCCAATACCATGCTGTTTTGGTTACTATAGTACAGTTTGAAATCTGGTAACATGATGCCTCCAGATTTGTTCGTTTTGCTTAAGATTACATTGGCTATTCAGGATTTTTTCTAGTTTCAGATGAGGCATAGAATTTTTTTTTTTCTAGATCTGTGAAATATGTTGTTGGTAATTTGATGGGGATTGCACTGAATATATAAATCACTTTGGGTGGTATGGACATTTTAACAATGTTGATTCCACCAATCCATGAGCATGACATGTTTTTCCACTTGTTTGTGTCATCTGCGATTTCTTTCCTCAGTGTTTTGTAATTCTCTTTGTAGAACTCTTTCACCTCCTTGGTTAAGAATATTCCTAGGTATTTTATTTTCTTTGTAGCTATTGTGAATGGTATTGAGTCTTTGATTAGACTCTCAGCTTGACTGTTATTGGTGTATAGGAATGCTACTGATTTGGGTACATTGATTTTGTAACATGAGACTTTCCTGAATTTATTTATCAATTTCAGGAGTCTCCTGGTGGAACCTTTGAGGTTTTCTAGATATAAGATCATATGGTCAGCAAAAAGTAGTAGTTTGACCTCTTTCCTGATTTGGATACCATCTATTCTTTTCTGTTGCCTGATTGCTTTGGCTAGAACTCCTGAACTGTGTTGAATAGAAGTGGTGACAGTGGGCACCCTTTTCTTGTTGCAGTTCTTAGTGGGAATGCTTTCAACTTTCCCCCATTTAGTATGATGTTGGCTATGGGTTTGTTATATATGGATTTCATAATTTTGAGATATATTCCTCCTATGACTAGTTTGTTGAAGGTTTTTATCATGAGAGCGTTCTGAATTTTGTCGAATGTTTTTTCTGCATCTATTTAGATGATCATATGGTCTTTGTTTTTGCTTCTGTTTATGTGATGAATCACATATATTGATTTACAGGTGTTGAACCATCCTTGAATCCCTGGAATGAAGCCCACTTGGTCATTGTGGATTATTTTTTTGATATACTATTCAATTCAGTTTGCTAGTATTTTATTGAGGATTTTTTTCATCTGTATTCTTATGGGATATTGCTCTGTAGTTTTCTTTTATTGTTGTGTCCTTTCCTGGCTTTGGTATCAAGGTAATAGTGGTTTTGTAGAATGAGTTGTTGAGGAGTCCCTGCTTCTCAATATTATGGAATAATTTCTGCATTATGGGTACCAGCTCTTCTTTGTTGTTCTGGTAAAATTTGGCTGTGAATCCATCTGGTCCAGATTTTTTGTTGTTGTTGGAAGATTTTTCATTATTGCTTCAATCTCTTTGCTTATATCAGTCTGTTCAGGAGTTCTATTTCTTCTTGATTGAGTCTTGGGAGTTTGTGTGTTTCCCAGGATTTGTCCATTTCCTCTACATTTTTGAATTTATGTGTGTAGAGATTTTCATAATATTCACAGATGAAATTTTGTATTTCTGCGGTATCAGTTGTAATAGCTACTTTTTCATTTCTGATTGAACTTATTTGGGTCATTTATTTTCTTTTCCTGGTTAATCTAGCAAGAGGTCTACCAGTTTTGTTTATCTTTTCAAAGAACCAACTTTTTTTCATAAATCCTGTGTATTGTTTTTTTCTCTGTTTGTTTCATTTTCCATTTCATTTAGTTCTGCTCTGACGTTAGTTATTTCTTTTCTTATGTTGGTTTTGGGTTTGGTTTGCTCTTCCTTTTTTAGTTCCTTGAGATGTTTCATTAGATTGTTAACTTGTAGTCTTTCTGTCTTTTTGATGTACACATTTAAGGCTATGAATTTTCCCCTTAGGACTACTTTTGCTGAATCCCATAAGATTTTGATAGCTTGTGTCTCCTTTGTCATTTAGTTTGAGAAATCTTGATTTAGATCTTAATTTCATTATTGTCCCAAACATTGTTCCACAGCAGGTTGTTTAATTTCCATGAGTTTGTGTATAATTGAGTATTTCTCTTGGAGTTGATATCTAGTTTCTTCCACTTTAACCTGTGAAGATACATGGTATGATTTCTTTGAATTTATTGAGACATGTTTTGTGGCCTAAGATGTGATTAACCTTGGATAATGTTCCATGTGCCAATGAGAAGAATGTATATTCAGTAGTTTGGGGGTAAAATGTTCTGTAAATGTCTGTTAAGCCCATTTGTTCTAGAGTCCCATTTAATTTCAGTGTTTCTTTATTTATTATCTGCTTATGTCACCTGTCCAGTTCTGTCAGTGGGTGTTGAAGCCCCCAGCAATTATGATGCTGCTCTTTATCTATTTTCTTAGATATAGTAGGGCTTGTTTATGAATCTGTATACTCCTTGTTAGGTGCACAGATATGTAGGATCATTATGTTTTCTTGTTGACTTGTTCCCTTTACCATTATATAATGACCATCTTTGTTTTTCTTTACTATTGTTGATTTAAAGTCAATTTTATCTGACATGACAATTGCTACACCTGCTTTCTTTCAGTTTCCATTTGCAAGGGATATTTTTTCCATCCCTTACTCTTGAATCTGTAAGAGGCTTTGTGGGTTAGATGTATTTCCTGGAGCTAGATACTTGAGTTGTATTTTTTCATCCTTTCAACCAGATTATGTCTCTTGAGTGGGAGTTTCAGACCGTTCACGTTGATTAATAGAATTGATGGAATGCGGTTTTGTTTATCCTGTTGAGTGGTACCTTATTGTTTTGTTTTACCTCTTGTGCTGTTGTTTTATATGAGCTCCGAGCTTTAGCTTTTGGGTGGTTTTACACTGGTGGGTGTCTATTATGCTGATCCATGTATAATGCAGTTCTGAGTATTTCCTGCAGGGTAGGTCTGGTCTTGACAAATTCCCTAAGTGTTTTTTTGTCTGGAAAAGTCTTTATTTCTCCTTCATATATGAAATTTAGTTTTTAAGGATACAAAAATCTAGGCTGGCAGTTGTTCTGTTTAAGAAAATTGAAGATGGGTCCCCAATTCCTTCTGGCTCATAACATCTCAATTGAGAAGTCTACTGTTAGCCTGATGGGTTTTCCTTCATAAGGTCCCTGATGTTTTCACCCCACAGCTCACAGGAGTTCCTCTTTCATGTTGACTTTGGCCAGTCTGATGACTATGTTTCTTGGTGATTGCCTCATTGCAATGAATCTCACAGGTGTTTGTTGAGTTTCTTGTACCTGGATGACTAAATCTCTATCAAGACAAGGGAAGTTTTCCTCAATTATTCATTCCCTCACATAGGTTTTCTAGCCCTTGAGCATTTTCTTCTTCACTCTCATGGATGCCTAATTCTTATATATATGATTCTTATATTTGGCCATTTTACATAATTCCATATTTCTTGTAGGCCTTGTTCATTTCTCTTAATTCTCTGTTGTTTATTTTTGACTGACTGAGTTAATTTGAAAGAGTTGTCTTCAAGCTCTGAGATTCTTTATTCTGCCTGGTCTAGTCTATTTTTAAAACTTTCTGTTGTGTTACTATGTCCTTAAATGAACTTTTTATTTCCAGAAGTACCATTTTTTTTAATATGTCAATCTCTTTAGTGATTTTTTTCAATCATTTCTTGAATTGTTTTTCTGGTTTCTTTGAACTGGTTTTCCATTTTCTCTTGGATTTCATTGAGTTTCCTTGCAATCCATATTTGGAATTCTTTATCTGTCATTTCAACATTTTCATTTTGGTTGGTATCCATTGATAGAGAGCTGGTGTTCCCTTTTGGGGGTGTCCTTTTGCTCTGATTTTTCATAATTCTGGAGTTCTTTTGTTGATTCCTTCTCATCTGTAGCAGCTGTAGCTTCTTATTTTTGGATTTTCTTTTGTTTAGATGGGGTTTCTTTTTCCCCCCTCACTAGGAAGTTTGTTTCTGTAGCATATTTTGGGTAAGACATTTGGCTTTGCTTGTGGGTGCTTTGATGGCAATCTAGGACCTGAATGGATGTCTTAGTTATAGATATCCTTAGTGTGATGGTTTTCTCAGTTGCTAGTTGTTTGTAGGCTATAGTAGTGGTGAGCTATGCGTGTGGGGAGATTCCCTGTCTCTCTTTTGGAATTATATTTTTCTATATGGGTATTTATCTTGGAACTATACATTTTATGGAGATTCCTAACATATATCTAGCACAAGATAAATGCACAATAAATATTTTTGAATGGATGAGTAAATATTAAGCACTTACATTTGCCTTACCCCATTTAATTTTTTTTAGTGGCCTAGAGGAGCAATTTCTACTATCCTCCTCACTGCAAGTTTAGGCTTGTCCATCCCTTATGCAAACTGCTTGTGATCAGAAGTGTTTCAGATTTTGTGTTTTCTCAGATTTTGGAATATTTGCTTTATGTTTACTCTAATGAGCATTTCCTTTGAACATCATGTTGGCACTCAAAACATTTCAGATATTATAGCATTTTAGAGCTCAGATTTTCAAACCTGGGATTCTCAAACTGCATAGATAAGTAGGCAAGAAGAGTTATATAATTTGCCAAGGTCCCACAGTAAAATGATATCAGTGATAAGACTTCAACCCAAGACCAACTTCAGTATACTGTGGTTCTGGATCACATGAAAGAACATGACTATTAATCAGTCATTGCCTATAATAGGTATAAAGAACGAGCTCAGAAAAAGGCTGGTCATAGTCAGGAATAGGTGAGATGTGGGAAGAAGCTGCAGCTTGAGTTGTATGGAGATTGGCGTGAGCAAGGGTCAGGGAGGAGCATAGTGCCTAAGCCAAAGGCCCTTGTCCTCAGGCTGGGGCTTCTGGACTTCTTGCTCTAGGTGGGAGTGAGGAAATGGCAGGGGTCACAAGGTGATGAGCCTTGAGGCTTTTCAGCATATGGCAATGAGGTATCCGTCAGTTCTGGATTTCAGGACAATGGTTCTCACAGCCAGTACAGGGTCTGATAAACAGACAGACAGTGGAGGCAGGAAGAGCCATCAGGAAGTTCACACATTAGTCCAGGGTCAGAGAGCAGCAAGTCTGAAGCCAGAAGTAGTGAGGAAGGTGGAGTAAAGGAGGAAGAGGGAGACGTCTCCAAGGTCACACAAACACGACATGGTGGCCGTGGAGAAGGGAGGAAGAAGGAGGCCAGATGGCATGGGAAGGCAAAGGAGGTGGTGACTTCTTCAGAGGACCCAGGGTCTGAGGACCACAAGGTGAGTGAATGTGGGCTGACTGAGCCAGCCCCCTTTGGTGTGAGTTTAACTCTCAGCTGTGACCTCTGTCTTCAGAATTCTTCCACGCCAGTTAGTAAATGAGTTGCCCATTCCTTCACCGTGCAGGCTGAGACATTGTGCTTGCTGGTTTGCTTTTGGAAAAATATTTTATGAGCCATTTTAGACAGTCTAAATCCAAGCTAAAAGGTGAAAACTTCATGTGACCATGACCCAAACAAGCAAAGTCTATGCAATTAACTACTCTAAATCACTTTTGAAAGAATCGTCCCCTGGGTGATCAATAGTGTAGAGAGAACAAAGTTGTAAGTGATCTTTGGAGTCTCAAAGAGAAAACAGACACCAAAATGGCAAGACAGCTGTGTGTGTTCAGTCAAGGATTAATTTTCCCAGTTTTTCCTTGGGAACTCTGGGAATCAAAACTATCCATTCCTGACAATATTTCTGCTTTTATGACATCGTGAGGAAAAGAATTGCCATTCATTTTTATTGAACACCTACTCTGTTCCAGGGAATGGGCTAAATGCTCGGGGAAAGGGGTACTTCTCTATAGAATACATATTTAATGTCTTTTCTTAACTGAACAACCAGGAGAGTTTGGGGTCCAGGAAATGACATCCTCCTCATCCTTGGCCCCCCTCCCCCTTCTTCAATCCTCCCTGTCTCAGCAGCCAGCACTACCATGCACATGGTGTTTGTGGCAAACCTCAGAATGCTCCTGGCCTCCACTGTGACCTCTCAGACCAACAAATCCATCTGCAAGCCCAATTACTAAGATTTCTCAATGCATCCCACCTTTCTGTTCCCATCTTTCACTGAGACCCTGGGCCTCCTGGCCTCAGACTCCACATACTAATAGTCTCTTTACTGATCTGTCTAACTCTAAGTTGATCCTGCTTCGATTTAGCCCTCATCCTGTACCCAGAATGACCTTTCTACAATAGACTCCTCAGCTTAAAGTTAATTTGAATAATTCACAACAGCAACTAACTCTTAGGCAGTGTTATTGGGATCTAAGTGGTACAATCACCTTAGCTAAATGATTTTCTAGTATTTAGTAAAGCTGAACAGAGATCAGCAATCTTAAAGTATGTTCAGAACAAGCACATTAATTGAAATAAAAATTGGATACAGTGCAAGTGCCATCAACTCTACTGTACGAGGGATAAATTGCTTGTAATCCTTAACTTGAAAGGGATGTGATACAGTCGTGAATCCAAGAGCACCTCAGCTATACAATCAACGTGGGCAAATCTCAGATCCACTTTGCTGGACTAGACACCACAAGTAGCAGAGGAACATGTGGAATCAGATTCATTTATATAAAGCTCAAGAGCACAAAAGGTAAAAACAATGTTGTTCTTAGAGATATATATGTGTGTGATAAATCTAAAAAGTCACACAAAGACAAACCGAAAGTATGGGGAGGAAGTAGGTGATTGGAGAGTACTGAAGAGGGGCTCCCAAAAACTCTGCTAAGATTTTGTGTCTGAAGTTAGACAGGGGTCCATTAGTTTTCATTTCATTATTATTCCATAAATTGTAAAAATAGGTTTTATATGTTTTCATGTCTATTTACCAAACAAATAAATAACAAAAGGAAACAAAGAATTCACTTGGATCCCATCTTATCCAGAATGCAAGCAGAGCTCCTGGGGGTTCTGATGGGCCCACGTCCTGGCCGACTCCCTCTGTGGGACTAGTCCATCCTGGAGCACCGTGCTCCCTGCACTCAGTTCCCATGTGCCAGCCTCTGCCTTGTCTGGAAAGCTCCTCCTTCCCACACGGATTCGGTTAACCCTTGCTGAATTTGGGCATCTCACCAAGACTAAGCCAACTTGGCAGGTGCTGACCCTGCCTGATGCTTCCCCGGAACAGGTCCCTGTGCTCATGGAAGCCAGAACTATGGGCTTCCTTCACCCAACCTCCCCCTGGCCCTGCCACCAAGCTGTGACTTCAGAGCTCTGGGACTGCTCCAGGACAAGGAATGCAGCTGTCACTAGGAAATCATGTGAGCTTACTCAGTGAAGGTTTATGGTGGAGAAAACAAAAAAGGGAGAGAAAATGAAAGAGAGAAAGGGAGTGGGGAGGGAGGGAAAGAGGGAGAGAGAGAAAAAAAAGATTGATTAAATGTGAGTAATTGGTTATGAAACTTAGCCCCAAATAGTGTTTTATCTGCATGACATTTATAATTAAAGAGAATCTATCTGTATAGGAAACATATGGATACCAATCAAATACTGAGAATATTCTCCAAGAAATATGCTTCTGTTTGATTTCTCCATGAGCCGTGGTAATAAGTTAACATGTTGTGTTTAATACTTTGCTTTTAAATCTCTCTCCTTACCTTTTAAATCACTAATTAGTGGAGCATCTGGTAATGAGCTTCACATTTGCATCATCTGATGATTCTTCAAAGCAACTGGTGCACGTTTATGTAGGCCAGTGTCCAGAGTTAAAATCGAGGCAGATATCTGTGAACTCCTGGTGCCAGAAGAAGGTGTAATCAAATTAGTACATTCACTTTCACCCAATTTCAAAGGAACATTGTTAACTACTAATTTCTCCTGTGCTTTTTAAAGTTCAGGTCTGCTTAAAATTAGAACAGTTGACAATGCAGGCACACCTTAATTTGGATATTGAATAAAATATTAAATAACAGGAAAATTATTAAATAATACAGGTCAAAGAACAGGGTGGGCTCTGAGCCAAAGCCACTAATCAATCTTCTTACTTTACACATGTTGAAAAATGAGGCCAGCAAATAACACCCCGGCATTGCCACGCTCCTTTCTGGGGGATGAGGACCACTTGTCTTCTGAATCACGGTGTAGAGCCACTTTCCCTCTGCCATGCTATCTCAAATAACATGCTTCAAATAATGAAAATTATGAGCATGTATAGAATGCAGAGTGCCAGGAGCAGCGTTCGGTGTTTTAAACATGTGAATTCATACAACGATCCCTCTGACCTGGACTGGAACATATTCTTAATGTCCATTTTACAGCTGAGGAAACAGAGGGACGGAATGCATCAGTACATTGCCCTACATCCTACCACTGGTGTGAGGGACAGCCAGGAATTGAACTCAGGTCTGTCCTGCAACCAACCTGGACTCTTTCCTATCCAGGCACACAGTGCCTCCCTCACTGATATCGTGCACCTGGACAAGTCCTCACTCCATTAGGGTGGCTTTCTCTGGGTCTCTGCACCTAGATGTTTTTCCTTGGTTGTGGGATGTTTTGAAAAGTAGGTCAGAGTAAGAGGTTCAGAGTCCTACGTGGAAATAAACAAATAAACACATGCTGATTCCATCTAGAAGCCCCAAAGCTAGAAACAACGTAATCGCTAAGGAATCCGCCTTATAGACATGAAGAAAAAATGTGTCATCAAATAGTAGCAATGTCAGGTTGCAGCTGAAAGGGCCAGCCACGCCTGTCCTCTCTGCTTGCAAATAGATGTGCATGTTTAAAATAAAAATTGGCCTCCAGAACCAAATGTTTTAATGGTTATGCCTTTGAGGGCCAAGGAGAATCACTTGTATATACCAGGGCCTGGCATGGCGGCAGAGACAGGGATGAATGATGGAGTTGATGGAACGAATGAATGAGTGAATATATGAGGGTTGGAAGGAAGCTTAAAGACCATGTCATCAAATCTCTATTTATGTGTTCTATTCCTGCCCATGACGTTTCTAACAAGATTAACCATCTTGGCTTGAACTCTTCTAGGAACAGGGAGTTAACTATTGAATATTTCAATAGATTTTATTGCTAGAAATTAGGAACTGATGTAAAATCTCTCCCCAACCCTGTCTTGCTCCTTACCTCTTGTGCCTATTGCCTCTTTACAGAGCAGGCTTGGGGTGTAAATGACATGAAGACAATAGAATTATAAAGACAGAAGAAATGCTGGCTTTTTGTTTTTTACCAACATTAGTAGTCTTAGGGAAAACATGAAAATAATGGGTCCAGGTCAAGCAAATATCCAGTTAAAGCATGTTGTGAAAGTCTACACAGCCTCCATGGCAGGATGGAGAAAGATGTTGCCTCTTACAGCTACAGGGTATCTCACACTAAAATTCAGACCTGGGATTTAATGGCAACCATGGCATTACTACAAAAAGATCTGGATGCACACATATGGCAGATAGGCTAAGCCACGGTCAGGGCCCTCACTAGAAAAAAAGAGTTGGATTCTTGAACCTAGGGCAGGCACATTAGGTGGCTAACACTAAGCATCTTTCTAATTTTACGTTGATGTAAAAGTTTTGTATATTTGAATGTACAGATCTTAGCTATCCGATTAAATGAGTTTTGGTAAGTGTGTACACCTGTATAACCCATGCTCTAATCAAGATACAGAGTATCTCTGTTAGCCCAGAAGGTTCCCACAGGTCCTCTTCCTGTCAGTTCCCGTCTCCCATAGGCAACAAATGTTCTGATGTCTATCACCATAAATTTGTTTTGCCTGTTCTTGATATTCATATAAATAGAATCATGAAGTATCTGGCTTCTTTCACTATGTTTTTGAGAATTATCCATGTCATTGCATGCATCAGTAGTTCATTTCTTTTTATTGTGGAGTAGTATCCTATGGTATAGGCATATCAAAATTTGTGTATTAATTTTCTTATTGATGAATATTTTGTTTCATCAGGTTTTGGGTAATTACAAATAAAGCTCTTTCAATGTTCTTGCACAATTCTTTTTGAGAAAATGCATTTTAATTTCTCCTAGAAGTATCTAGAAGTGCTGGACCATGGAAGTATACTTATAACTTTACAAGAAGTTAAAAATATCTTGGTGCACTCCCCATAATGATGAGTGAGGTCTTGCTTTATTAATTCATATGAGAGCTGATTGTTTAAAGGAGCCTGGCACCATCTCCTCCCTCTCTTGCTCCTTCTCTCGCCATGTGACACATCTGCTCCCCCTCCACTTTCCACCTTGATTGGAAGCTCCCTGAAGCCCTCACCATGAGCAGATGCTGGTGCCATGCTTGTACAGTCTGCAGAACCATGAGTCAAATAGACCTTTTTTCTTTATAAATTACCAAGCTTCCGGTATTTCCTTTATAACAATGCCAAATGGACTCACACATTTTGTTAAGTGATTGTTCAAATATTTTACCCATTTTTCCACTGGACTGTTTATTTTCCAATTATTGAGGTGCAGAAGCTATTCATATATTCTGGACATAAGTCTTTCACATGTGTGTTGTGAAAACTTTCTCACAATTTGTGACTTGGATATTCATTTTATTAATTGCAACTTTTGAAGAGCAGATATCTTTAAGTTCAATGAAGTCTAATTTATCAGATTTTCTTTTCTTGTACAGTTTATAATTTGGTATCCTATCTTGGAAATCTTTGTTTACCTCAGATTCATAAAGATTTTATCCTATTTTTTAAAAAAAGTTTTATAGTTTTAGCTTTTTACATTTAGGTCTATAAGCCACTATATATGTGTGTGTGTGTGTGTGTGTGTATGTGTGTACTTTTCTGCTTATATATTTAAAACACATTTTTTCTTTTTTTTTATTTCTGCATATTATGTGGGTACAAATGTTTAGGTTATGTTTCCCTTGCTCCCACCCCAGTCAGAGCTTCAAGCATGTCCATCCCCCAAATAGTGTACATCACAATCATTATGTTTTGTATATACCCATGCCGTCCTCCCCCCTCCCATCTGCCCGAAGCCCGATAAATGTTATTCCTATATGTGCACTTAGGTGTTGATCAGTGAAACCAATTTGCTGGTGAGTACATGTGGTGCTTATTTTTCCATTCTTGGGATACTCCACTTAGTAAAATGGGTTCCAGCTCTATCCAGGAGAATACAAGAGGTGCTATATCACCATTGTTTGTTATAGCTTAATAGTACTGCAAGGTACACATATACCACATTTTATTAATCCACTCATATATTGATGGGCATTTGGGTTGTTTCCACATCTTTGCAATTGTGAATTGTGCTGCTATGAACATTCGAGTGCAGATGTCTTTTTTATAGAATGTCTTTTGTTCTTTTGGGTAGATGCCCAGTAATGGGATTGCTGGATCAAATGGTAGATCTACTTGTATCTCTTTAAGGTACCTCCATATTGCTTTCCACAGAGGTTGCACTAGTTTGCAGTCCCACCAGCAGTGTATGAGTGTTCCTATCTCTCCGCATCCACATTTCTTAAATGACAGCATATAATTTGTTGGTTTGTTATCCAGTCTGGCTACCTATCCCTTTGAATTGGAGCGTTTAACTCATTATTTGCTTGGAGAGCATTGGTTTACAGAAAGAAGCTCTGTCTAGTTAGAAAACATATAAAGCTGCAGTTTTTTCAGGGTAAGGTACAGTTAAGGAACAGGCAGTGACCACATAGCACATGCATATTTTGAAAGTTTTTGGCATCATGGAACAAACTGAACATATTTGGAAGCTATTCGAAAGCATAGCCCCCACCACCACTTCAAAACACTCTTGCCCAGTTACAGCTATGTGATTTCATTTATAACATATGTATCCACCATGGACACTTAGAAATTCTACCAGTACATACTTGCAGGAATTTTCCAAATGAAGCTTGAGAAATAATGAACTGTTGATAATATTGTTAGCAACTATTTCCTTTCTTTTCAGATGCCAAGAGAATCACCATCATATAGGTCATAAAATATAGAGCAGGAAAAGACTCAAAAAGCTTTAGCAGTCATGGGGAAATAAAAAACACCTGAAGTTGATCCCAGAAATAATAATAGAAATATATGCAGATAGTGCATAAATTTGGAACTGGGCAGGGAATACCCCTAGAGCTTCCTGAAAGACTGAGTTTGCCCCAGGACCAGCTGATGATTAGTAGAATGTTCTAGACAAGGTATGGACAGCACTGTTTGGTCATTGAGATTCCTCAAACAAAAACCAGAAACAAAGGAAAACAAAGCTGAAGGAAGCAGGTGAATACTGCACCAGGCCTTGTAGGGCAGAGCCACCAAGAGCACAGGAGTCCACACCCACCTGCAGAGGTGGAGGAGGGGGGCACAAGAGAACAAGAAAAAGAGGATTTACTTTGTAAATTGTTTTCTGTGTAACATGAGATGGATTATCAAGCCATGAAAACTCCAAACCTCAGTAAAATCCGTTATATTGGCTAACAAGTTCTTTTTATGCAGAGATCAGTGAATGTTACACAGGCTGACATGCACAGGCCAGGCACTGAAGAAAGGTGGTGGCAGAGGGGCCTAGAAATAAATTAGACCAGTGGAGAGGAATACCACAAACTGTGGAATTCAGGTTCTAGGGGTCTCACTGAGCTCTCTCAGGCCAGAAGACCAGTGCTGGCCTTCAGAAGATACCTGAATATTACTATCCATGTTACAAAACATTTTCAGGCAAAATTTCTCAGCTGACCCTCATAAAGACTTAGGCAAGCTAGGCTGAAAAAGCAATTTTACCCACATGCAGAGTAGGGAGCCTGGTAGGTCACTATCAGACCAGGCTGCTCAGTTTTCAACAAAAATTATAAAGCATGCTAAAAGGCAAGAAAAGAGACAAAGCAAGCATCAGAACTAGACTAAGATGTGACAGAGATTTCAGAATGATCAGATGGGTATTTAACTATGAAGAATTTGTTAAGAACCAAAATGGAAATAGTAGATAATGAGCAAAATCAAGAGGTAATATAAGTAAAGAGATGGAAACTCTAAGAATCAAAAGGAAATTCTACATGTCAAAAAAGAATGTAACAGTAATGAAGAATGCCTTTGATGGGTTTTTTAGTGTTTCGTAGTTCTCCCTGTATAAGTCTGGACTCAGCTGAGGAAAGAATCAATGGACCTGAAAATCTCAATAGGAACTTCCCAAACTGAAATACAAAGAAAAAATTTTGACAGAAAAAGAACAAAACATCCAAGAAGCATGCAAAAATTATAAAAGGTATAACATGTACCTAACTGACATACTAAAAGAAGAAACAGAGGGAGAAGGACAAAAAATATTTGAAGAAATAATGGCTAAGAATTTCAAAATTAATGACAGACACCAAATAAAGCCCATATACAACAAGCTCATAGCTAAAATCATACTCAATGAAGAAGAGTTGAAAGCTTTTTCTCTAAGAGCAGGAACAAGACTAGAGCATTCACTCTCACTACTTCTATTCAACATAGTACTGGAAGTCCTTGCCAGAGCAATTAGGCAAAACTGTTAGAAGTAATAATTGATGTCAGTAAAGTTTCAGGATACAAAGTCAACATTAAAAATCATCAGTAGTGTTTCTATACACTAATAATGAAGTATCTGAGAAAGAAGTCAAGGAAACAATCCCAGTTTAAAAAGCTACAAAAAATACTTAGGAGTCAACTTTACCAAGAAGATGAAAGATCCACACACTAAAAATAATAAAACATTGATGAAAAATATTGAAGAAGACACAAGTAAATGGAAAGATACCCCATGTTCATGGATTAGAAGAATTATTTTT
>NW_012148086.1:2814153-2815705 GCF_000956105.1 Propithecus coquereli
CCAAACATTCAAAGATGAACTCACACCTATACTCCAGAAATTATTCCACAATATTGAGAAAGATGGCATCCTTCCTAACTCATTCTATGAAGCCAATATCACCTTGATACCAAAGCCAGGAAAGGAGACAACAAAAAAAGAAAACTACAGACCAATAGTCAATTGATTTTTGACAAAGGTGCCAAGAACACACAATGGGGAAAGGATAGTATCTTCAATAAATTATGCCAGGGAAATCAGGATATTCACATGCATAAGAATAAAATTAGACCCTCATCTCACAACATACACAAAAAGCAACTCAAAATGGATTAAGGACTTAAACACAAGATCTGAAACTGCAAAACTACTAAAAGAAATCATAGGGAGAAAACTCCATGACATTGATCTGGGCAATGATTTTTTGGCTAAGAACCCAAAAGCATGGCAACAAATGCAAAAATAAACAAGTGAGACCACATCAAACTAAAAGCTTTTTCACAACAAAGGAAACAGTCAACGGAGCGAAAAGACAACCTCCAGAATGGGACAAAATATTTGCAAACTCTACATCAGATAAAGGGTTAACATCTAAAACATATAAGGAACTCAAACAACTCAATAGCAAAAAAACAAACAACCCCCTTAGAAAATGAGCAAAGGCTCTGAAAAGACATTTCTCAAAAGGAGATGTACAAATGGCCAAAAGGTATATTAAAAAATCACTAATCATCAGTGAAAAGAAAATAAAAACCACAATAGGATGTCACTTCATATCACATCTGTTAGAACAGCTATTGTCAAAAAGATGAAAGACAACAAGTGTTGGAGAGGATATGGAGAAAAGGGAATTCTTGCACACTGTTGCTGGGAATGTAAATTAGTATTACCGTCATGGTATGGAGGCTCCTTAAAAAACTAAAAATAGAGTTATCATATAATTCAGTAATCTCACTATTGAGTATATATCCAAATGAAATGAAATCAATATGTTGAAGACATATCTACACCCCCATGTTCATTGCAGCATTATTTGCAATAGCCAAGATATGGATTCAACCTAAGTATCCATCAATGAATAAATGGATAAAGAAAATGTGGCATATACATATAATAGAATACTATTCAGCCTTATAAAAGAAGGAAATTCTATCATTTGTGACAACATGGGTAAACCTGGAGGACATTTTGTTAAGTGAAATAAGTCAGGCACAGAAAGACATGCTGCATAATCTCATTCATAAGTGGAATCTAAAAAAGTGAATTCATAGAAGTAGAGTAGAGTGGTGGTTACCATAGTCTGGGGTGGGTTACGGTAGGGTGAGAGGACGGACAGATATTGGTCAGAAAACACAAAATTTCAGTTAGACAGAAGGAATAAGTTCAAGAGATCTATTGTACATGATAGTGACCACAGTTAATGACAATATACTGTGTATATGAAAATTGCTGAGAGTAGATTTTAAGTGTTTTCACCTACACAAAAGAAATCATAAGCATGTGAGATAGTGTATATGTTAAATAGCTTTATTTAGCCATTCTACAATGTATACATATGTCAAAATATGTTGTA
>NW_012148086.1:2817059-2818779 GCF_000956105.1 Propithecus coquereli
TATACACCATTGTTTAGTGGGATTTATTCTATGTGTTCAAGGCTGGTTCAGCATTCAAAAATTAATCAAGGTAATCTACCACATAAACATGCTAAAAAAAAAAAATAAGTCCCATCAGTTGACCAGAAAAATCATTTGACAAAATCCAACCCCCATTCATGATTAAAAATTCTCAAAAAACTATAAATAGAGGAAGAACTTCCTCACCTTGATAAGGAACATCTACAAAAACTTGCAGCTAACACATTTAGGTGAGAACCCATGACACTTTCCACCCAAAATCAAAAACAAGGCAATAATGTCCTTTCTCACCACTCCTATATTCAACGTCATATTGGAAGAGCTAGTTAGAGCAATGAGATCAGAAGAGAAAATAAAGGGATAAAAGTTGAGAAGCAAGAAATAAAATGGTTTCTTTTTGTAGAGAACATGACTGTCAATGTAGGATATCTCAAAGAATTGACTGAATAATAACAAAACTCCTGGAATTAGTAAGCAATAAGACATTATAGTCAGCTCAGAGGATGCAAGGTTAACATACAAAAGTCAATTGTTTTTCTCTATTTAAGCAGTAAACAATTAGAATTTAAAATAAGAAAATACAATACACATTGCACCCTAAAAATGAAACACTTAGGTATAAATTTAACAAAGTAAGCACGAGATATAGATGGAGGAAGCTGCAAACCTCTAATGAGTGAAATCAAGTAAGATTTAAATATTTAATGTTCATGGATTAGAAGATAATACATCAAGATAGTAATTCTTTTCAAGTCGATATATAGACTCAACCCATTCCCAATGAAAATCTTACCAAGATATTTTGTAGATAATAACAACCTGATTCTAAAGTTCATTGTCAAAGGCAAATACCTAGAATAGCCAACATAATGATGAAGAAGAAAAAGTTGGAGAACCAACACTACCCAATTTTAAGGCTTATTATAAAACTACAGTAATCAAGACAGCATGGTATTGGTGAAACAATGGAAACATAGATCAATTAAACAGAATAAAGACCCCAGAAAAAGACCCACAAAAATATAGTAAACTGATCTTTTCTGACAAAGGAGCAAAAGGAATTCAATGAATAAAGGATAGCTGCTGGAACAGTGGAATGTCAGTATGTTAAAAAAAATGAATTGAGACACAGATGTTACATAAGACCTGACACAGAACTTACACAAAATTAACTCACAGTGCATCATCTACCTAATTCTAAAACACAAAACCATAAAACTTCTGGGAGAAAATAGAAGAAAATCTAAGCGACTTAGGCGGATTTAGTGATGAGTTTTTAAATAGCATGATCCATGAAAAAGAATTTTATAAATTAGACTTTATTGAAATTAACAACATATGCTCTGCTAAAACACCATTAAGAGAATTAAAAGACAAACCAAAGGCTTGGAGAAAATGTTTGCAAAGCTCATATCTGATAAACAACTTGTATCCAAAATATACAAAGAAGCCTTAAAACTCACCAATGAAAGCCAAACAGTTCAGTTGAAAAATAGGCAAAATATCTATGAAGAAGATATACAGATGGGAAACAACATACTAAAAGATTCTCTACATCATTTGCAATTAAGGAATTGCAAATTAAAGCAACAATGAGATACCACTAAACAGAGGAAGTAGAATAGCAACCTCTGTGGAAAAGAATTTGGAGATACCTCAGAGAGCTAAAAATAGAAATACCATTCGATCCAGCAATAGC
>NW_012148086.1:2819898-2834252 GCF_000956105.1 Propithecus coquereli
TGATTGCCAAAAGTTACAGGGAATGGAGAAGTAAGGTGAAAAAGTAACCCACGGTGGATTTTTTTAGGGTCATGAAACCACTCTGTAGTATTTGTTTACAGATAGGCAAAATTATGCATTTGTCAAACACAACTGAACTTTACAACACAAAGAGTGAACTTTAGTTATGCAAATTTTTAAAAATTATTTGAGAGGTCAGGGGAATCTCAGAATGAAATTCAGAATGTGACAAAACAACCTAACTTTATTATGTATATTTGAAACAATATCACAGAAGGGGGAATAGCTACTGCCCCAAGTGACTTTGAAAATGAATGGAGTCTGTATGACTAAAGGCAAAAGAATCGTATTTAAGTACTGGACTCTCTTGAATAAAGTTCTTTCTCGTGGAAGTGCAGGTTAACAATTCTGACACTAGTACACACACATACACAAGGGGAAGAGGCTAGAATGGTTCATGTGGTAATGGACTAGAGTTGGAGTCATTGATTCGAACACAAGTCTAGTTTAATATAGATACGATGGTTACATATAGAAAAGTGTGTATGTGAGTGTGTACGCAGGTAGATAGGAAAAAATGAAATTGTCCCTATTCTCAGATGATATGATTGGTTACATAAAAAATCCCAAGTAATCAACTTAAAAACTCCTAGAACTATTAAGTGAGTTCAGTAAGGTTATAGGATACAAGATCAACATACAAAAATCAATCTTATGTATATATGTAATCAACAAATATATGGAAACCAAAATTTAAAAACACAATACCATTTACTGTAGCTCAAAAATAATAAAACAGAGAAGAGAACTAACTAGTTATGAATCCAACAAAATAAGTAAAAAAACCTATATGCTGAAAGTTATGAAATGCTGATTAGTCAAAGGAAATTTAATAAATGGAAAAACATACAATAAACATGGATTGAGAGAGTCAAGAAAGGATGTCAATTCTCTCTAAATTGACCTATCAGTTTAATATAATACTTATCAAAAACGCAAGTAATAATTCTTATAGATATAGTCAAGCTTCCTCTAAAACTTACAGAGAAAGGCAAAGAAGCTACTAATAGAATAGTTAAAACAATTATGAAAAAAAAGAACAAAGTGGTACGATGTTAAGACTTACTATATTGCTATGGTGATCAAGATGGTCTATTATTGGTGGAGACAGGAACAGATCAATGGAACACATTAAAGAATCCATAAACAGTCCAACAGTAACATGTCCACCTGGTTATTGACAAACAGACAAAAGTAATTTGATAGAAGGGTCTGCTCAACAAATGGTGCTGGAAAAAATGGAAATCCATAGGCAAAGTAAGTGAGTGGGTAGATAGATAGATAACCTCAACATAAATCTCACAGCATGTTATATACAAAACTTAAAAATATATCATGGATTTAAGTATAAAATATAAAGCTATAAAACATTCAGATCTAAGCAAAGAGTTCTTGGATTTGACACCAAAAGCACAATCCATAGAAGAAAAAATAATTCACACATTAGGCTTTATCAAAATTTAACAAATGAAACTTCAAATTTTAGAAATTTTACACTAGGAAAGAAAGAGAATAAAAAGACAAGGTAGAGACCATAAGAAAACGTTTGCAAACCACATATCTAAAAAAGCTCTTAATGACCAAATGTACATACAGAGCTCTCAAAACTCAACAATAGAAAAGGGAACAGTCCAATTAGAAAGTGGGAAAAAGACATGAACAGACATTGCATCAAAGAGTAGATATGGATGGCAAATATTTAGGTTATTAAATATGAAATGTCTGATTTCCTTAAAAGTTTGACAGTTGATACCTCTGACATTTCACTTTGACACTCTTGTTTTATTTTTATTGTTAAGGTACATCCTCAGTCTTTCAAATGCATGTTTTGGCTTTTGATTGTCTTTCTAAATTTTTTTAGAGTGATTTTTGTGAAACCGTGGATAAGTCAAAAATTCACGTTATTTTTGAATATGAGTTCCGTTGTGGAACCAATGCAGTGCAGACATCTCGAAATATCAAAGAACTGTTTGGGAAGGATGTGGCTAATGAACTCATAGTATGTTGATGGTTTGAGAAGTTCCATTCTGGTGATTTTAGTCTTCAAAATGAGCCATATGGGCGACCTGTATGGTGGATAATGATGAGCTGAAAGCTGTAGTGGAAGCTGTAATTCATCTCAGTCTATGCGTGAATTAGCAGCAAGGTTTGATGTTACTATTCCAACAGTATTGGACCATTTGAAACAAATGGGTAAGGTAAAGAAGCTGGATAGATGGATTCCACATGAATTAAATGAGCATCAGAACACCTCTTATATTTTCCTGGAGAGAGCTTGAGCCCATCCTCCAAAGTGAGGTATCACAAGAATGGAAGAATAGGCACCACATGTACTCGCCATCAAATTGGCACTAACTTATCAACCCTATGGTGCTCACACAGTAGTATTATTCTCCAGGGATTAGGGGATTGTGGAGGGGGTAAACGCACAACTAATGGACGCGCTGAACATTGTAGGGGGGAAGGGCACACCTCAAATCATGGTTTGGATGTGGCAAAGTCATAACATGTAACCAAAATGTTTGCACCTCCATAATATCCTGAAATAAAAAATAAATAAATAAAATTAAAAAAAGAACAGAAATCATCTGAAAGCTTGCCTTTCTTTGCTGTCATGAGATAAAGGTGAACCATTTCTACACTGTATTGTTACGTGATTGTCTTTTTGACAATCACAGGCATTTGGCACAATGGTTGGATAAAGATGAAGTGCCAAAACACAGTCCAAAACTGAATATTGATCAAAAAAAAAGCTAATGGGTGTGTGCTTGGTGGTCCGGCACTGGTATTATCCACTACAGCTTCATGAAACCTGGTCAATTGATTACAGCAATGTCTACTGCAATGAAGTGAACGAAATGATGAGGATGCTTTCGATTAAGTGGCCAAGATTGGTCATTAGAGAAAGGCCAGTCCTCTTGCAAGACAATGCATGTTGCACATACCACACTGCTGAAACTACAGCAGCTGGACTTGGAAATTCTGTGTCATCCACCATATTCACCAGACCTGGTACCAACTGACTACCACTTCTTCCAGGCTTTGGACCACTTCTTGCAAGGAAAAATATTCAATTCTCACCAAACTGTGGGAAACATCTTTCACAATTTCATTGCCACTCACTCTCCAGGTTTCCTTGCTGCTGGCATAAACAAGCTACCATTAAGATGTGTCAATAGTTTAGGTGCAAACTTTGATTAATTGTACTGCTTCTTGTTTAAGATATAATAAACTACACTTTTGATTCGAAATGGAACATTCGTATTTAATGCCCTAATACATGCACGACTCAGGAGCTGATGTCTAGTTGTATTGAATTCAACATTACAAGCTTTTAGGGAAATGTAAATTTCTCTGATAGTGAGAAATCACTCTCAGAATGTCTACAATAAAAAAATCTTAATAACACCAAATGCTAGTGAGAATGTGGAGAAATTAGATCTCTCCTAGGAAAAAAGCTCAGTCTCAAACAAGCCCTCTGGCTTTGTACATCAAATTCCAGCAGAGTAAAACATTACTTTTCTTCCTTGACCAGATCCTAAAACACAAGCTTGATATGATCCTGCAAAATCTCCAGTATCAGACAATCATAAACTTTCTCTTACTTTTATTAAAAAAGAACAAAGAGATGAAAATCCCAGACATATAATAACATGGGAGTTCAAGGTAAATATGAGCAAGTTTCCCCTCACAAAATGGACTTATCTGAAGAAATAGGAAAAAACTAGAGAAAGTTTTTAACATTCTTATTCATATTGTGATTCAGTGAACACAAAACTATGAATTAATTTTTAATAAAAATTATTATCAAATTTTCAAATGAAGTTCAGGTAACGAATTGCAGATTAGGCTCTAGAGAAAAGGAAATGAAATAACAAGATTACAAAACTACTGCAGAATGAAGAGGAAAGGCATAAAACATTATAAAATGAACACACATATAAGGCATAATATAAGCAGATCCAGAAAGCCAACACA
This sequence comes from Propithecus coquereli, assembly GCF_000956105.1. Lineage (NCBI taxonomy): Eukaryota > Metazoa > Chordata > Mammalia > Primates > Indriidae > Propithecus > Propithecus coquereli. Next base: position 2,823,937 of record NW_012148086.1, read on the forward strand.
ATTTAAATAGTAATCTCAAAGAAACAAACAAAAATACAAAGCCAATAAATAGTAATCAAATTACAAATATGGGAAAATTTCTATAAATTAAAAATTTCAGATTAAAAGGACCTGTCATATTCTAGGCAGAATTAATGGGAAGTAGCCTACATCTAGATGTTCTTAAATTAAATGTCCCAATTTTAAGATTAAAAAATACTTGGTGAGTTTCTAGAATACATAAAAGCATTTATTGACTGGTCACTTAAAGGTGATCAATAAAGGAAAGCAATTATATTGACACCATACTTATTGTCTTCAAACATTAGACATCAAAATTCCTCAAATGCAGAATATCAAGAAGAAATATTTATAGAATTTTGAGGCAAAAACATTTTGATGTGTTTTCTTAAATAATGTGAAGCCAACAGGAAGACAGTTTTATATATGTAGAAAAACTGAACTTTAGTGTTCTACCCTTAAAAAACATTTTCTCAGAGAAATATTTCAGCTGATGGAGAAATATAATAAAATAATGAGTTCGAAAAGATATTTTATAAAAATAGATAATAGTGAGCAATGAAAACAGTAAAGCACAATTAAATTCTATACAAATCTAGATGTTTTAATCTAGTTAAGTAAACTATTGCAAATATGGAAAATACTTCTTGAAAGAGAAGATGTATGGTCCACAGTTTAATTAATTATAATAGTATCATGAGATATACAATAAACACTACACAAAAATATTTACAGAGTGACCAAAGTTATATTCAGGGAAAAATTAAGCACCTAACTGCTTTTCTGATTAACAAACAAGAATGGCTCTAAATGAATGAACTACAATTTTAATTTAGAAATCTTTTTTAAATGCACTAAAAGAAAGAATAATTGTAAAACTAAACTCAAATATCAATGAGTTAGAAAATGGAAAATGGAAGAATCAATAGATCTAAGGCTTATTCAAAAGCACAAAAATAATACAAAATGATGCTAAATCACTAAAATAACACAAGAAAAATGGAAAAGACACGAATATATAATACTGGGAAGTGAATATGAGGACAACTGAAAAGTCCCTAGAATATTACAAATGTAGATCAGATAATGGCAAAATATCAATTTCACAGTAACAAATGAAATTCTGTGTTCTCTGGGTACAATTTCTCACCCAACTTGCTATGAACTAAAACCCCAGGTGGACAATAAGTGAGCTTCGTGCAAGCAGTGGCAGAAGTCAAAGTACCCAACACAAATTAGCAGGAGTATCTTCTAGGGCTGAGGCAATTCTTCATGTAAAGTGGCCTGGAAGGAAGAAACCAGGTCCTACTGGAGGTGGCAGAGTTGGTGGAGTATTTATTTGGTGCCTTCTTTGCTTCCTTACTCCCTAGGGGGGAAAGCAGGCCAGTAAATCCCGACTTTAGTGAGTTGAAAGGTGAGCCCCCCTAAAAAAGATCGTTCATATCTTAACTCCCAGAATCTCAGGATGTGACCTTATTTGGAAAAAGCGTATTTGCAAATGTAATTAAGGTAAAGATCTCAAGCAATCATCCTGGATGACCTGGGTGGGCCCTAAATCCTATGACTTATGTCCTTACAAGAATAAAGGAAGGAGATTTGAGATGCAGAGAAGCACGCAGAGAAAATGGCCACGTTCTGAAGACAGAGGCAGAGACTGAGGATGCATCTGCAAGCTAAGGAATGCCAAATACTGCTGGCAGCCACTAGCAGCTGGAAGAGGCAAGGGTGGATTCTCCTCAGAGTTTCTGGAGGGAGCACGGCCCTGCCAAAACCTTATTTTGGTCTTCTGGCCTCCAGAATGCTGACAGAATAAACTTTTGTTGTTTTAAGCAGCTCAGTTCGTGGTAATTTGTTATGGCAGCCCTACCTAGGAAACTCATGCAATGCCCAAGGCCAGAGGGCCCTAAAAATACCTGCCAAGGTGGCATGGGTATGCCCACCTCTCTCGCAGAGACTTTGTAAGTCTGAGCTCACAGATGTCCCCGGCAGAACGGGCATTAAAGACTGTGCAGCCACAGCACTGGGATGGAGGGCATCCATGCCAGGTGAAGCCTGCACAACAGGACTGAGCAGGGATACCTACATTTCCCTAAGGCCCCGGGATGCAGCATCAGTTCACAGGGGCAGATCCAAAGGGACCATCTAGCAAAGGGAAATGTCAAAGTCAACTGCATGGGGAGAGCTCCCCAGGAGTCGGAGAAAAAAAGACCTGGTATTTGGTGTTTGCAGGATCTTCCACACTGGGCAGCTGAGGCAGAGATCTGCCCAGTCATCTGGACCAGAGGTCCCCAACTTTCTTGGCACCAGGGACCAGTTTCATGGAAGAAAATATTTCCATGGGCGAGAGTAGGTAGGCAAAGCTCAGGCGGTGATGCCAGCGATGGGGAATGGCTGCAAATACTGCAGCTTTGCTTGCTCGACGCTGCTGACCTCCAGCCCCCGAGGTTCCTAAGTTTCATGGAAGACAATTTTTCCACAGATGGAGGAGATGGGGGAGTGGAGCTCTGCAGCCCAGGGCTTGGGGACCTGGAGACCGCAGCTCTGGACACCGCAGCTCTGGACACAGTGATATGCCAGATGATAAAACAAGACAGAGACCATTCCCATGTCAGACACCAGAGGACCTGACTGCAGGGGAGGGGCTGCATCCCTGGGCAGAGGCTCCCTACTGCCCAGCGGACATAAGCCTCCCTCTTCCTCCTCACTGCTTTCGCGGGGACCATTAGGAGAGGCTTTAGAGTCTGGCAGCAGAGAGCAATGACTACAAGGGGACAGTGCCTGGTAACAACAACACTTGTACTGAGATAAGTATTTACCTGAGAAATACAGCTCTAAACTGAAAGTGACTAAAAAGTTGCCAGACAGCACTGACTTTACAGATTGGATTATTTGTTATTATGGTGATTAGCTGTCATTATTATGGTGATTAGCTGGTGCTGGAATGTAAGTCGGGGAAGTTCATGTGGTTATAAAAACAAAGTGACTTTCATCTTCATGATGTATGTTCACACCTACTACACTAATAAATTTTAACATCTTGTTGAAATAGATATATTTCCATGGAGAAAAATTCCAAAATGTATTCAGGAAAGTATAGAAAATCCATTACCATGAAAGAACTTATAAAATTTCCACCCCCCCCAAAAAAATCTAAAAATAAAAACGATAGAGGCGCAATGATTGCACAGTGAACTCTAGCAAGACTGCTGAAAACAGATAATTTAAGAGATTCTAATTGTTCTCCCGAAGCACGAAAGGTGGATAATTTTCAAGTCAACAGGAAAAAGAATCTCCCAGGAGAAAACTAGGCAAGGGAACATTAAGAGACAATTCACAAAAGAAGAAATTCAGATGTTCTATAACAATAGGAAAATAGATAAAAGACAGTCATGATTTTCCCATGAGGAAAGGCCGTGCCGGTTCACAAAAGGAAAACCTTAATGCTGATGAATGTAAAGTCCTTATGGAGGATTAAAACTAAGCACAGGATAAGAGAAACATATACTGGCATATCTACACCTGACACCCTCTGGGGATGGGCTCTGTATGCGTATTGAATGGGCTGGCTCCTCTCAGAACGCAGGAAACAGAGGCCCCGGCTGACATTGAGTGGTGAGCAGGGACAATCGGCTTCCAGCCCCTTCTCCTGGGAGACCACCACTCCTGGGAACCTGACCCCACAGCCCATCCCAAGAGGAGGGAGAAGCTCTAAATCTCACTACTTCGACAGTGCAATAATAAAGGCCTTAGAAAGGAAAGTTTTCACCCAGGAGACAAAGCAGCAGCTGAGCTGGGGAGGGAATGCCCTTCACTCCCACAGGAGGATGGCGCTGACTCTGAGCCCAGGCTGGGGCCAGGAGCTCCCTAGAGAGGATTATGTCATCTCAGTGAGTGACAGAGAGAAGGCAGCACCACCCTGTCGCCTGGGAGAGCTGGCATGGCCAGGAGGGGCTGGCAGCCTTCTCTGGGCCATGGGTCCAACCTCATTCCTGCCTCTGGGACTTTCAGGGCTCTCTTCCTCTGGGAGCCTGCCTCCCCAGCCCTTCACAGGTCTGTGCCTCCATCACTGGGCTATGCCCAAAAAGCCTTTCCCACCCATCACCCTCCCCTGTGCCGCTAGCCAGTCTCACAGCGCTGAGCCCAGTCAGACGCTACAGCATGTGGCTGCGTATTCACGGGTCTGGCTTCTGCCTCCCACCACAGAATGCAAGGTCCCCAGGGCAGGGATGCAGGAATCGGAGCTGGGCCGTGGTGCCTCGCACAAGAGGTTACTTAACACGTATTTGTTGAATAAATCAATCAGTGAGTCTGTTAAAATGTATGACAAGCACTTGTAGTTGAAAGAAAACGCCCCCCAAAATGCTCTAAAATTGTATTATCTACTATTACCTACTCAAAGAAAATTAGAAAGGAAGTGCAGTGACTGTCAACTCACACTTGTTCATGGGAACATTGATACGCCTCGTATAATTTATGTTGGCAGCCTCCATTTACAGCACCAAATTTTAGATGGAGGAGTCGCAGAATGAAAGTCTTGCTTCCCAGTTGCTTGCCAGTGACTCTAGAGAGACTCCAAGGCACTCTGAGAGTCCTCGCCATCCTCATTTTAACAGATAATAAGAACCAGGAGAGGGGAGGGCCTTGAGGCACTTGGGCACAGCACAGGGCTTTTGTCTTCACTCACGGCCTCGCTCAGTACCCCCAGGTCGCAGGACTAGCCTGGGGATGCTGCCATTGCCCCCAGCTCCAGAGTCTGGCTTCCCAGGACCCCTCAGTTTCCTGGTTTGTTAACATGATTGTATTGCCCTTGTCTTCGATGGGAGCCTCTGAACTGACCCTCTGCTTCTTGGGCATCTTCATTTTTGCCCTTGGGAAAATGTCCTAAGGGACTTCTCAGACCCAAGAGGGAGCGGATCCCCGGGAACTGGGCTGGCTGCACTGCTGCCCCCTTTCCCTGGAGTGTCCTTTCCTCTGAAGTTTCCCACTGCAGGATAGATGCGTCCACACCCTCAACTGAGACGGGCCTTCTCCAGCACCAGCTGCGCCCATGGCTCTCTAAACCACCCACTCCGCCCCCAGAAATGACGTAGAAAGGATTGGAAGACGGTGCTTGTGTGGCCTCACACATCATCCTGCCAGACTGTGCATCTTCATGCCCTCCCACCGCTCTTCCTGTAACAGTCTTTCAGCCTGCCTGGTACCTGCTTTTATTAGTACAGTTCCTCGTATAGCAAGCAGCAAAGTAGCTTTGTGTTCACCAGTCATCATCCGAAAACAAACAGCCTTTCAAAAAATTCAACGTGTCTCTCCACATCCTCACCAGCATTTGTTGTTTTGGGATTTTTTGATAGAGGCCAATCTCACTGGGGTTAGGTGATATCTCATTGTGGTTTTGATTTGCATTTCTCTAATGATTAGAGATGTTGAGCGTTTTCTTATATGTTTGCTGGCCATTATTCTGTCTTCTTTTGAATAGTTTCTGTTCATTTCCTTTGCCCATTTGTTGATGAGGTTGTTTGATTTTTTCTTGTTGATTTTTTTCAGTTCTAGATAAATTCTGGACACTGCTAGTGGGAATGCAAATTAGTGCAACCTCTATGAAAAAGAATTTGGAGATACCTCAGAGAGCTAAAAATACCATTCGATCCAGCAATAGCACTATTAGGTATCTATCCAAAACAGTAAAAAGCATTCTATGATAAAGACATCTGCACGCGAATGTTTATAGCAGCACAATTCACTATTGCAAGGATGTGGAAACAACCCAAGTGCCCGTCAATCCATGAGTGGATTATCAAAATTTGGTATATGTACACAATGGAATATTACTCAATCATAAGAAACAACAGTGATCTAGCACCTCTTATACTTTCCTGGACTGAACTTAAGCCCATTATCCAAAGTGAGGCACCAAAAGAGCAGAAGAATGGGCTCCACTTGTACTCGCCATCAAATTGGTACTAACTGATCAACACTAGGGTGATCACATGGCAGTAATACTCTCCAGGGATTAGAGGGATAGGGGAGTAAATCCACAATTAAAGGACACAGGGAGCATTGAAGGGGGGAAGGGCATGCCTCTAACCCTCACTTGGGTGAGGCAAAGACATAAAGGGTAACCATAATGTTTGTACCCTCATAATACCCTGAAATATATAAAAAAAAAATTCAACGTGATCTGAATTTCAGTGCTCATCTGATGTCAGTCTAACCACACTGAGGACTTGATGACCTCCAGTGCTGTCATTAGAGGACAGCTTAGCTTTGCCACTGTGAGTGGTCCCCAGTCAAACCTGAAAGACAGAATGTGAGTGGAACTCACGACACTGGTGCTGTTCAGTGACTATTTAGGTACGCAGCATCTCGGGTAGAGAGAGAAAGGGCTACGTATCTCATGTACTAGCTTGGATTTTCTGTTTTGCAGGGATTTGTATTTTCTTCCATATGTGTTTATCCAGAACTGTTTTATGTAAGGGATTATGCTAGACACTATCACAGGGTGATAATGAGGGTATATGAAAATGAACAGCTCTTTTCTGCAAAGGAAAAGGAAGGAGATTAAATGGCTTGAGAAAAGTGCACATTAAAACCTTTAATGATACGTTCAGTTATTTCAACTGTCCCCGAACAGTTACTGTCTACCCTCCTGTCTCTCAGATTTTGTTCTTGAAGAAAGTCCTGGGAGGCAGAGTGCACACCTTGCTCAAAATTCCTTTCAAGATTGGTTTCTTAATGTGTTATTTTCATAAGTTGCACATTTATATGTTAGAAATTTGAAACTACATAGCAACCTGCACTGAGTTAGGTCTTTTCCTTATCCTGGTCCCCAGCTTCTCGGGACAGTGTCTGGAAGCAACTATGGTCGTCCACGTTCTCTGTGTCCCTGGAGACGTATCCTAAGCACAGACAAGAAAGTGGGAGTGCCCTTTCTCTTTTTACGTCTCAACCCAAACATTAGCACCTGACTGTGGTCTGTTTCCTGGTTGTTTGTTCATTTAACAAATACATCTTGGTGATGATTCCGTATCATTTTGTAATAACCACTTCGCTCTTCCCTGCTGCATTATTAATGGCTGTTCCACCATTAATTTACGCTAATGAAATCGACAACAACAGGGCACTGGTATGCTTGTGCATTTATCATTTCAGACATGGGTGAACAGTTTCTACAGGAGAAACTCTCAGGAGTAAAACTGTGGCAAAAATAGTGCACTTTTGCTTCGATGAATACTATTAATACCAAGTTATTATCATAGATGACTTATCAACTATACATAAACTATGAATTTATAAGAGGATCTAATTTATGTGTTTTTTCCTGAATATTCTATTTTTTACCAATCTCCTAAGTTTTTTTTAAAGAATAGGTTTCTTTTGCTGTGCTGAGGTTGAGCCTATTGCAGAGTAATTCAAGGTTTCCATGTCTCCTCCTGCTTGCTCATGCCCATTGTGTGTGTCTGCGCTAGAAGGTTTTGATCATCCTTTCCTAGGAGATATTTTAATGCCAAGGAAATTCACTCTTTGTCTGCAATAGGAAGTGCAAATGTATTTTCTACAATGGCATGTGCCTTTGAACTTTTTTTTGTTTGCCATGAAAAAAATTTTTATTTTTTACATAGTTAAATTTATAAAACCTTTCTCAAATGGTTTGTAAGCTAATACACACTGTCTCCACCATATGATTGTTAAAGATAGTTTTTTACTTGTGCACTTCTAGTATTTTTAGGCCATGATTTTTATATTCACATAATTTATTCATCTAAAATATATTTTGTTAAAAGAAAAGAAGCAAGTGTCAACTTCTTTTTCTAACAGGTCACAGAGTGGTCTCAATGTCATTTATGGAAAATCTATCATTTCCCCAGTGATAGCCCAGAGCTTATGTGTTGCTCATTTTGAACTTTATCCCATTCCACTGTCTGGACTATTACTCATGCATTTCTTCCACACGACTTTAATTAAGTAGCTTTATTATTAATATATGTTTTAATATCTGCCTAAGGCCAGTACCCTTTTTATTTTCCATTTTTAAAAACATTTCTAAACCTTTTTACTTTTTTCTAAACATGAGGTTTATAAACGAAATGTCAAGTTAAAAAAAAGGCACAGTAAGTATTTCATTGTGATCATATTAAATTTGTAAGACAGACAGAATGTCTTTGGGATACTGAAACTCTCTTACTCAATGGTAGCAACACCTTTCCAGTATTGTCTTCTAAGTTTCTTCTTACACATTACAACCTCAATTTTTATATTTTTTCTAGCTATTTGAATGTGTTTTTTATTATAGATGAAATGCACTCTTGGATACATTTTCTATGCAGTTCTTTTTTATGCAGGGCAGATACGTTTGTATATTTTTACTCAACTACTTGACTATGTTTTATAATATATAACTATAATTATGCTTTATAATTTTGGGTTGGTCAAAATTTCCCAGGAATACAATTGTGTCATGTGCAGATAAGTAAAATTTGACTTTCCAATTTTTATATCTCAATATTTTCTCTAACTTCTTTCCATCACTAGCACCTCCAGGACCTTTCTGAAATTGCTCAATGTTTTCCCATGATGCATAGCCCCCGGTATATCACCATGTCAAAGAAGAATCTTTTTATTCAAATTTCATTGAAAGTTTTTGTTTCCTTTTTAGTGAAGAAGGGATGCACATTTTCACTGCCTTTTCAGCGTCTCGGTAAATGACAATATTATTTTGTTGTAGTGGTAAATTAGAATATATTACATTGTATTGTGATGTTATATTATATTAACATATTATCTTATTATATTGACATATTCCAGAAATAAACTCCTTTTATTCGAGATGTATTTTTAAGTGCTTCTAGATTTGATTTTCTAATAATATCTATGAATTTTTTATTTACATTGATAAATGAGATGGACTACAGTTTTTTAGTATACACTTGGAAGTTTAGGTAGCAATAGTATACTGATCCCAAAAAAAATTGAATGCTTGACTTCTTTCTGATTTTACAGTAATTTAAATACCATTAACAGAGCCTAATTTTTAAAGTGTATTATTAACATAATTGCTGAGGCATTTTAGGTAGGTAGGCCTTTTATTACTTTATTTTTTAATAATAACAAATTTTTTCAAATGTTTAATTCTTCTAGAATCTCCACTTTTTCATAAAAATTCAAATATTTGATCCAGGTTTTCAAATACATTTGCATAGAAATGAGTTTATAGGTTTAAAATTCTCTGTAGATTTGCTTATTTTCCTGTTGACTTCACTATTATCAAAAAATACTGCTTTCTCCTTTTTATTCTCACTAAAGTTCCCTAAATTAGTTTTATCGTTTATTAGGTTTCTAAAGAAAATTTTTTCACTGTTACGACTCACTAATGTTCATTTGTATCTTTATGAATTTTTCCATTCTATTTTTCTTAGGTTTATTTTGGCATTTCCCCCAACTTTTCAAACAGAATTTCCAATATATTTATATACATTTTCTCTTTTTACATTATTGTAATTATTATTGTAATTATTGTAAGTATCTAAAATATTAATTTTCTTTATGATATTGATATAATCCATAAGTTTTTGCAATATTTTGTTCATTTTTAAAATATTCTTTAAAATGTAGTTAGTTTTACAGGAGAGATTTTGACATAGTTTCGCTTTTATCAGTAGTATTTTTAAATTCCAGCTGGTATGGTTTTGTTTAAATTATTTTAATAAATTATGGTTATATTGTATTGTGGCCAGAGAACATTGTCTGTCCTAATTAGACTGTATGGAATTTATTGATCAGATATGTAGTGTAGTATCATGAAGCCAAGGGCAATTAAAAAGAAAGTGTATTTTCTGTTTTCAAGCTATGGAAATCAGTATATATCAATTATATCTGCCCTGATAATACGTTCCTTAGTTATTCAAATTCATTTTTTTCGCTTTGTCTCTGAGTAAATTAAAGTCTTTTTCTGCCATATTCATTCTTTCTGGTTCTCATTTTTCATGAAGTTTGATATTTTGTTTCCCAGTGTGTAGCTGATTTTTACTCTCACATTTTTACCATGTACTGCTTTTTGAGAATTGTGCTCTGTCATTTGTTGATATTCAATGCCAGGTGACCAGAGTTTAAAGAAATGACAGTGATCTAGCACCACTTACACTTTCCCGGATTAAACTTGAGCCCATTATCCAAAGTGGGGCACCACAAGAGCAGCAGAACGGGATCCATTTGTACTCACCATCGAATTGATATTAACTAATCAACACATAAATGCACATATCAGAGCAACATCTATTGGATGCTGGGGAAGGGGGAGGGCAGCAGGAGGAGGGGGGAGG
>NW_012148086.1:2834451-2837264 GCF_000956105.1 Propithecus coquereli
AAAAAAAAATTGTCTGATAGAATGATCATGGGTCATCATTTTCATCTGCTTCAAAACAGAACTTTCTCTGATGAGTGATCTGCCTCTGCCATTTATAACTCGGGTTCTTTGCTTCTGGAAAATGTATAGATATTTTTGGCCTTTAGAATATAGAGGTTTATGTCTTTATTTCCAATCTGTATATAGTTTATTGTTTTTCTTATCTTGTTATACTAGCTAAGACTTTCAGCATGATCTTAAATAGTAGTGGTAGGAAAGGAAATCATTGCCTTGATCTCGATCTTAAAGAGAAACTTCATTCTTTCACCGTTAAGTACGATATCGGTTGTCAGGAATATTTTGTTTTGTTTGGGTTTTTGTTTTTGGCATATATCCCTTATGAGGTTATAAAAGTTCCCTTTTAGTCCTAGGGTTTTTTTTGGGTTTTTTTTTGAGAACTTTTATAATATCATAAACAAGTGTCTCAGTTCATTTTGTGTTGCTATTAAGGAATACCTGACACTGGGTAATTTATAAAGAAAAGAGGTTTATTTGGCTCAAGGTTCTGCAGGCTGTACAGGAAGCATAATGCCGGCATCTGCTTCTGGTGAGGGCTTCAGGAAGCTTTTACTCATGGCGAAAGGCAAAGGAGGAGCAGGCATGTCACTTGGTGAAAGAGTGAGCAAGAGAGAGAAGGAGGGGTGCCACAGTCTTTTAAACAATCAACCCTCGCGTGAACTAATTCATCAAGAACTCACTCATTACCATGAGGATGGCACCAAGCCAATCATGAGGGAACATGCCCCTGTGACCCAAACACCTCACCCCAGGCCCCACCTCCAACAATGGGGATCAAATTTTGACATGAGATTTGGAGAGGACAAATTTCCAAACTATATCAACGAGTGTTGACATTTGTCAAATGCTTTATCTGTATTTATTGATATGATCATTTTTTTCATATTTTTCAGTTAATATGGTAGATTGATTTACTAATGTTCAGCCAGCCTTGCATTCCTGATAGAAATAGCACTTGATCATGATGTATTATCCTTTTTTTATATAATTGTATTTGCTAATATTTTGTTAAGGATTCTTATCTTTATATTAATAAGAGATATTGGTCTGTAGTATTGTTTTTCTTATTGATATAATGTCATTATCTGGTCTTGGTATTAGGGTAATGCTGGCCTCATAAAATCAATTGAGAAGTGTTCTCTTCTGTGTTCTTGAAAAATTTGTGTAAATTAGTATTATTTCTGTTTTAAATGTTTGTTACAATTCACCAGTGAAACCATTTGAGCCTAATGTTGGTTTTATGGAATGTTTTTAACTGCTGTTTAATTCCTTTAATAGATATCGGGACAATCAGGTTATCTATTTTTGCTTGAGTTAGTTCTGGTAGTTTGAATCTTTCAAGGAATCGGTCCATTTCATCTAAGGTATCAAATTTATGGCATTCAAGTCAATAGTGATGGCCTTTCTTTCATTTCTAATGTTGGAGATTTGTATATTTTCTTCTTTCTGCCTATAGATTTATCACTTTTGTTGTTCTTTTCAAATAACCTGTTTTGGTTTTTTAAAATTTTCTCTATGTTCCTATTTTCAGTGTCATTGATTTCTGCTCTAATTTTTAGCATTTCCTTTCTTCTGTTCTCTTACGTTTAATTTACTCTTCTTTCTATATTTTTCCACGGTGAATGCTTAGGTTATCAATTTATATATGGCTTCTTTTCTAATATATACATTTAATGCTATAAATTTATCTGTAACTACTGCTTTAGCTGCATTCCACAAATTTTGATAAATTGTACTTTCTTTTCTATTTACTAAAAATATTTTGGATTTTTCTTGAGACTTCTTTGAGTCATAAGTTATTTTAAAATGCATTGTTTAATTTTTAAATATTTATGAATTTTCTAGCTAACTTTCTGTTATTAATTTCTAGTTGAATTTCTGTTATGTTCTGAGAACATATATTGTATGATCTCTATTTTTAAATTTTTCTAAGTTGTATTTTATATTCTAAAATGCAGTCTATCTTGGTGAATGTTTTTTGTGTGCTTGAGAAGAATGTCTATTCTACTCTTCTCTGATGTAGTATTAATTCTCATGTAGAATTTGAACAGGGCCTTGCTGGGGTTTTTGGATGAGTGCATACATTTTTAAATCACTACTCATCTTTAAATTATTTCTGGTAGGGCTGTGGATCCATCTTTCAGGCTAGCAGGTATTCTCCCCAGTTCAAAGTGAATTTCTTTGTCACTGAGTTATATTTCTATAAGTTATATTTCCTAGTTATCTGCCAAGCTAACCAAGATAGACAACTTCAAGATTAGTTTTAACTCGGAGTACCACTCTACCCTCTACTTTCTTATCCAGACTGCTCTTCACAACAATGGCGTGGCAATGTACTTCCTCCTTTATCTCTTCTGCTCTGCTTCTCCAGCCTACCTGACAGCATTTATGAAACACTTGTCCCTCAAAGTGCCACTACACTTGAAGAATTACAGCCTGGTGGCATTTTCTTGGACTTACGGTCATTGGAGTCCTCTTTAGGCATGTTCTTGCATTCCTGTTGAGGGTTGCATTGCTGTTTATCTTTCTTCATATTTTAGGGTAATTTTTAAAGAAAACAATAGGATGACATTAACACTGGTTTTGAAAACAATAGGCCTTCTATTTAATAACTTTTGGTATCTGTAGTTTTTTCTTTACGCAAAATGTCTGAGTTTTAGTAAAAAGTTATTATTCATGTGAGAAAATAAAGGGCTATAGACTACAAAGAAGACATCAGAAGTATACTCAAAAGTGATAAAGCTATCAGATTTAAA
>NW_012148086.1:2838769-2850399 GCF_000956105.1 Propithecus coquereli
TTCCTGTTGCAATCTTGCTACTAAAGCTATATTTATCTCTTATGAAAGCAAAATCTTCAACACCCACACTGAGATGCTGATGTTTAAATATTTAATCCACTCCTCATAAAATATATACAAATTATTTTTATAGACTCCTAAAATACGTCTTTTGGAAAATATTTGCGGAATTTTTGAGTTCAATCATTAACTACAGCTTGGATCCCCTCCAAGACATCCTTTGCCTATGCTTATCAAACATATGTGTAGGTATCATCAGTGATGGGGAACTCACCACTTATTAATACTTTTAAAAGAGCTTTATTTAGGTATAATTTTTATACCATAAAATGCACTCATTTTATGTGCATAATTCAGTGTTTTTTTAGTAAATTTACAAAATTATGCAACCATTATCCAGTTTTAGGACATTCTTATCACCCCAAAATGATCCTTTATTCCCACTGGTAGTCATTCCTATTCCTGCCTCCAACCCCAGATAACCATTAATTCACTTTCTGTCTCTATAGATTTGCCTTTTCTGGACATTTTATATAAATGGGATCATGCAATGTGTGGTGTTTTTTTTTGCATATGACTTATTTACTTAGCCTGATTTTGACACTATTACTCATAATGGAGCTATCATTTCACATTTTCACCAGCAATGTATGAAGATTCCATTTTCTCCATTTTGTTGTCTTTGTTTTTGATTGCCAACATTATAGTGGGTATGAACCAGTTTCTCATTATGATTTTAATTATAATGTTCCTAACTACTAATATTGTAGAGCACATTCCCACATGCTTTACTTTCTAGACATTTGGTGTATTTTTTGGTTAAATGTATTTTGAGTTTTCGTTTATTTGTTTATTTTCCACACATATATAGTTGTTACATAGCAAATGTCCTTTATGGGTTGACTTTTAATTTTCTTAATGGTTTCTTTTAAAGTGCAAAAGATTTTTATCTTAAGAAAGCACAATTTATTTATTTTTTTATTTTTCAGTGCATATCTAAGAACCCTTTGTATAACCTATGGTCGTGAAAATTTTCTCTAAAAGTTTTATAGTTGTACTCTTACATATGAGTTGAGATCTATTTGAATACATTTTTGTGTGTGGTATGAGACACATCCCCAATTGTTCAAATACACTATATATAGGAAAGTCTGTTTTTTCACCATTAGGTCATGTTAGTACTTTGTCAAAAAATAAATTGACTACAAATAAAAGGATTTTCATCTGAACTCTAAATTTTATTCATTGACTCTGTGTGTGTGTCCAACCTTAATAGTACATTTTGAAAGTGTAAGTCCTTCAACTTTGTTCTTATTTTATGAGCCTCTCTCACTTTTTTGGGTTCTTTCCATTTTCATAAATCTCAGTAGAATCTTTAACGGGGATCACATTGAATTGATAGTTTGACTTGTCATCTTAACAATATCCAGTCTTCCAGTACACGACATGAACTGTCTCTCCATTTTTTTAGATTTTCTTTTATTTCTTTCTGCAGTGGTTTCTGGTTTTCAGTGTATAAGCCTTGTACTTCTTTTGTTCAGTTATTTTCTAATTCCTTCATTCTATTTGATATTATCATAAATAAAATTATTTTTTCAATTTCATTTTCACATTATTCATTGCTGGTGTATGGAAATGTAACTGGTATTTGTATATTGATTCTCTATCTTCTACACTTACTGAAAGTGTTTATTACATCCAGTAGTTCTTGTTTAATTCTTTAAGATTTTCTATATACAAAATCATGTAATAAATAAATAGATGAAATCAGTTTTACTTTCTCTTTCCCAATCTGGATGCTGTTTATGTCTTTTTTTTTTTATTATTTCAAAATATTAAGGGGATACAAATGTTTTAGGTTACATGGATCACTTTTTTAATGTTTGAGTCCTGGCTATAGGCATGCCTATCACCCAAATAGCGTTCATTGTACCCATTAAGTAGGTTTTCTCCCTCCCCTCCTCCCCCTGTCCCCTGGTTGATTACCACTGAGTTTTACTTCCCTCTGTGCACGTTTGCTCATCAGTTAGTTCCAATTTAATGGTTTTTGTTTTTCCATTCTTGAGGTACTTCACTTAGGAGTATGGTCTCCAGTTCCATCTTTTTCTTGCCCAATTGCACTTGCTGGAAGCTCTGGCACAGTATTTAATAGGAGTGGTTAAGAGCAGACATCTGTGTATCTTTCCCAATCTTCGTGGGAAAGTTCTTTGCCACTGAGTAAGAAATTAGCTATAGGTTTTTCATAGATACTCTTTATCAGCTGAGGAAAGTTTACTTTTGTTCCTAGTTTGTTGAAAAGTTTTAGTAATGAAGAAGTGATGGATCTTGTCAAATGTTTTTACTGCATCTATTAGCATGATCATGTGGTTTTTCACTTTTTTCCCAATAATGTGATAAATTACATTAACTGATTTTCAGATTCTTAACCACTTGGACATGGTGTATAATCCTTTTATATATTGTTGGATGTGTTTATTTTATGATGATTTGTTAAAAGTGTTTGCATTTATTTTCATGGAAGATACTTACTGGCATGTAGTTTTCTTATAACGTCTTCATCAGGCTTCATAGAATGAGTTGGAGAGGTATCCTTCTAATCTGTAACAATTTGTTAAAGATTGGTGGCATTTCATCTTTACTATTTATTAGATTTCACCAGTGCTGACATATGACTTGGGCTTTTCCTTGTGAAAAAAATAATTAATTAAATATTTTTATTCATTATGGAACTATTTGGATTTGCTTTTTGTTCTTGAGTCAGTTTTGATGATTTGTGTCTTTCTAGGAAAGGGTCCCATGTCATCTAAGTTATCTGACTTGTTAGCAGAAAGTTATAAACAACTTTCTAAATTAGTATTCTCTTACAATCATTTTATTTCCTCCTAAAGTTTGTTATAAAGTTTTTTCTGTCATACTTGATTTTGATAATTTTTATCATCTCTCTTTTTCTTTAGTTCAGTTTACCTAAATATTTTTCAATTTATTTTCTTTTCAAAGAAATAAGTTTTAGTTTTACTGATTTTCTGCATTATTTTTGTTTTTATTTTACTCATTTCTACTTAAATTTTTAGTTTTCTTTTTGTCTGTTTTTTTAAATCTATTTTGCTCTTTACTTTCTATTTTTTAAGTTGTACATTTGACTACTGATAAAAGATTTTTTTCCTTTCTAATAGTGGAGTTTATAACTATCAGTCTTGGGCTCATCATTGATTTAAGTTTATCTTACAAATTATGATATTTTCCATATTAATTTTCATTCAGATTGAAATATTTTATAATTTCACTTGTGATTTCCTCCTTATCACATACATTTTATAGAAATGTGGTATTAATTTCCAAATATTTTTGGATTTCTGAAATTTTCTTCTATGGTTCATTTCTAATTTAATTCTATTGTAGCTGCTGAACATATTTTGCATGATTTTGATTCTTTTAAATTTACTGGATATTGGTTTATGACTTAACGTGTGGTTTACCCTGGAGAATGTATCAGGTGAGATTGAAAAGAATTTGTATTACTACATAGTTATTGGGTTGAGTATTTTATGTTGATTAATGATGACATTAGCCAAAATTGCAGAGTCAGGACTCTGATCATTCATCCCTCCATAAAAGCACAGGAACACTGGCAAAATTCTCAGAATCCACATTTTTGCAATTCTGGAACTTAACCAAAGGCTTGCAATAATCGGGGAGCATTTATTCAAGAATAAAAGGTAGAATCTCCATAAGCACATCAAGCATTATAGCATTTTAAGTTGTATTCCCATTCTACCCTCCGTGGCTTTGCCATAGTCTTGAAAACCAGGATCCCAATATCAGCATAAAAACCATTAGCCCGGCAACCATGAGAGAAGGCAGAATGGATTTACTATTCTTTCAAAAGCTCTTTTCTGAGATAATTGTCATTGTTTGATCTGTCATAGGGCTCCCTGGAAGAACTCATTTACAAGACTATCTTCATTTTACCTAACTTGAAGTTCACCTAGTACAAACAGACTTCTCCCAACATGCATTTGACAAAAATAATCGGAGGCAATTATCTAACATTTCATCTTTCTAAAGTAATAGATAAGAGTTGAATCAAGCAATAAGCTAACCAAAATGCTGAAAAGGAAAAGTTGATGGGTGAGATGTCCAAGGGAGCCTTTAAAAAGCTCCAAAATATTCCTGGAATCTAGAAGTCCAAACACATATGTATTGGCCTGTTGATGTTCTATGTGCATGTTCAGAAAAGACCTGAGAAGGCACTAAGCTCTCACCTCTGGCTGCTCCTCGGGTTCTACACAAGCAGGAAGTGAAGGCTACGGCAGAGTTGCCAATAACACAACTGAGAATTAAAGATGTGCCCCAACATACACACAGAGACCTTCTGCAAAAATGGGAGTCTTATCAGTTCCAGCAAACTCTGGAAAGCATCTGTTCATTAATCAGTTGCACAAATTTTGGACTTAGTAGACTAAGACTTTACAACAACAATTATTTTAAATACATCAAAAACTAGTGGAAACTATGACCTAAAGAATGAAATGGAAGTATGAAAACGATGAGAATATCCTTCCAAATATAGACTATCAATAAAAGTATATTTATATTCCATATATAGTCTATAATAGGATAATAGACTATAAATATATTCTACTTCTATTGAGTGGTGTGTCTGTGTGTGTGTGTGTGTGTGTGTGTGTGTGTGTGTGTGTAAATTCTAAAATTGAAAAGTACAATAACTGAGATAAAAATTTCATTAGTGGCACATGGCAACAGATTTAAGCTGGCAGAATCAGCAATCTTGAAGACAGCTTAATTGAGATTATCCAGTTTGAGGAATAGAAAGGAAAAAATAACAAAGAAAAATGAACAGAGCCTCAAAAAACTGTGGGACACCTTAAGGCATACCGATATCCAAAAATTCTATATCCAGCAAAACTATCCTTTAGAAATGAAAGAAAGATTAATATGTTTCAAAATAAAAACTGAGAGAATCCCTTACTGCAAACCTTGCCTACAAAAAATAATAAAAGATGCCCTGCAATAAAATGAAGGGGCACTAGACTAACTTAAATTCATAAGACATAAAAATCATCAGTGAAAGTAGTTATAGAGGTAAATGTAAAGGACAGTATTTAAATGTATTTTTTGTTTGTAACACTTTTTTCTACTATCTGATTTAAAAGACAACTGCATAAAACAATAATTATAAAATCTAGAAAGATATAATCTGTATAATAATAAGAGCAGAAAAGAGGATAGAAAAATGAAACTATATTAGAATAATGGAGTTTTTTACAATTGAAATTAAGTGGGTATTAATTCAAGCTATACTGTTATAAGTTAAAACATTACTTGTAGATAATCACTAAGGAAATAATTTTAATATATACTTAAGAAACAACAAGAAAATTAAAATCATACAGTAGAGAATATCTAACTCAAAAAAGGCAGTAATGAACTAACAGAAGAAGAAGACTTTAAAAACTCTATGAACAACAAAATTGCAGTTGTTAATCCCTCATATAGGTAATTACATTAAATATACATGAATTAAACACATCAACACATCAAAGGACATACTTTGTAAGAATGGATCTTAAAAAATAATCCCACTAAATACTATTTATAAGAGACATACTTTAGATTCTAAGACAGAAATACGTTAAAAAATTTTTTTAAAAAGAGTATTTACCTAAAATCAATCAACAAAAGAGAGACAGTGGGTCTATAATAATAGACAAAATAGATTTTAAGACAAAAATTCTTACTCAAGATAAAGAGATAGGTATTATAATGATAAATATGTCAGTTCATTCGGAAGAGATAATTATATACTTATGTACACCTAACAATATACCTGCGAAATGCTTTAAGCAAAACTGCTCTAATTGAAGGAAGAAATACACAATTCAACATAATTGATGGAGATACTCTCAATAATAATATCGAATAACTGAAATTTTAAACATCAGCAAGCATATATAAAACTTTGAAAATATCAACTAACTTGACTCAATTGATGTATTTTATTAAAATATAATTCACATACTATAAAAGTTACCTTTTAAAAATATATTTTTTCTGTCATTTTTAGTAAATTCACTAAATTTTGCAGTCATTGCCACTATCTAATTCCAAAACATTTTTATCACCTGAAAAAGAAATGCCATATCCATGAATAGTCACTTCCTATTTCTCCCTTCACTCCAGTACCTGGAAAATACTAATCTACTTTCAATATCCATGGATACATCTATTTTGGATGATTAATATTAATGAAATCATACAATGTGTGATCTTTTTGTGTCTGGCTTTGTTAACATAATATTCTCAAGGTTCATCAGGTTGTGACATAAATTAATACTTACTTCCTTTTTATGACTGAATCATATTCTATTGTATGGCTAGACAATATTTTGTTCATTATGCAATTGATGTACATTTGGGTTGTTTCAACTTTTTGGCTATTATCAGCAATGCTCCTATGAACATTCATGTACAAGAAAAACAATGTTAATTTCAATAAAATATAAGAGCTAAACTCAATGTAGTTCCTTTTCCTTCCTGATTGTTGTTCTATCATTGTCATATACATTACATATCTATATGTACACACAAATATTTTATATTTATATTTTATAAACCTAACAAAAAAGTTTGTAATTATTGTTGTATGAATTTTCTTTCAAATTAATTAAAAGAACAAAACATAAAATACATTTATATTGTCTTTTATATTTACCTAATTACTAGCCATGTACTTTATTTCTTTGTCCACACAAAAAGAGTTTCAAGTTAACACTTGGTGTAATTTCCTTTCAAAGTGACTACTTTGCTATTTCTTGTAAGACAGGTCAGCTATCACGGAATTCTCTAAGTCTATTTTTCTTAGAATAGCTTTATTTTGCCTTCAATTTTGATGAGCAGTTTGGTGGATATGGAATTTTTTGTTTACAGGATGCTTTGCTGTTGCTTTACCCCTTCGAATATGTCATTCCATTACCTTCCACCCACCATGATTTCTGATGAGAAATCAGCTGTTTGCTGATCTCACTGACATTTCCCTGAATGTGATGAGTTGCTTTCTTCTTGCTCTTTCAATATTCTTTCTTTGTCTTTGGCTTTTGACAGTTTGATTATAATTATGTGTCAGTGTAGATCTCTTTCTGTTTAGCCTACTCAGAATTTTTTTAGCTTCTTAACTATGTTATTGAAAATTTTTATATTTTCTGGTGTCCCACAAGTTCTCTGAGGCTTTGGGGGTTTTTTTGTTTCTTTTTTTATTTTTTTACCTTTCTGTTCTTCAAGTTTAATAATATCTATTAGTTTATCTTAAAGTTTGCTAATTTTGTCAGCTCAAATCTGTTCTTGAGTCTTTCTGGTAAAGATTTCACTTCAGCTATCATACCTTTAAACTCCAATATTTTCACTTCATTCTTTTTGTAATTTTAAAGTCATAATTGATATTCTCATTGGTGAATCATTATCATCATGCTTTTCCTTACTTCTTTAGATGTGGTTTCCATTCATTCTTTGAACATATTTATAGCAGCCGATGTGAAGTCTTTGTCTGCTGAGTCCAGCCTCTGGCTCCCTGTCTCTCTTCTAATTTCCCAGCGTCTGTGCACAGTGTCCTATTTCTTTGCATGCCTCGTATTTTTGTTGTTGTTGCTGAAAATTGGACATTGTAGATAATGTATGGATTCGGATTCTCCTCTGGAGGGTTGTTGTTTTGGCAGTTTGTTTGTTTGTTTGTTGACTTCCCCAAAGCAAATCTATAGACTCTGTCTTCCCTATAGTGTGGCCACTGATATCTCTGCTCAGTGTTTTTTTAATTCTGTTTATTTTTAAGCCCAGCTTCGTAGGGGTCACCCCAGGATCAGCAAAGCTTACTAGTCAGAGGTTTTGCTTAAAACATTGTACTAGTGGAACTTCTAAACTTTTCCAGGGGATCTGTATTTGGTTAGAGGAATGCATTCCAAGTCCAGGCAGTTTAAAAATCTGACCAGCTTTTGCTTTCTGCATGTGTAAGACTCACTTTCATCCAGAGATGCTAGGACTTTCTCTATCTCTCTAGAGCATATGTGAAGTATCACTCATGTATGCAGCCTTAATACAGTCTAGAATATGAGGTTGCTTATCAAGGCCCACTTTGGCTGTCTTACTTCCCAGATGTCCCTGCTAAAATTTCTTGTTGTTCTGCCAGTTTGCTGCATGTCCTAATCATTGTTGCAAACTCAACATTTCTTTTAATATTCACCATTGAGATTGATGTTTTTGACAATGCCCATAGGGGCTTGGGATTGTTCAAGTCATCCTCCTCTGGCAGCAAGGCTACCAGTCCTCCTAGGTTGCCTACTGATTTGGGGTAACTCATGCCATGGATTGGGGATGGAGGGAAATGGTTGCAGCCCCAGGCTAAGCAAGTTTGTCCAGTTATATCATTGCTTTTTGGGAAGAGGATAGTCCAAGCTTCCCACTCATCCATTCTAGATATTAGCACCTATTAATATTTTATTCCATTTTTATATTGCTCCTAAAGTAAAAAGTGTTTTACTGATCTTTGCTTCTCAATGTCTACTTCAGGGCTTGGCACATATTATAGAATCTGTAAATTATTTTAAGTAAATGATAAAAAAATCCATTTTAAGCAATCAGCATAAAAGGAAGTATTTTGAACAGCTACAATCACAGTACTTCTTTACTGGTGCCACAGAATTCACTCTGTTGTAAAACAACCAGATTATTTCACTATGAAATTTTCTAATTTGAGACAGGCACAGAAAAAAGATTCATAAATATCAATTAAAAATGCAATTTCAGAAAGAAATGATTAAATTTCCTGGAGCTAAAAACATGCAAGAATAAAAACAAATATATCTCTACTTTAGGGACTGTGGGCTCAATGTTACAATTATACAAATTATAATAATAACATGAGACTACATTTTATTATTTTAGAACAAACGACTTCCATATTCTAATAATAGTAATGATGGCAACAATAATAACAATGATGAAAAATACTGTTTTCAAAATGTAGAATATTAAAACCACTCATTATGATGAAGGACTTGTCATAATTCTCAGCCCTTGGACCTTGTGAATGAGCTATAATTTCATACATTCATCCAATAATTCATTTAATAAGTAAAATATCCATGCCAGGTGCTGAGGGCATGAATATGAGTCATCTCAAATCTGCCTTCAGGAGATCAGAGTCCAGGGAAGGAGGCAGATCTAAAAGTGGGTGGTTACCATAAAAAGCAGTGAGACTTAAAATCAGTAAAAGGAGGATTTAATAG
Source organism: Propithecus coquereli (assembly GCF_000956105.1). Classification (NCBI taxonomy): domain Eukaryota; kingdom Metazoa; phylum Chordata; class Mammalia; order Primates; family Indriidae; genus Propithecus; species Propithecus coquereli. Next base: position 2,848,066 of record NW_012148086.1, read on the forward strand.
ACTAATGCATTAATTATGTTAACATAAAATGAAGTGAGTTAGTAGTATTTACAAACCACAGACCAGTGCCCAGCACTAGTTAAGTGATATATGGTTGTGTGTCTTAAAAAAATAAAAGTATTCAGCATGGAAACAGCTACTTATTAACAGAACTTAAGTTATTTAGAACCCTTTTGAGATTTACTTTTGATCTTGGTTAGGGAAGATCTAGAAGAACCTTTTGTTTAAAATTAATTTGGCCCCATTACTAAGAAAATTCCTTTCTGAGAACTCTATACACGGCCCACTTATTAGGAAATCTTTCTACCCTGTCTGATGGGATCACAAACTATTCCCAGCCCAGGCATTTTTCCAGCTCTTCCATCACGGTGGTTCTCTCCTTGTCTTTGAGAGTTTCTGCACACATAATTGCAGACCAGCTCTCAGCCAGAATCAGACGCTGTCAGTCTCCAGTGCTGCCTCTGTCTGTGCAGCTCCCTCCAGGTTTGGGCATTCCACCTCACAAACTCTAGTACCATTATTCACCTAAAACTCTGATCTCTGTCCCCTTAATTCAGCAAAAACACCGGGCTGTGTTTAAGTTCTCCCTTCCCGACCTGTGGCCAGGAAGCTCTCTTCAAATAGTTAGCTGGGCACGCGTGAGGCTCACTCACCTTCTCTGAGGGATACATGTTTTGAGCTACCTGTTTTCCATTGTCTGAGAACTGCTTATTTTGTATATTTTAGCTGGTTTTATAGGTGGTTTACCGTTCAATGTAAATGTAGTCCTTTTATTACGGCTGAAGAGATATTTCTGAGCTACAATCTGGATTTTTATTCATGATTGGTATCCCTTTATCATTCCCTTGCTGACAGATGAAAACCAAGCATATTAACATGTGCTCTCTTTTCTCTTCTACCTCCAAAATCCCTTTATGTGACTCTGCACCCTTAGCTTTCATCCAAGACTGACGTGCTTGAAGTGAGCATGGGGATGACCCCTATCCGAAGGTGAGACCTTGGCGTGGGAAAGGAAGTGGCACCCATTCAGCCGTCTACTCTCATGACCTCATCTACACGGAATCCAGATGTCACAGCAAAAAATACGTTATTCTTAGTCACAATTGGAGTTCTGACAGGGACTGACTTTTGGGATCTATTGCACAGCATGGTGACTATAGTTTATAATTATGTATGATATATTTCAAAATTGCTAAGAAAGTAACTTTTACATGTCTCACCACAAAAAATGATAAGTGAGATGATGGGTAAATTAGCTTGTTTTAAATAATTTTACATTGAATATACATATCAAAACATCCTGTTGTGCCCTATAAATATATAATATACAACTACGATTTGTCAATTTAAAAGAAAAGAATTAAATAATTTTAAATGTTAAATCAAAATAACTTAACTCTTACCTTAAAAGCTGAGATTTTTATTTACTTTTGGAAAATTCTGTTAGATTGTATTAAAACTTTAAGAAAACTCAAACTATGCACAATGCGATCGTTCAGCATGCATTCATTGGGTTTCCATTTAAAAATAAGTATTTTGATTCACATATTACATCTTTGCAGATAGATAATAGATATAGATAGATACGTACAGACATACTTAAGAGTACCATGAATTATTTAGGGATGTAAACCATTCCTTGATTCCATGTACAACCGTGTCAAATAGCACAGTCATTCCTGTATGCTCCGGAATCAGGAACTGCAAGGTGAAAAGGAACAAAATAAAGTGCATTAAGCACCGTCAGGAATGCTAGTTGATGATGCAAGCATCTGTGGTATTCCGGCTGCCTGAGCAAGGCATCTGTTCTAGCCGGCACGTCGGCCCCCGACTTCCCCTCCGCCCCAGTGTCTTTGTCTGCTTGGCCTGGGAAACTGCCCTCTTTCCCTGGAGGATACCAGGCAGGAGAGGAGCTGCAGCACAACTCTTACAGCTGCAGGGCCCATGGGGTTGGCCACTCTGGGTCCTTTAAGGAATTTATTTTCTGGAGGGTCTACAACATGAAGGCCCTCTACTTTAGGGATGTCAGGACTTTGTATGACTGGCCTGCAGGGGAATGTTCACAAGAGCTGAAAATGACCCTTTAGGAAACTGAGTATGACTCGGCAATGGAAGTGATGGCCGTACAGCTGGATTTGACAATCCTTGTCAGTAACAACCACGGTGGTCAAATGTCTCCTCTGAAGCAGGCCCTGCGATGGAAGGTTTACTTACATTAATTTATGTAATGGTCATTTGAATTACAAAACCCATTATTGTCATTTTACAGACGAGCAAATGAAAACGCAGGAAGTTTATTTTATACTGCTTATTGAGATTTCACAGTGATGCCAA
>NW_012148086.1:2854835-2856516 GCF_000956105.1 Propithecus coquereli
ATTATTAATATGATGTATTATATTAATAAACCATATCGAAATATCCTTGCCTTCTTAAAACAGGTCACAATGTATTATCTCTTAATGTGTCCTTTTGCTAATATTTTATTGAATATTTTTGTGTTAATATTTATAAGTGAGATTTTTTTTGTATTATTCTTTGTTGATAAAAATTCATAAGGTTTTAGGAAGAATAATTATACTGTTGCCTTTTTTTGGTATACGGAAAAATATGCGGATGTAAGTTGAATAGGGTTATGCAGAGCTTTATAGACCTGACTTGAGTTGAAGTATCAGAATAAACGTACATGAACTCATGATATATTTATCTGAACGTTGGGAGAGTCACTCTCATGTGCACAAACTTTCAACCCTCACCCCCAGCCACATAAGATTGGGTCTTGGGCTTGAAGCACTTCCTTACCAAGAGATAGGAAGCCCACATAGCCTCCGCTTGGCTTGTCACCTTGAATGGGAATATCTTTCTCTGTTTGACACTCAGTGTGTGCTCCTTTGTTGTGCTTAAGCATGTGCACATCAGTGGCCCTCAGGCACCCAGCTTTCAGCATGTCAAACTGCACAGGGGAGAAGGAGGGGGTCCTTCTTCAGTACTGGGGTGTGCCTGTAGGCTTCTTGCCCTGTGTCAGCTACTGAGGAACCCGCTAGTCTAAGGGACCCACACAAACCATTGAAGCTGATCTTTCTGTAGCTTCTCCGTGTGAGTAAAAGTGTTGTTGGATGGATCACAAGGGAATTATGTTGAGTGAAAGAAAGCCAGTCTCCAATGGTAAAATATTATATGATTCAATTTACATAAAATTATTGAAATGACAAAATTACAGAGGTGAGGACAAATGAGTGGTTGCCAGGGGTTAGTAATGGAGAGCACTGTGGCTGCGGGTACGAAAGAGCAGCCTGAGGAACCCTTGTTACAGATTTGTTCTGCATCTGGACTGTGACAGCAATTATAGAAATCTGTGCACGCAATACTATTGCACAGAGCTACATACACACATGCAAATGAGTGTGTGTGAAACCAGTGAAATGGTTAGGTCAGTGTCAATTTCCCAGTCATGACACTGCACGACAGTGATGCAAGATGTTACCATTGGAGGCAACTGGGTGAGGGATACCTGGGATCTTTCTGTATTAATTCTCACAACTGCATGGGAATCCACAATAATCTCAATTAAAAGGTTTAATTCAAAGAAGTTATTTATTCAGGAAATAAAAATTCATTTTTACCCCTAATCCCCCCCAAAAAAAATCTAAGTTTCCTTGTAGAAAGTATGATTCCATGTGTAAAGCAAGGGATTTAAATATGACCTTTAATCATAACAGGAAGCAAAGTGGCTATCACAGACCAATAAGGTCATGTCAGGAAGATTCAGATGCCAACTGGCAGTAACTCCTATTGCCAAAATTGGGACAATTTGAGCACCAATGAGAGTAAAGACTGAAATAAATTATAACATATTGAGCACATTAGAATGCATGCAGTCTTCATGATTTCTGAAAAGCAAAACCCCCATTCATCACTTTTGGGTGATGCAAGATAACCAACTCATAATTTTGAAAATTTGAATATAAAGGGGAAAAAAATCAACCATTTATCTTGCTTTGCCTAAAAGAATATAAATCAGGTTAATGAAATTTATAAAGATAAGATTATCTTGGCCGG
>NW_012148086.1:2856759-2860908 GCF_000956105.1 Propithecus coquereli
CCCATAATTTGCTGAAATAAAAAAAAAAAAAAAAAAAGAATGATTCACCTTATTTTGTCCATTTTAAAATATCAATAAACACAAAAATATTTTATTTGGCCTTCATACAATGAGTTCAAATGAATTTTGTGAAATTAATTTGTAATCGTTTTATAGTCCTTATGGTTCAAGCACTCAAAATTTAAAATAGCTGATGCAGTGAAGTTCAGCTGTATTCTATGTTTCTATCCCACAGGAATAAAAAAACCACTTAGAGTTTAGAACATTGCTCTTATAAAATGAGTGGCACACATTGCTGCGCCCAGGGTCATACCGCAAGCTGGTGGAATTGCCAGTGGAGACACGGTTATGTGCTGGAGCCGGTTTGTCATAACTCGAGAGAGCCAGTTGCTAAGTATTTAGGAATTATGCCAGCCAGTTGTTAAACCTTTGGCACTCTGAAATCTTGACACCAGTCATGACGGAGTATTAACACCACAGAAATTAGCAAACACTTTAAAAACAAAACAAAACAAAACTTGCTTGTTTGATTGATCATTTTCCAGAGAGCAGGTTTAAGAGCGCGCCACTGTTTGTTCTGCAGTATCTAGAATGGGATCTTACCACCATCTCCTCAGAATCTAGCAAATATTTAATGACAGAAAATATAACAGAAAAAATTTGAAATTGCCTAGTTGCATGTTTGTATATAATCCTCTGAGGGTGCAGCCATATTAGAGCCTATGAAAATATGCAGTCGCTTCCTGCTTGACTGGCCGTGAGATCTATGCTGAAGAGACCCTCCTAAATAATAGCTCCACCTAAAATATCTCCTGAGTTAAAAAGTTAAAAGAAAAGGAACTAACATGGACCTGTTAGGGACTTCAATTCTCTATTGGAAAAATAAAGGAGGTTGGCCTTGTTCAGTATTCCTCTACTCAAATTTACTACATAATAATAAAAAATACATAAATTCTCCTCCAACCGTGAAAGCCCAGGAGTGGAGGAGAAGACTGTGGTTTGGGAGGGAATTGGATATTAGCGAAAACTCTCAACTTTCATGGACTTGAGGGTTTGTTACCTGGACTAGCTGCTATTTCTCTAGTTCGGGCTGTGGCTATGTCTAGCTGGCTGTGTGGGCACTTTAGGAATTATAGTGAAGATACGTGGTAAGAACATTTTAGTTTCTCAGACTTAGATATAAATACGGTTTGAACATAAGCTTCACGAGGACACGGACTCTGATTCACTGCTTAATATCCCTGACAACAAGAGACTTGCACCTGGCCACAGTAATGTGCAGTGTCGCTGGGAGAGGCAGAGCTGTGAATGTTTACCTGAGCACAGCCTCCTTCTAACGTACAGGTATTTGAATGGTGTTATAACTGTATTTTACATGAATTAAAGAATGAATCAATATCCGTTTTGTGACCCAAAATGATGTAGTTCTTGCCATACATACCACTCAGGACTCTGGTACGTTCACCGAACTCACTGCTTTGGCTTTGGTTTCCTCCTCCCCAATCCGCCAAGCCACCTTCACTCAGCCCATCGTTCCAGCTCTGGGTGCCACCCCTTTGTTCAGCGCTCTCAGGCCCTCGCTCCTTGCTCAGCCTGGTGAGTATCAATATCCTTCAAGGTGCTTCTCAGTGTCTCCTGCTCTTGGAATGAGCCCTGTTTCCATTTCATCCTGCCTCTTGAACTCATCGCCACTATGGCCTGGGTCACATCACGTGCATGCCATTTGTTTATGTTTCTGACTCTCATGGCTAATTCAAAATCCTTGAAGGCAGTGATGATGTTTATTCCTATTTACACCTACTGAATAAACCCCAAGCCTCAGAATTTGCCATCACCACCTCTTTACCATTGCTGTCCTGCTAATTTCCCCTCCAAGCCCTCACCACCATGCGTTCTAGTCTAGTTGCCATTCACGTACATCTGTGTCTGTGCATCTGTAAAGCTTCCTTGGGTTTGTACATGCTATCCTCTTAGTCAGCAATACCTTTACCCACTACTATTCCTCTGGAGAAATAAAATTCTTCAAGATCTTGATGGATACCTTTAAGTAAATTCTTAACATTAAAGGCAGAATTTGTTGCTTATATTTTTACAACCATATAGTTGTTTTATTCTTGCCTTTATTATGGATTTTATCATAGGATATATGTTTTTCTGTTTTTCTGTCCCCTCAACAATGACAGTATTTCATTCATTCAGGGGCACTGCCTGTGGCCTCTCAGGCTGTGGACCAGGGGGTCCCTGACATCACTGAGAAGCACGCCCCGTATGTGATGGCCTCCACAGTAATACAAAGCCTTTAGCCTTTCAATGAATTTTTTCTGGCTGTCTTGGACAGGTCAGGCTTCTATACCAAAAATGCTTTAGCCTGGGAGGCTTAAACAGCAAGCATTTATTTCTCAAGTTTTGGATCCTGTAAGTACAAGATCGAGGCGCTGGCAGATTCAGGATCTGATGAGAACCTGCTTCTTGGTTCACAGATAGCACCTTTTTGCTGTGCCCTTACATGGCAGAAGGGGTGAGGGAGCTCTCTAGGGTCACTTTTGTAAGGGCACAAATCCCATTCATGAGTTCTATCCTCATGACCCAATCACCTCCCAAAGGCTGCAGCATCTAAGATCATCACCTTGGAGGTTCAAATTTCGACATATGAATATGGCAGGAACACAAATGTTTGTTCCATAATATTTCACCCTGGACCCACAAATTCATGTCCTTCTCACATGCAAAATATACTCATTCCATCCCAACAGCTCCAAAATCTTAATTTATTCTAGCATCAATTCTAACTTCTAAAATCCAAAGTTTTGTCTAAATGTCATCTACGTCAGATATGGGTGAGACTTGAGTCATGTTTCACCCTGAGCCAAATTCCTGTCCAGCTATAAACCTGTGAAACCAAACAAGCTGTGTGCTTCCAAAATACCACGATGGAACAGGCACAGGATAAGCAGTCCCATTCCAAAAGGGAGAAATAAGAAAGAAAAGAGACAAAATTGGTCCTAAGTAAGTCCACAATCTAACAGGGCAAACAACCATGGTCTCCCCGAAAGCTCACGCTACTACCCAGGAGGAAATATTAACTTTGACCAGGGCATTCAGGAAGGATTTTATAGAAGAGGGTTGCATCTGAGTTTTGCCTCAAAGAATAGACCCCATGTTTCAAAATAGCAGCTGTCGTGTTCCTTTGGAATATATATCTTTTTAGTATTTATCTTCAATGAATACAAACATGAAAAACTGACAGTTAAAAGAGTGCTAGAATTTTGTCAGCTTTAAAAATAGCATGAATAAAACCAATAACACCTCCAAAAGTATGATTGCTAAAAATATTTTATGCAATTTTTCTATTTTAGGAGGTAGCCCTTTGGGCAAATCCCAGCAGAACTGTGCAGTCACTTGAAATTATTCCTCTCTGTAGAGTTTTGCCACCAACTTAACATACAATTAGATTCATTTATTTCATTTTTTGAGATTGCTTTTAAAGTACTTCAAATATGTATTCTGTTTTATACTCAAGTAAAATATTTATATACTTTATATAACTTCTATGTCAAATCTACAAAACAAGCCACAGTCAGAGAAATCTAGCTTCTTTTTATGTCCCCTCACAGCTAGTCCAACACATTTTTTGAAATTTAAGGTTTATTCTACTATTATATTCATTGTAAGAATATAAATGTGAGTGCATATGTGTGTGTGTTCCCATTCATTCTTTCGGGTTTTCCAAGTGTAAAAATCACGTCGTCTGCAAATACAGATACATAAAGATTGTTTAATCTCTTCCTTCATAATTATTATTCTATTTTTATGCTTTCTCTTATTTCTTCTGATCCTCTTCTTTCTTGTGTTTTCTCTCTTTTCGTCATCCCTACTAATATCACACACAAAATGGTCAATTGTAATGGAAACAATGGGTATGCCTGTCATGTTCTTAACTTGAGTAGGAACATCTCTGGTGTATACAGAGTAAGAAAGATTCTGACTTCAAGAGCTGAGGGTGTGTGTGTGTGTGTGTGTGCACTCAGATTAGGGAAATATCCGCTAATTTCTACTTTATTGAGTTTTTTATTAATTAGTATAAAATTTTGTAATGGTCATACAATTTTTCTCTGTATCACTATTAATATGATGTATTATATTAATAAA
>NW_012148086.1:2862980-2909796 GCF_000956105.1 Propithecus coquereli
CCTCCTTATGGATGCTCATGAGATTTTGCTGGAAGAGTCTTTCCACAAAATTGAATTAGAATCTGATAAAGCCTCTGTTAGACATTGTACAGGGAAGACAGGAGACAAAAGGAACATGCTAAATTACACCAAGGAGATGCAGTCAGCAAAACCTAGTGTGGGAAATTATACAGGGCAAACAACCTAGTTTTCATATTGAATAAACCAGACAGAATTAGGGAGAAAAGGCAGAAGGAGAAGGAGGGGAACAGGAGGGAGGAAAGAGAGATGGGGGGTGAGTAAGGGAACAGAGGAGCAACCCTGAAAATTTATGGAGACAACATATCAACCAATTAAGAACCAATGGAAAAGTATATATAGAGAGATAGATATAGGTATATGTATATGTATATGTGCTCTTATCTCTTAAGCACACATAGGCAAATTAAGTGATGTCTAAGATTCCTGAAATGTCTGAGATTGCTTGAAAATAATTCAGGGACGAGAAAGTAAGAAGATCGGCCATAAATGGACCATCACTAAAGCAAAATGATGGGTTTATGAATGGAATTCACTTTACTCTTCTCTCTATTTTTGTATATACATTTGATATTTTCAGCAAAAAATAGCTTGAGTTTAGACTGTGGATAGCCGATTTATATTCTGCCAATTCCCTGGGCTGTCATTACACTTCCTTGTGTAGAGCCATTAGGAAAAGTAAACACACACTCATCTGTGGTCAAAGCTTTGTGCTCACTTACAGTAAAAAATATAACCAACTGCACAATGATTCTCCACACATAGTAAATTATTTGTGTCACGGGCAATTACAATAATTACAGAAGTACAATAAAAGGTCACTAGTTCTAAGTGTGGCCATTGGTTGGGTTCCGAAACCACAGAGAAAGAACCACTATACTAAGCTTCCTCCACAAGACTTCACTGAGCCTTTCTCTTAGAATCTGACAGTCTTCCTTTTTCCTTTTCAATAAAAATTTGTGTGTGTGTTTTGTTTTGTTTTGCTTTAACTTTATATTTTTCACCTCTATTTTGTGAAAAGAAGAGCTAAGCCAAAATGTTGTTGTTGAAGTTTTTTATTTTCTTATGTTTTGTTTCATTATTTTTGTATACTTCTACCTTGATAATATATATTAAATGATACTGACCAGAGGAGGTCTAGAAATGTCAGTAGGAAATAGTGATATGCATCTTTTTATGAATATCAATCTACTAAACATTTTTAGGAATATGGTCTGTTAGCTGTTATACATTGCTCCAAGCCAGAGGAATCATGCTGTATCTAAGTATCCCCACCACAAACTTTTGCCTATTTTGGCTAGGAAATCAAGAAACCAAATAAAGTTCCCTAAGTTATATAAAGTGATAAAGAATGAATCCAGGTTTATTTATTTATAAAGTTTATGATTTTGTATTTCACAAAGCCCAAGCCTTTTAAAATTTATGAAATATGTATATATTGTAATAAATAAAGTAGGGCATAATTTGTTGTACTGTAGCAGAAAAAATGCAAGATGAGATATAGGTAGAAGAGTCAAGCTAGAAAAAAGAAGGAAAGCAGAGATAATGTTTCCACATAGGAATTCCTTTCCCTCAAAATTGTGTTTTTCAAATGCTAAATCACAAGAAAAATAAGTTGATAAATCAGGCAAATTGAGAAAAGCTTGGTCATTCTCCTAAGCAAAGTAAAGCTCAACAATTGACGTAGAGATGCCAGTGGTTTGAAGGGATGCACCAATGGCCAGACAAAAGCAGGACTGGGGAACATGGCACAAGGAGCTGAAGGTTAAGGAGCACACAGGAGAGAAACTTATGTAACACAATTAGCCTGTCCTTCCTGCCACTGTTGCCATGGCATTAGTGTGTTCAAGGCCTTGTCCGCTGCTAACAGTAAGTCATTCTTGAAACTGAAATAAGTATTAATATGTTTAAATGCATGGTATATTCTTTATACAAACCCTACGAGTGATGTTCCAAGAAAAAATATGTTTTAAAAACAAAATAATTCCTTAACTTGGCAATTTTACACATAATTCTAAATAGTGCTGTTAACTTTGCTAGCAGTGTTAACTTTGCTAGCAGATCTAGGTATTAAGTACTATCCAATAATATTCGCTGGTGTTTCCCAGGGTTTGAATATTCACTCTTAGCTAACATCTATGTCATAGTACTAGATTTCAATTTATTATGTAATTTTGAGATATCCATAATAAAGAATATGAAAAATGTTGGAAGTATAAGAGAATAAAGGAAGTCATTCATCTCATCACCAGATATGTTTTAAATCATTGCTAAGTAAAGCATCATTGAATAGCCTTCTCATTCGGCACCTTGGATATTATCATAGCATTATTGATATGAAAACAGCAAAATAAAGCTCTAAAAATAATCCTCATGAGCTGATGGCAACTATTTTAAAGGAACAATGCACAATTTTATAATAAGTCAGTGTTTAACAACCAGCTCAGTAGGGAATGGGGGCCTTGGTTTATATCATTTGCCAAATCCCATTGTATAAATACCTCCATAATGGCCACCTTTGAGCTACCAACGTGACATCACTGAATGCAGAGTGGAGAAGAGATGCTACCAGCTGGCTCTCAGGAGCCACTGTGTGCTAGTGCAAGCTGGTCTCAGGACACCACTTAAAACAACAAGATTTGGGGGGATAAGGTGAATTTATTTAAGCAAAGGACTATAACGGCAAAAAAATCCAGCATCAATTATGACTTAAATACAGAAATTTTACAGTACAATAGAACAACTGCACATCAATTTGATGCTTTCAGATGTGAAAATATAAAAGTAAACATTTAAGTGGACCAATTGTCGGAATCAAAGATACTACATTTTCATGTTTCCTACATTGAGACTTCAGTGAATCTTGGTTTAATAAGAATTCATGGGAACTATTCTGGACAAAAAGTATTACCTTTACTTCGGGAAAGATTAGAAACCTTTACATTAGAACTTGAAGCGGGCGTGGCTGTGTGGTAAGGCAGTGTCTAAGGTAGTCTACTAAGGTAGCCAGAGATCCCCTCGCTTTCAGTGTGGGCAAGTTGGTGACTTGCTTTAAACCAATGCCATACGTGATGGGTGTTACTCCCAAGAATAGGTTATAAAAAAGATTGAGTCTTCAGTTTTAGGTCGTCTCTCTTACTCTGTCTTAGATCACTGCCCTGAGGGAGGTCAGCTGCTATATTGCCAGGGAACCCTGCGCAAAAGCGCCATGTGGGTGACCTTGGAAGTGAATCTTCTCAGGCTGCCAACAAGCACAAGAGTGAACTTGGAAGCAGGGCCTCTCCGAGTGAAGCCTCAAGATAACTGCCCCCAACCAAATGCCAGAACCACTTGGCACAGCCACTCTAAGATTCCGGCACACATAAACTGTGAAATAACACACGATTTTTCTTTGAAACTGTTAGGTTTGGAGATAATTGGTAACACAGCCTTAGATTACTAACACAGGTTACCGCCACAAGTGATGGTACAGCAATTATGGACAGATTCAGAAAGTTATCACCAACAACTTACCAGTTATCTTATAATTGTGCCTTTCACCTTGTGACAAAAGTGTCACGTACCGACAGGTTGATGGACAGAACACCAAAAACAAGCAGCAGCAGAAGCGAATGCAGTGCAGATTTGGAATACCAGACAGATGAAAACCACAGCTCGATTCACATTATGAAGCCAAATCTAATTAGTAGCCTCTGCAAAATGATGTCTCTGCCACAATTTTAAGAAAAACTATAAAATTATTTAAATAATTCTCCAGTGAGAGATTTTCTTTTGCAGAAATACTCAAGTGAAAAAAATAGAACTATAAGTTCTATTTTAGACAGGAAATGGGATCTATTATAAAGAATGACACAAAGGGTTTTACAGACACTGCATATGAATAAAATTGGTCTGTGGCAACTGAAGATCAGTCATTTATGTAAAGTGGAGTATCACGAAGTTGTGAGTGATACATTAACTTGCTTAAAACTCGCAATCGATATGAAGTGGGAAAGGACAACACTTTGGCTGTCAAAACTGAAGTTGCTGATTTAACAAAATCATCAGTGGAGAGACATTTAAAAGAAAATGTGCTTCAACAGAAGAAATTCACGGAGAAAATGTGAAATCCTCTAACGTGAGATGAAAGGTGGATCAGCAACCAAAGCAGCAGGAGCAATACCAATTTCAATGGTAAAACCAAAAACCAAAGCAAGCAAATATGAAAAAAGAAGAGAAAAAATGAACTTAGAAGAAGCAATATGCACCAAAGGCCCAACTCGAAAACGTTTATTGGACAATTCAAGCAGCGCCAATGAAAACAGAAAGACATTTTTCTATGTCTAGACTATTTGTCATGAAAGATCAAAGCTGTGAAGAGTGCAGTGCCTCATTTATGAGTTTTAAGCCTTCATTGTAAAAACTAGAAATGTTAATATTAAATATTTGTGGTATTATCATTCAAATTTTTAATGACATTATTTGGCATTTCCTTTGTGTTAATGTTCCCTTTTTTGTCGTTTCCTTTATAGAACGGCTACATCATATAGAGATCATGTTTATATGTTACTGAAATATATGAACATGTCACAATATATTAGTTCATAATAATATTAAATAATATACCATGCATTGCATTTATTATCACATCTTTTTATTTTCCAAAAAATCTCTGAAACTTGTAGTATAACCTTATCCCAAAAAAACTGATTCGCTCTTTATTATTTAACCACTGCATAAAAACACAGCACAATGTATGTTCTGCCTATACTGCAGTTCTCCATGAGTGTTTTTTGCGGCTACTGTGTGTGTACACGTATCTGTGTGCATGTGTGCATGCATATGCACATTTCTGTGTCCCATCATATAAGAGCAATAGGACTTTTATTACATTCTTATTTTAAAAATAAAGGACCACAAAATCCCCTTCATCTGAGAAATGAAAGTCACAATGCTTACATCTTAATGCTTAATCATGGCGATTGCAAAGGTAACATAACACATGAAATGTGCAGAGCGATATCTGGCATTTGGTAAGTGCTAAATGAATGTTAGCTGTTAAAATAACTACTTGGCTTTAATCAGCATTAAGTTAATTATAAAAAATTCTGCATCATTCAAGTTTGCTCTTTTTGAAAAAAAACAGCTATGTTTCAATATACAGGAATACACTTTTTAAAACCCCCCATAGAGGTCACATGGAGAATTGAGGAGCGCCATGCGTGGCCTCAGGGCTGGCAGTCTGGGGCCCGGAGCCAGCGGGGCGTGGGAAAGGGCAGGCTGCTCTAGCACTGGCCACCTGCCCCTGCCGCCTGGACAGAGGCTGAATGGCTCCCAGCTTCCTGCACTCCTCACCCAGCCCCCTGCCCCAGGAAGCCGGGGAGTTCTTCCACATTCGTCGCTCGCTCACCAGGCCTCAATGTGTTCCCAGCACATCAAAATAAATAAAACTCAGCTGTCTCTCCACGGCCGGCAGCGCACCGGGGACCCAGCTCCTCCGGCTTCTCCACCCTCACCTCACACTTTGCTCTTCCTCAATATGTCAAGCCCTTCGCCATCTCAGGGCCTTTGCACATCTGATCCCTCTGCCTGGGAGAGGGATCTCTTGCCCTATTCCCTGCAAGCTCCCTCCAGGTAGCAGGCTGCCCTTGGGGTCTGATCCCAAGAGCCCCTGTCCAGCCAGCCCCACCACGGAGGCCTCCCAACGCTCTCTCCCCGGCTCAGCCCCTTGTCTGTGTCTTTCCCACATGGCTCTCATCTTAATTATGCCTTCACTCATTTGTTAACGTGCTCATTGTGGGGCCCTCCACTGGACCATCATCTCTCTGAGGACCTAACTCAGAGCTCTCTCCCACATCTAGCAGGTGCCTGGCAACAGACATTGCAGAATAAATATTTGCGGAATGAATTGATTGATGTATCTTGGCTTGTTATGCAGAATATGGTCTTACCTGCTACCATCTCCTCTGATATAAAAGGCTATTTCCAGTAATTCTCAGTGTCTGGCTTCACCTTCCCTTTAGCCTGCAGGTTCATGGCAGAGAGAGAACCTTGCCAACCCTAGGGCCCAGCTTGTGCAGGATGCATCTGAGATACACCCTAGCGCAAGCTTCTGAGCTCAGCGCAGTGTGTCTGTTCTCTTTACCGCTTTGCATCCAGCACCTGGAGCAGCGTCAGCCTGCTCAGCTGCCATAACAAGTACTGCACATCCCGGGCAGCTTAAACCACAGAACTGCATTCTTTCACAGCCCTGGGGGCTGGAAGTCCAAGACAAAGATGCAGGCAGGGCTTGTTTCTCCTGAGGCTTCTCTCCTAGGCTTGTAGACAGCCCTGTGTCTTCATGTGGCCTCACCTCCGTGCGTCTGTGTCCTAATCCCCTCTTCTCATAAAGACACCAGTCATATGGGACCAGGGCACCCCAATGACCCCATTTAAACTTAATCACCTGTTTGAATGCCTCATCTCCAAATGCAGTCACATTCAGAAGGATTGGGGGTTGGGAATTCCACATATGAATTAGGGAGGAGGCATAATTCAGTCATAACAGGGCCCAAATTTTTGTTTGAAAGTTGAATATTATTTTCTAAAATCTCAAATAAATGAGTTAGCATCATGGCTGACCATTCTGTTACTAGCTTGGTCACATTAGCTTTAAGGCTAATCTTTCAAACCGTTCTACCCCTAAGCACTCTCTAAGCATGTCCAGACTTAACACAGATGTCCCAGGAGTCCAGGGCTCTGTGATTCGGAAACAAAAAACACCCGCAACAGAAGGACTGACACCACCTCAATGCACCCCAGGCCCCTGGGCTTGTTTTGGGATGGAGGCCCACAGTGTGGAATTAAAATAAAATCCTAAGCCCCCGCCACACTGAACAGACTCCTCTCAGCCAAGAAGACCTCAGAAAACTTTAAAAACTAAGTTTGCTGGCCATGACAGGATGGGGGGTTGGTCACACCTCAGTACACCCCCTTCCCCACTAACCGATATTTCCTCAGAGTTGAACAGAAACTTGCTCTGGATAAACAAAGAATGGTTGGCTTACGCCATCACTGATTTCAGTCAATGGCCTCACGCCGTGGCTGGGCTTCCCTCCCATTCCGTGTTCAAGGCAGGCAGCTAACCAGTCATACAACCCATTCCTTCCTGATGTTTGACTAACAACCATGGACTAGTCCTGGCTGATCTACGGAGGAGGCTGTGCGCAAAGTGCCTTTGTATCCTCTGCTGCTCTGCTTCACCTTTTGATGTATAGAGCCTAATCTGACTGCATTTTAATATGTTAAGTCTCCACCCCAAAGTGAAAATGGCATGTATGTAATGTGTATGCTTGATTAATTGCATGCATGCAACTCCCTTGCATAAATATTCACAGCTCCTCCCATAGTCTGTTAACTATGTATGTTTAGCCAACCTGTCCCTCGTCAATTCCTGTTCCACCTTTCCTCCCTCAAAGTGCCTGCTTTCAATTTCAGTCAGAGGCTCTGCTTCCCAGCCTGCAAGTTGAAACCTTTATAAGAAATAAAGTTTTTCTTTCCAAATTATAGATCTCATGATTTTTAGTTGACAACAATAATTGTTTCATCATCAGTGTCACAAGTGGATTTAGGGGTAAGCCTTGTGGTTGTACAATGGAAATAGAAACCACATATGTAGGGAAGTAATTGTTGTCCTAGAGCTAGGGACAGCACCCTGGAGGACTCTCCAGGCAAAGAGGGTCTTTGGGGAGAAGCAGGAAGAAGAGATGACACAGAGATGCCTATGGGTAGGGGGGATTTCAGCTGGAGACCCTGCCCACGCAAGGCAGTCCAAGCTCCTTTCCGAAGCTTCGTTAATAAAGTTGTGACCAATAAATACTGCTAATAGGACCAGAATTGTTGTCTAAAGCACATGATTTTTAAAATCTGATCATTTATCTAAAATAGATCCAGCATTTACATTGATTCTCTAAGAAGAAATCTTTAAATCTATATGAAATGAAAACATTAAAATACCTTTTTTATTAACTCAAAGTTCAATTTATTCTTTCACTGAAGCCCAGTGTGAAGAGCTTGGACTATGAAGACGGGGAGATAGAATATATGATTACTGCTCTCAGAGAATGTTCTAATCATAAGATCAACATGTGTTTCATTGTTATAAAAGATATAACATAACTTCCATTTCCAAGAATTATCATCTATATCTCAGCTAACAGATATATATAAACTTATTCAGCTCTAGTAGAAATTAAGATAAACACATTTCTTAAAGTTATTGGATATATGTGTAGATTATTTACCCAGGAATTAAAAGAAAATGTAAAGCAATTTACCTGTTATTTGAATGAGAAACAGCTTGGGATGATGATAATATACAAAATATGACTGTTAATTTTTCCTAACTGAGTGAGGGAGGAGCAGACACCCAAGAACCTCTAGTCCTGCCAGCTCTACGCCTCTCCTTCCTAAACTCACTCTAGATACGGGGTCCTCACAGAGTGTTGCAGGAACCTCTGTGGAGCTCACAATAAACCTTCAAGGAGTTCACTGAGTCAGAACTATTTTTGTGATAATAATAAGACATTATTTGCCTTTTTCAATCTCATTAACTCAGGAGCATACACTGGAGGTTTCCACAGGCCACATGACTTGATATCGCAAAAGACCGAGCGCAACAGCAGATGTGAGAATGTGTCTTCTATTAAGACAAACATTAAGGAGATTTGTTAAAATATACGACAATGTCATTTGTCATGACTTTATTTAGAAAATGTATTTTTATTAATAATACCTTATCTGTGCATATGTGTAATAGAAAAAAAAAAAAGCAAACTGTTTTCTCTTATTATACACTCAGCACAGAACACTTCTGGTGACCAAAATGTGTGGGAATTTTTCTCACACCAAAAAATTCTCCAACACCAGGTGGGTGTCTTACAATTCAATTCAGTTCTGACCCTAACCAGAGAGAGTATAGACTCCACAGGTTAAGAGTACAGTCCCACAAGACTGCCCCCCACTTCAGATGCCAATCACAAGCCCCAGGTTTTGAGCACGGATTTCTGACCCACCAGCTATAAATCAGTCACAGCCTCCTCCTCAGGTTCGGTACTTTGCTATGACAGCTCACAGAACGCAGGGAAACATTTTACTTACGTTCACTGGTTTATTACAAAGGGTATGACACAGACAAAAGTCCAGATGAGGAAGTGCACAGGGTGAGGTCCACAAGGGTTCTGAGTGCAGAAGCTTCTGTCCCCGTGGCTTTAGGATGCAGCCCCCTTCCATCACAGGGATGTTCTCACCCACTAGGAAGCTCCCAGAACCCTATCATTCCAGGATCTTTGTGGAGGCTTCATCAATAAGCATGATGGATTATTAACTCAATCTCAGCTCCTCTCCCCTTCCCAGAGGATGAAGGGTAGGGCTGAAAGTTCCAAGATTCTACTCATGGCTTTGTCTTTCTGGTGACCAGGCCCCATCCAGGAGCTCACCAAGAATTGCCTCATTAGAACAAAAGATGCTCCCATCACCCAGAAAACTCCAGGGGATTTAGGATCTCTATGCCAGGCCCTAGGGGCAGAAACCAAATATATATTTCTTATTATTTCACAGTATGTCTAATGGGTTGTTACATTTAATTAATAATTTAAAATTCCAGTTTTGTTTTTTGTGACAGTAAATATCAATTGATATAATTGACATAAACAAAAGCTTTTTGAGGTCTTCACTAATTTTTAAAAATGTAGAGGAATTCTGAAGCCAAAATGTTTGAAGACTGCTGCTCTGAGAATAGAGACTGCCCTGTCCCTGGGGGACAGAGAACTCACCAGCTTCTGAAGGAGCTGGGCTATCATCACGCTATTATAACTTTATGGAGATCATTTCTCTTTCTGTTGAGGACAAAATTAGACATGTTCTGTCATTAAGCATGTGGGTGGGAGTGTTTAATAGCTTCCCTTCCATTCAACACTGTTTGTACTCTCCAGCCAGAACATCCTGTCTCTTCACAACAGAATATGAGGATGGGACAGATATAAGTGTCTTCTCTCTTATATTTTCCTCTTGCTACATAGAGAGATACATACATCAATAGTATTGAGATATATGCTGATATATACATTTAAACTAATCTGAAAGATTCCACAAGAAATTCTTAATAACACTCTTGGGGAAAGAGACTGGTTTAGGGACAAGTTTAAAACTTCTGCACAGTTCACATTTTCTAAACACATGCATGCCATGTCATGCATAGTTATCTGGGTGCTGAAATCGTGGATGTTTTTGTTTGTAATTTTTAAAATAATATATTTTTAGTTATAGTGAATAAAATGTTTCCACTTTTATAAAATAAACTCAGGGTTCCAATTTGGTATATGGAAGATTTAAATTTGAATTAGTTAAGAATTTTCTAATTCCTCTGCCAGCTTTTATTTAAATACAATTTTTAAACCTCAGATCTTTGTATTTTGAAGGCAAGAACTGGACTCATTATCTCATTTGTAGACTCACACTGTTCAATGAACATTAGTAAAATTAATGAATATGAACACAAAAATTTTTAAGGAAGAAATAACCCAGGAGAGACTACACCTGCCTAGCCACATTTGTGTTAACCATACTAGTGATCTCAGTTAATTACGGGCCCTGGCGGTATTTAAAACAGCAGTGAATATCAACATAGCAAAGTAGATAGACAAAGAAATTCCTCTGATTTAATAAGAGTCTCTTTTAAAATTATCATATATTTCCTATTAAAAAATAATGCATCTTAAGATTAACTTTCAGAATAGAGATTAACTTCCAGAACTCCCCTAACCCGAACCCCTAACCCCTAACCTGAACTCTAACCCTAACCCCCAGCCCAACTCCAACTCCAACCTCAATGAATTTGCCTTTTGTAAAAAATAAAATAAAATAAAAATTTAAATTAAGTTTTAAAAAATCAAAAACAAATTCTATTTGTTATATAGCAAAACAAATAAAATTAGCCATTTCAGAATTCTGGCCATTAAACAAACTTTAGAACAAAATGAAAATCATTCATCCAAGGAAACTACTAACCCTCAGTAAGATGGACTGTAGCATTTTAACTTGAGGCTCTTCCCATCCCTCTCCCTCACCAGCACAATAGGGAGGTAGCCAAAACCTGGAAGCATTGCCGACAAAGGACAGATATGACACCTTCAGAGTTTCATGAAAAGTACCATTCCCAGATCACAATCAATATTTTGTCTGAATTTGCACTTCCCATAAAAATCTGTATTCTTCAAGTGTGGGGCTGTTTGATTTGAGTCAGAGCTCAGCTTAGCAGAGGTAGGGGACCTACTCACAGGGCATTACTGAAACAACGTGAAGCTGCTAGAGAGATATCAACTGTCTAAAGCTATGACATAAGTTGGGGCAAACAAGAGCCTGTCTGGGAATTTTAAAGGAAATCTTGGAAAACTAGATAACCACAGAGAACTTTGACAAGTCCAACATATGCCTAGTTATCTAAGCTACCTTGACCAGGAAAAACCACGGAAAGGAGAAGGCATCATTCACTCAGCTCTGGCTGATCTTCAGGCTCTACACCAGCAAAGAGTGACAGCTAAGGCTGTCTTGAAAAATGCCTGAAGTCTGAAGGCAAGCCTTCTCACACAGACTCCCTAGGCAAAACATTTAAGAAAATCTGACCAATCACTGGCTGACCACTAACTTATATTGACTCTGGTATGACCCTTAGAAAGCTAGTGTTAAAAATTTTTTTAATTAGAAAATAAAAGATAGCCAAGAACTCTGTAGTCCCACACGACAAAGAATAGAGAAAATATGGAATTAGTCCAGGAAAGTCACTAAAAAAATAAGTAGCAACAAGGAAAACAATAAAAGAAAACAAAAAACTAAAAGCAACAACAAAAACAAACTATGAAAGGGTAGAGAAACCTGATACTGCAATTGTTGTTATAACAAAGTTAAGTTTTTATATCATCCAAAATGCCCACTCTTTAAAAAAAAGTGTGAGATATACAAAAAAAACAGAAAAGTATTCTACATATGTGGTAGAAAAGTAGCCAACAGAAAATATCCCCATGGGTATCCATATTTTAAACTTACAGTAAAAAGACTTTAAATAACCTTATTATAAATATGCGAAAAGAACTAAAGAAAATTATACTCAAAGAATTAAAGGAAAATATGACAATAATGCCTTACCAAATAGAAAAAATCAATAAAGAGACAGAAATTGTGACATAGAACCAAATAGAAACTCTGGAGCTGAAAAGTATAATATCTGATATATAAAATTGACTAGAGAAGTTCAACAGCAAAATTGAGCAGGCAGAAGAATTAGCAAACTTGAAGATAAATCAAACGAGATTATCTAGACTGAGGAGCAGAAAGAAAAAAGAATGAAGAAAAATAAACAAATCACAAGAGACCTGTGGGACAGCATCAAACATGACAACATATGAATGATGGAAGTTCCAGAAGGAGAGGAGAGAGAGAAAGGATAAATGTTTGAAGAAATAACTGTTACAAGTTTTCCAAATTTTATGAAAAATAGTAATCTACACATTCAAGAAGTTGAATAATCTACAAATACGATAAACTCAAAGACATCTATGCCTATTCATACCATAGTCATATTGACCAAATTGACAAAAGTCAAATACAAAGAAATAATCTTAAAAGTAGCAAGAAAAGAGTGATCAGTCATGTACAAGGGATCTCCATAGGACTAACAGCTAATTTCTCATAGAAACCATGAAGGCTGAAAGGCAATGGGATGACATCTGCAAAGTGTTTAACAAGAAGACTGTCAATCAAGAATTCCATAACCAGAAAAGCTCTATTTTAAAAATGAAGAAATTAAGACATTTCCAGATAAACAAAACATAGAATAATGTGTTGCTATCACATACTAAAAGATGCCTATTAGGCTAAAATGAAAGAACTCTAAACAGTAGCTCAAACACACACATGAAGTAATAAGAACTGATAACGATAAATACATAGTTATTATGAAAGACAATATAAACATATTTTTGCTTACAACTCTTTTCTTCTCCTGTTTTAAAAGATATATGCATAATCCAATATTATAAAACTGTATTGTATGGTTTATTAAGATGTCATTTATGTGACAATAATAGCACAAAGCATAGGAGATGAAACAGATATATACTGTAGAAGAGTTTTGTGTGTTATTGTAATTAAGTTACTATTAACTTAAGCTATTAACCAAACTAGATTAAGTTAATAATCTAATCATAATTCCGAGAGCAACCACTAAGAAAATAACAAAAATATAGTAAGAGAAACAATAAGAAAATTAAAAATGTGCATGAGAAAATATCTAACACAAAAGAAGGTAAGAATTAAGGAATGAAGGATCAAAAAAGACATAAGCCATATAGAAAATGAACAGTAAATGGCAAAATTAAATTCTACCTTATTGATAATATCATTCAATGTTAATAAACTAAACATCCTAATCAAAAGGCAGAGATTGGCAGAATTAATATTTTTTAAATTATGTATTACATGCTATCTAAAAGAAACATACTTTAGATTTAAAGACATAAACAGGTTAAAAATAAAAGCATGGAAAAAGATGTGCCATGCAAACAATTACCAAAAGAAAGCTAGACTGTCTACACTAATAGACAGACTTTTAGAAATTCTTACTAGAAACAAAGAACATTTGTAATGATAAAAGTATCCATCCATCAGAAAATATAATAATTATAAACATACATACACCTAAAAACAGAGTCCCCAAATGTATGGAGCAAAAACCGACAGAAAAAAAGGGAGAAATAAACAATCCAACAGTAATGACTGGACTTCAACATCCCACTTTCAATAATGGCTAGAATACTAATCAGAAGATCAATGAGAAAATAGAAGACTTGGACAGCACTGTAGACCTAACAGGCCTGCACAAAACATGCTGCACAGCAACAGAAGGGCATGCAACCTTCACAAGTGCACACGGAATATTCTCCAGGACAGGTCACATGCTAGGCCATGAAACAAGCCTCAATAAATTTAAAAGGATTTAAATCCTATAAAGCATGTTTCCAACCATGATGGAATGAAATTAGAAGTCAGTAACAGAAGGAAATTTGGGAAATTTGCGGATGGGTAGAAATGTCGTAGCAAACTCTTAACTGACCGATGGGCTCAAAAGAAATCACAAGGGAAACCAGAAAATACCTTGAGATGAATAAAAATGGAAACACAACCTACCAAAATTGATGGTATACAGTGAAAACAGTGTTTAAAAGGAAATTTATACCTCATTTGTTTTTATTTTATCTAGATTATGTTTTTGCTCTTCTTTACTTCTCAAGAAATTAGAAAATTAAATAACCTTTGTGCAGTTTACTAGTGAATAGCTTTACTATTACAAAAAATTTGAAACTATATTTCTCCGATTTGGGGGCTAGAATGCATAAGACAAGGGAAAGCATTTGAAATAATTTTCGTTCGCTTTTTGGTTCATTCTATCTGAACTACTTGGATCCGTGTGAATAGAAAACCTTAGGCACTTTTTCCCCTAGTGCATATGTCCTCATATGCCTCTGTGGCACTGGTGGGCCCCTCAGGCCATGCCTTTGTTTCTGGCCTGACACATAATCAAGCTCATTATAAGTTGCTATTTGGGCCTCACGACATATTTTCCAAAGTCTTTGAAGCCATGGGTTCATTCATGTAGAGTTGCAGCTCCAATTAAATTTTCAAAAGATTCTACTGACAAAAGCATCCATGTATAATTGGAGTTGAGCATTACTCGAAAGAGAATTCCAAGAAAGCCAGCTCAAGGGAAGCGAATTTTTATGCTCCACATATGGGCTCAAATTAAAGGACATGTTTCATTTTCCAAACCAATGGAAACCATATTTTGACTTTAGGGATACGCAAGTGGCTTTTCACATACTTACACAATAGGATAATTTCAGACAGTTGTGAGAGGAGAAAGAAATTTGTAATAGAAATCCAAGCTATAGCTATAAATTATGACATTAAAACAGAAGTAAAACTATTTTAAAATTCCATTTTAAGGAAAACATAAAGTGATAATAAAGAGGCTAAAGGAATAGACTTGTTTCCCAGGAGACCTGGCCAGCTTGTAAGAAAAGGTGTGAGCACATTACTCAACCCTGCAAGGCCTCCATGTCCATGGGGCTAGAACAAGATTTTCCTAAAGATGTCATGGATATCTTAAAAGGACCACACAGATAATGTTTTGTTTTTTTAATTTCAAAATATTAAGGGACTACAAATGTTTTGGGTACATAGATAGGTTTTATAATGCTTAAGTGAAGGTTATTACTGTGCCCATCACCCAAATCGTGTGCACCGTACCTGTTAGGTAGGTTTTTACCCCTCCCCTCTTCCCCCCTCCCCCCTTACTGGTTCCCAATGGCTTTTACTTCTCTCTGTGCCTGTGTGTGCTTATTGATTAGTTCCAAATTATTGAAGAGCACATGTGGTGTTTGTTTTTCCATCACAAGAAACTTCACTTAGGATAATAGTCTCCAGTTCCATCCAAATTGCTGCAAAAGACATTCACATGAACAGAGAAGCTTTTCAAAAGAAGATAGACAGACGGCCAACAATTATATGAAAATTATATTATATGAAAAAAAAAGCTCAACATCACTAATCATAAGGGAAATGCAACTTAAAACCACAATGAGATATCACTTTATCCCTGTCAGAATGGCTACTAT
Source organism: Propithecus coquereli (assembly GCF_000956105.1). Lineage (NCBI taxonomy): Eukaryota > Metazoa > Chordata > Mammalia > Primates > Indriidae > Propithecus > Propithecus coquereli. Next base: position 2,878,685 of record NW_012148086.1, read on the forward strand.
TAAAAAGTCAAAAAACAGTAGATGCTGGCATGGATGCAGAGAGAAAGGAACCCTTATACACCATTGGTGGGACTGCATATTAGTACAAACTCTATGGAAAACAGTATGGCAATTCCTCAAAGAACTAAACGTAAGCTTACCATTTGGTCCAGCAATCCCACATAGATAATGTGTTAAGGAAATGTGTTATGGTTTAGAGGGAATTGGGGACTGTGGTTTCCTTTCTTATCTAGGGCCCACGCCTGACCTTGAGAAAGACATGCTGCTACACTCTGTACCAATTTCCTTTCCCAAGAATGATGGTCTTGGACTGACCTGTCTTTAAGCTCTTTCGACTTTAAAATCTGGGATTATAAATCCAATTAAGGCAAAAGTCTCTTTATCTGATTCTAAGATGAGAATATTGATTGGTTAACAATCTTAAATTTGACTTTCATATATACAATTAGTATAAAAGTATCCATTTGCAATATTACAAACATCATCCCAGCTCAAGATGGAAGAAAAAGAGAAAAAAAGAGTTCTAATCCTGGCAGCACCAGTATACAATGTCTTATTTCTCATTTCCCAATGATGCCCATGAAAGCCAGAAATCCCCTTTGAAATCATGGGGTTCAACTCTTCCACTTTGCAGATAAGGAAGCTAAAATGTTTAACTTGGCACAGGTTTGCTTCTGCTTACATAGATGGTATGTGGGATACCCAGGTCTGCCCCTAGGACTTGAGATGCCAACCCACCTACCACAGCTATCTCCCCTGGTATAAATAGGTGCCTGATTGGCCCCACAGAGTGGGGTCTGGTGCACATCTGCAAGCAGAAAATCCTTATTCACCAAGGCAAATCTGGGAGGCTCCAGGCTAGCCCTGCACAGAAAGAAACTTGAAGATGTAAGTCTAACAGTGAGGCACACAAGCAACGAATGACTGTGTCCAGGGGAGACAGAGACGGGGCTTTATGCTCACCCTGTCACGCGTTTCTCACCATGTTATTCCTTGGTGTCTTGTGTCCATTTTGTTTAAATAGGCATATTCTTTGGGGGTTCTTGAGCAGTGAAAGAATTTCTGAATCGTGTGCGTTCACCTAGAGGATGATATTCCTAACAATTTAATAGCAGCACATTCCGGATCATTGGGATGATCAGTTCCCTAAGGAGTTTCGGCCCTTGCTCTTGCATTTATGTTTTCAATAGAGTGAATGACAAGCAAAGCACCAAATACATCATCACATGGTGTAGAATAAGGTCCTGCTGGGAGAGAATAAAATAGCAGAGTCACTATGACACACGAAAGTGCAGCCTTACATCCAGATCACGACCTACCTACGTCACTCAGAACCACATGTCGACGGGACTGTGGGTCACATTTACCAACTTCCCACAACAAGCATATTTTACTGCACGTGATTTCTTCAGGGCTGCATTTTGGGTGCACTATTGATTTTAATGCTTACAGAAATTTAAGTGGGTGATTAAAAAGGAGTTCTTGGTCACAAGGGCAAAAGAACACTATGACAATGTCAAGGGACAGTTCCACAGTGTTTAATAATCAAAGAGCATAGTTTTCGATGTGTGGAACATAAAATAGGCCCAGAATTGTGATTAAAAATGTATGACATTTAACCCTGGATGGCCAGAGAAAAACAGGAATGTTTTCCTTTGAAAGGAATCCAGGCATGCCATAAGTTCAAGTGACTGCATGTATGTCACGCGGTTAAGTCTCATGACCAAGTGCGTGAAGTGGAATGAGAAGTGCAGACGAATGAGTTCCTACTTCTTCCAGGCAGGAGAGGGCTGGGAAGGCTTACAGGAGGAGCTCGCGTTGAACCTGGATACTGCAGGATGAGGCAGCGGGCCTAGGGCATCCTAGAGCACAAGGGCCTGGCGAAACTCCCACAGAAATGTGAGGGAGGACTCAGGCCCCACTTCAGTGACAGCGACAGGGATGGGAGTCAGGGTGTGGACCAGTAGGCAAGGGGTCTGCAGGGCTGCCTGTGTAGCTTCTGCTCTCCTGCCCCTCAGTCCTCCGTGTCCCCAAGTCCTCTTCTGTTAAAGCTGCAGGCTCACCTGTGGTGGTTTCAAATACGCCCTGTATGTTGGGGACATCAAAATTTTGTCTCAGATCCAGATTCCTCCCCGAAGCTTCCACAAATAGACAGCCCACTAAAGCTCACACTCAGATGTGCCTCACGCACAACGTATCCAACACTAGACTCCTTAACACCCACCACCACCGCATTGCCTTCCACCAGCCACCTGTTTCCATGTTCCTAACCCCAGTAAATGGTAACACTGTTGCCCCGCTTTCCCAGCCAGAAACAGGAGCATCCTCCGGACTCCTCCCTCTCCCTCGTAGCTCCGTCAGTGTGGGCCGCATCGGTCAGTGTGGCCTATTGAACCTGTACTATATCCCCCTTGCCATGGACACTCTTTGACTCAGCCATCCTCGTCCCCCATGTAAATCCCTCCCACACCCTCTAGATGTTATCCTGGAATGAAGTCTCACCCTCTCCCCTCTCCTCACACATTCTCCCAGATGCGGCCGGTGTAATTTCTCTAAAATGCAAACACAGTCATGTAACTCTCCCGATAGTCCCCTACTGCTTGTAGAGTTAAAAATCCTTAATGTTGCCAGTAAGGCCCTGCACAGTGTGGCCCTCACCCTTCAGCCTGACCCTGACCTTCTGAACAGCCTTCAGTTAACCAGACGCCATGCTTCCTACCATTGCAAGCCCTCCATGGGCTTTCTCTGCCCAGAACACCTCCCTCACCCGTCCTTTCACTGGTCATGATTCAGTCAGTGAACACACACATGGAGAGACACAGGTGCATGGTAGTGGCGAGGGAGTCGGGGGTGGGGGCATGCAGCTGTGATGGAAGTAGATAAGAACTTGGCTTTCAGTAGCCTGTGTCTAGCTCATGTGGAGAAATACTGGAGCACCATAAATGGGGAGAAAATGTGGGGAGGTGGAGATGGAGGGAACCGAGGTCAGACAGGCAGGTGGGAGGTGGGGGCTTTTGCATTCTGATTGATTTTGTAGACACAGCAGAGGAGGCTGGCTGAAGGACTGAATGTGGGAAGAACAAGGAAAAAAAGTTAAGGAATCTATCTCTGTCTTACACCTCTCCCTCTGGCCACCCATACAGTCCTTCCCAGTGTCTACACTCAGCTTAGAAAGCACTTTTTCCAAGAAGAAGCCTTTACCCTAAATCTGAGTTGGGTGACCTTCCATTGTGCATCAAGAATTCTCCAGTTTTCTGCATGTCACTCAATACATAGACGGTAATGTATCTTTTTTGTTTGTTTATTAGCTCTAGGCACTAGACTGAATGCAAGCCCCCAAATGGAAATGATGGTACACCCTTGAACTCCTTGTGCCCCCGCACTCACACGGTAGTAAACACTGGTTAAAGGATAACTAACTTTAAAATGTGTCCTGAAGGACAGAGCCTGGGTGGGGTACTGGAAGACTGGCGAGGGATGTGCTTTAGAAACGCAATTTCTAGATATTCTTATGAGGTGGTGGAGAGCCAGGAAAGGCTTTGTTCTCAGAGCCATGGAAGGTTCCTGGAAGCCACAGCTGCCATTGCCTCACTACCTCGCAGTCCCCACTCAAATACTCTTGACATTTTACTCAGAACCTCTCCCTGCCCCAAGCCTTAGATCTCTAATAGGAATTGAGCTTATAAAACTAATTCTCAAGAAATGCCTTTTGGAAAAATGGTTTGAATTTATCTCATGGGCCAATCCATGGTGGGAAGAAAAACCATGAAGTGCTACAGAACGAAGAGAATAAGTATGCGAGCCTGACAGCAGCGGGTATGGGAAAGAAGGGCAGCCTTGGAAGAAGGCAAGACTGGGAAGCTGGGCCCAGTCACCTTGACTCAGCCCCAGATCCCAGGAATAGCCTTACCAGCTGCTTTTGGCCTGTGAGGGGCCTACAACAGAGTAGCCGAGACTCGGAGTTCACTTACTTCTCTTCACTGGGCTGGACTCATCTCGACATTTTCAACCATTGCCTGAACGTTATTCCATCCACTTTTGACAAATAGGCTGCACCATCTGCTCATCCAAGAAACACTTTCTGAGCACCTGGCTGCCACAAGCATTGCAAGGTGATTCAGAAAAAACACAAGCCAATAACACTCTTCTTAGAGTGATCATAGTAATGAGCCCCCGCTCCCTTGTGTTACTTCTTAGTTTGTGATCTGACTGAGCCTCAGCCATGTACTGTGCCAAGCCTGGGACTCTTGGCGCACACTCATCATTGCAGAGAGCAATGCCTCCAGGTCCCTGTGTCTCACCTCAGCTTCACTGTTTCTTTAAAGTCAGTTCAAATCCATGTACATTTTTCCCTTTGCATTTCAGTTACCCTGGTGATTTCACATGTTGTACTGCCCATTAGTGTATGGAAATGTCATTGCTAATGAAGCTGGAAACGAAAATAGTGAAGACAGGCCAAGTTCAGGTTGAAGCTATTGCCCAGATGTTTGTAGAAACAGATGGAATAAATTCAGATAAAGGAACCATGGAGTTGACATTGCATTGCTTCCTGAAAGAACTGCAGGACTGGCTCCCTGGGTGAGCAGGCTCTGGGAGATCTCCAGGTGCCACATGCACTAAGGGCAGGTGAGATTCTAATGTCCAAGGATGAATTATGGATGCTGAAACTTAGAGATACACACTCAGAAGAATGAAGTCTTGAGAATAATTTTTTGGCATGCTCTTTTATCAGCTTGAAACCAACATTGCTAAGAAGGAATTTTAAAAAAATAAACTATAATCATTTGAAATTCTCTCCAATGAAAAGTTTAGGCTTCAGCTGACAAGAGGAGTATAAAATGTGGCTGCCATTAGCAGGAGGTAGAATATTGTCAAAGCAGGATTGTGATTTTTCCCCTTGGTTCATTATGGAATATCTAGTATTATTGGAAACTCATATTGATGCTACATTTCAGTTGGCTTTGTAGTTAATTAAATACCTTACACCAAAGGGATCAACTAATCTCCTATATTATGTGTGTGAATGTGTGTGTATAATCAATCAAACCAATCAAAGACACAAAGTGATCTGCCCAAGATAACATGGGAAATGGGTCTTCACTCACAGCAGGTACAGTGTCCAGAGGAACACACTGGTGACATGGACAGCTCGCATGTGGGTGTCTTTGGTCTTTGAGCTGGTTGATGGCTGGTGAAGAAGCAGCAGCTCCAGTAGCAAGGCAAAAACGTCACATTGAAAGGCCAAGACAGCACTGCCAGCACTTCCCTACTCTTCCCTCTACCCACAAAATGGCCTCACTCAATTGCATTCAGACACTTTGTAAACCATAAACACTTGATATCATATTCATAACCAGGTACAATCTTATTTATGCAGGTTTTAGTCATTCGTTCATTCATTCCATCATCAACTACAGAAAACTTGCTCTAAGCCAAGTGCTCTACTAGATGGTGAGGGAAGAAGTGAACAAAACACGGCTCCTTACTCTGCTTCAATAAATATTTTATAAAGAAAACCATAATGTTATTTCTCTACATGTATGTGTGTGTATGTTGTGTACACATATATAGTATATCTATGTATACCTACACACACCAAACCTGATAATAAAAATGTCACTATGGCTCTATTTCTCTGGATCACCCCCTCCCCTTCCTGAAGCCCCCATCCATTCTGCTCTGTTCGTGGAGTTTTTTGGTGTAAAAGTTTGAGAATTGACATCTACAATCTGTTCATTGAGAGCAGTTTTCTGCTCACAAAGCACGTCTTGCAGGATCTCTGGTTGATGATGCATTTGAATAGATATGATCTTCTTTTCAATAATAACAAACTTGATCTACTATTTACACAGGAAGTCTAATGTTTTCTACTTTAAAAGCATCTGTTCGGCTTGATAGGAGTATGGGATCTTCAGTTTAATGAAGTTGCATCAAATAACTTACTAATGATGTGCAGATTTTATTTATTTTACTAATAACTTACTAATGGTGTCAAGGTTTTATTGTAGCAGATGTTTTGAGGTACAAAGAGGTTATGGTTCAAAAACAATTCATGAAAATCTATTAGAACTTTTCTCACACATTATTGTTCAAATTTATGATCATAATAAAGTAATTGAGTAATTTTAACAAATAACCAGATGATTTTCTTTAAAATTATTCTATAAGTACTGGTAAATGCCTTTTGCAGCATTCTTCAAAGGGTAAAAATCATAAAACAAAATCTTGCATTCTGCCAAAGTAGCAAAATTAAAATAGAAAACAAGTTATATATATATATATATTTATGATGCACATCTGTGATAATTACTTGACGTAAAAAATCTCTCACAAATCAAGAAGGGAAATATAAATGTCCCAGAAGAATCATTGTGGTGTTTCTTCACTATGAAATAGTGAAGAAATAGGCTGTCCGTGTGGTCAGCACACATAGGAGAAATTGAAGTTCATTTGTAATCAAAAATGTACATAAAAATGAGATCCTTTTTATAATATTTAGCTAAGCAAATTGGCATAGATGGGAAAAGGAATCAAGTCCAACATGTATTCTCACATACTACTTGTTTAAAGCAACACAAATTGGCAGAGGCTTTCTGGGTCAAATTTTGTTAACGCTACATCCAAAGCCTTAAATTCAAGTATATCTTTTCATGGCACAATTACACTACTAGAAATTTGTCCTAAGGTTCTAATCAGAACTGTTCACAAAAATGCAGCAGTACATTTTGGCAAAAATTCAGTATTTATAATTTTGTTTTATCTTTTCATGGCTTGATAGTTCATTTATTTTTTTATTTCAAAATATTACAGGGGTACAAATGTTTGGGTCATATCTATTGTCTTTGTCCTGCCCAAGTCAGAGCTACAAGCTTGCTCATCCCCCAGAAAGTGATCACTGCACCCACTAGGTGTGAATATACCCATCCGCTCTTCCCCTCTCTGACAGGCCCAACGCCTGATGAATGTTATTACCATACGTGCAGATATGTGTTGATCAATTAATACCAATTTGATGGTGAGTACATGTGGTGTTTTTTTTTCCATTCTTGTGATATTTCACTTGGTAGAATGGTAGCATTCCTATACACCAACAACAGTCAAACTGAGAACCAAATCAAAGACTCCATACCCTTCACAGTAGCAACAAAGAAAATAAAATACCTAGGAATATATTTAACTAAGGAGGTGAAAGACCTCTACAGGGAGAACCATGAAATACTGAGGAAGGAAATAGAAGAGGACATAAACAGGTGGAAAACCACACCATGCTCGTGGGTCAGCAGAATCAACATTGTTAAAATGTCTATACTACCCAACGTGATCTCCAGATTCAATGCAATCCCTATTAAAATACCAACATCATTTTTCACAGATCTAGAAAAAATAATTCTACACTTCATATGGAACCAGAGAAGACCCTGTATAGCAATCTTAAGCAAAAAGAACAAATTAGGAGGCATCAATTTACCAAACTTAAAGCTATACTACAAAGCTATAGTACCCAAAACAGCATGGTACTGGCACAAAAACAGAGACATAGACCAATGCAACAGAACTGAGAACCCAGATACAAAACCATCTTCATATAGCCATCTGATCTTTGACAAAGCAGACAAAAACATGCACTGGAGAAAAGAATCCTTATTCAATAAATGATGCTGGGAAAATTGGATAGCCACATGTAGAAGACTGAAACAGGATCCATACCTCTAACCTCTCACAAGAACCAACTCACAGTGGATAACAGACTTAAACCTAAGACATGAAACTATAATAATTCTAGAAGAAAACATTTGAAAAACTCTTACAGACATTGGCCTAGGCAAAGAATTTATAAAGAAGACCCCAAAGGCAATCACAGCAATGACAAAAATAAATAAATGGGATCTGATAAAATTAAAAAGCTTCTGTACAGCCAAGGAAACTATCATGAGAGCAAATATTTATAATTTTTAATAGAAAAAAATGAACAACATAAATTATCCAACTCATAAAAAAAGTTAAATAAATTATGGTATGATCTTACAACATTGGAGAACAGTGGCTCTTAACTTTTGGTGTCAAAATGGCAAATATACAATCTTAATCTATGGATGTGTATAAAAAAATATACTTACTGTTTCAGGGACTGCATGGATCCCCTAGTTTCTGGTCTGTCCTCAAATCCCAAAAAATATGTATTGTCTTGTAAATATCTATATAATACATTGAAATCAAGCTAAAAAAGTATATACTGGGATGATACAAGTTCATAAAATTCCTGTATCTATATGATAGGCATGTGAATGTGTGGATAATTTCAGCAGGAGGTTCCCAGGAACCCAACACAAGCTGTCATGTAAAACAAAGACTCTTAGGGCATTTATTGGTAAGTCCAGAGATGTGAGCAGTTTGAGGACTGTTGGTCCAGAAGCTTAGAGATCTTTAAAGATTCAGATTTGATGACTCCCAGCTCTGCTGCCTATAGCATCGTACTCATTATAAGATGCCAGAAGGCTGTAGAAACCCCAGTGTCATTCCTCCTTCTTCATAGACATAGACAAAAGAATGAACGCTTTTCTTCAACGTTAGCCAAACACAGGCTTAGTCACCTCCCCAGCCAAGAACTACAGACATGGGGAAAGCCATGATCTATTGAGCATTTGCCTGGTCCCTGAACTTTTCACTGGTATGGGATGATGTTATGAGTTGAATTGTGTCCCCTCAACATTTAGATGTTGAACCCCTAACCCCTAGTACCTTAGAGTGTAACCTTATTGTAGATAACACAAACAAATAGAAAAACATACTATGCTCATGGATTAGAAGAATTAATATTGTTACAACGACCATAATGCGTAAAGCAATCTACAGATTCAATGTAATCTCTATCAAAATACCAACATCATTTTCACAAAATTAGAAAAATAATTCTAAAATTCATATGGAAACAAAAAAAGACCCTGAATAGTCAAAACAATCCTAACAAAAAGAACAAAACTGGAGGCATCACATTACCTGACTTCAAATTATAGTACAAGGCTATAGTAATCAAAACAGTACTGGTATAGAAATAATCACATAGACCAAGGGAACAGAATAAAGAACAGATATAAAGCCACATACTTACATACAATTTATCTTTGACAAAGTCAACAAGAACATACACTGGGGAAAGGACAACCTTTTCAATAAATGGTGCCGTGCTGGGAAAACTGGATATCCACATGCAGAAGAATAAAATGGGACCCCTATATCTCACCATATATAAATATCAACTCAAGATGGATTAAAATTTAAATGTAAGTCGGAAACTATAAAAATAATAGAAAGAAACCTATGGAAAACTCTTCTGGACATTGGTCTTAGAAAAGAATTCATGACTAAGACCTCAAAAGCACAGGCAATAAAAATAAAAATAGACAAATGGGACTTAATTAAATTAAAAAGCTTATGAATAGCAAAAGAAATAATCAACAAAGCACATGAACAACCTGCAGAATGGGAAAGACTATTTGAAACTATAAATCTGGCAGGGAACTAACTCAACTCAACAACAACAACAACAACAAAAAGTAATCTTATTAAAAAGTGGGCAAAAAAAAATCATGAATTGACATTTTTCAAAAGAAGACATATGAACAGCCAACACGTATATGAAAAAAAAATGCCCATCATCACTAATTGTCAGAGAAATGCAAATTAAAAGCACATTGAGCAAGGGCAACATACGTAACCTAAACATCTGTACCCCCATAATATGCTGAAATAAAAAAAAAAAAAAAGCACATTGAGATATCATCTTACATTAGTCAGAATGGCCACTGTTAAAAAGACAAAAAATAACAAATGTTGGTGAGAATGTGGAAAAAAGAGAACTCTTATACATTGTTGGTGGGAATGTAAATTAGTACAACCTCTGTGAAAAACAGTATAGAGATTTCTCAAAGAACTAAAAATATGCCAATGTGATGGCTCATGCTTGTAATCCCAGTGCTTTGGGAGGCAGAAGTGGGAGGATTGCTTAAGGCCAGGAGTTCGAGGCTGCAGTGAGCTGTGATTGCACCACTGTACTCCAGATTGGGCTACAGAGCAAGCCTCTGTCTCTTAAGACGAAAAAAAAAAAAAATAGAACTACCATTTGAACCAGTAATTCCACTACTACTGGGTATCTACCCAAAGGAAAAGAAATCATTTTATTAAAAAGATACCTGCACTTGTATATTTATTATAGCATTATTCACAGTAGCAAAGATATGGAATCATTCCAAGTGTCCATCAATGGATGATTACATAAAGAAAACATGGTGGGAGTGTGTGTGTGTATACATATATACACTATTTCATTATGCATATATATGGAAGAGTTAAAATCATGTCTTCGCGGCAACATGCAGGGAACTGGAGGCCATTATCTTAAGTGAAACAACTCAGATACAAAAAGACAAATATTGCACATTCTGGTTTATAAGTGGGAACTAAAGATTATGTACACACGAACACAGAGTGTGGAACAATAGACATTGAGACTCAGAAGGGTGGAGGGCAGGAGGGGGGTTGATGATGAAAAATTATTATACCTAATGGGTACAGTGTATGTTATTCCAGTGATGGATACCCTAAAAACCATGACTTAGTTACTATGCGATATATCCAGGTAACAAAGTTATACTGTACCTTTTAAATTTATACAAATAAAATTTTTAAAAAAAGAAATGGAAACAGTGTTGTTACAGATATAATCAAGATAAAATCATGAAATTGGGTGCTAACCCAATATGACATTGACCTTACAAAAAGGGGAAATTTGGACCCAGACACACTTAAGGGAAGACAATGTGAAGAGACCCAGGGAGAAGATGACCATCTGTAGGCCAAAGAGACAAGCCTGGAGCAGAACCTTTCCTCACAGTCTCAGAAGGAACCAGCCCTGCCGTCACCTTGATCTTAGACGTCTGGCCTCCAGAACTGTGAGAGAATATTTATCTGCTCTTGAAGCCACCTGGTCTGTGGTACTTTGTTCTGGCAGCCCCAAGAAACAAATACAGGTGGCATCACCATGATTGCCTTAGGTCAGACCGATGCACGCAAAGTTGTGCATGCATCAGCATCACCTCAATAGTTTGACAAAATACAGACTGCTGGGCCCCACCCCCAAAGTTTCGGATTCATAGTTGGGGGGAGGCCCAAGAACTTGCATTTCTAATGAGGTCCCTGGGGATGCTGCTGCTACTGCCCTAGATTCAGCACAGCTCCTCTTTGGAGTGGAAGCCAATGCAACTAAAGTCCCACCTGCCAGCTGATAGTGTGTCAGGGGCAACAGTCCCTACTGCGGTGAGAATGGCAGACCCAGATAAGACTAGCAACACCACTTCATAGAGGTAGGAGGGTTGCTGATATTTGGGGATTTTTTCCCCATTTTGTGTATGTGTTCCACTTATTCTCCATGTTTTATATAATTTTTTAATTAAAAAATAAAATTAATTAAACAAAAAGGCTTAATCTTAACAGAAAGTAGGTAAACTCTCCAATCTAAATCACTATGAGAGAACTAAGAGATTAATGGTGCACTGAGTCCACCTTTCCTTTCCCACTCTCTCCCGTGAAGGAAACATGAGGGGCACGGCATGCTCACTTTATAATCTCTCTCAATTCACAATGTATTCAGTGGTGGGGAAAAAGTGCCTCAGAACCTCAGGGCTGGGCTCCTCTGCCTGAGACCCCGTGGAGTCACCCTGCACAGGCTCAACGTTGACGGCCCATGAACCAACCATCAACTCCCAAGCAGTGCTCCTTAGACTGTCTGAGCTGAAGCGCCTTCTTATAAAAATTTCCCAATCTGTCACAGACCAGTATTGACACAATTATGCACATGGTTGTCATGAACATGAAAATTTGCTTGATATGTTTTTAGATGTTTGTTCTCACTATCTGTAGTTACTTCACTATACACCAGCAGCCTACAGCTCGTGGACTGGCACAGGCCCAGGAGCCAGGTTTGCAGAGCTGTAGAGTAGAGCCTGCACCAAAGGACACCTGCTTTGTGCACCCTGTTGTGACGGGAGGAAAATGAAACAATGAGAGGTGACAGCAGACACAACCGTGAGTGTTATTTTTAGACATATTATATCTAAGATTAAAATAATCATAAATGCTTTGAACTTCTCAGGTGAGGTGAGGAAAAATGTGGAGGCTACACATCCAGTAAACTGTGGGCCAAACCAGCTAATTTGAACCTTGAGTGAATAAAACTGAGAATGTCAGCAGGTGGGGTGAGAAGCAATGCAACTCTTCCCTATAATCGCATGCATGTCTGTGTTGTTGTTTTTTTTCTCTATTTTTCCCTTTACTTAGCTGTGCTGTACGTGTATACAATTTCATTTTAAAATGCTTTAAATCTTATTTTGACCAAAAGAAGCTGAAAGAGGGACTATCAATACCTAGTTTTGGATAATAAAGCGAATATCGTATTTCAAAATTGCATAAGCAGTCTTCACTGTTATTAAAAGATAGGTTAGCATTTCAGCAGAACCTTAGGAAAAACTAAAACTACATCTTAAGGTTACATGTTCGAAAATGTTGTAAACCTTGTTAGAGATTTCTGCCAACCCTTCCGGAGCCAAAATAGAGACGATGAGCAGAAGTCTTTCTGGTGTTTTTCTTAATCCTGTTGGAAGGTATCAGAGAACCAACAAGGAAGTGAGGATTATGGGGACAAAATATGGGAAGAAAGGGAAACCCAAAGTTATGAGAATGGCATTTGGGGCCACCTGCTGGTTTCAAAACAGCTAATAAAGAGTCTGAGAAGCTGAGTGGAGCATTCCAACAAACTCGCTGCATTTATAGACAAGCAAGACACAAGCTGGGCTTTGAATGGACAGTCAGAAAAACCACAGAGTAAGTGGAGTGTGAAACAGAAGTGGAAGGGGCTTTAAAGGGGCTGAAGTATAGCTTCCAACCATCTCAAACCCTCATGAGATTAACACGACTCAGGATCACTCTTGTCAAAATTTGCCCAGTGGAAGAAAACATTTATCATCTGAAGAGAAAGATAACATATCCTGGGCCTCAAAGTAACTCTGCAATTTTTCATAATACAAGGTTCATTCCATAATCAGAAAACGCTTTATAACAAAGCATTATTTTTAAAAATGGGCAATCAAATAATAATCAAATAAGGTCACAAAATAGAGTTATCAATATAGACTAAAAACACGTCTATTTAATATATTCAAGGAAAATAAAGTGCAAGATGGAAGAGTTGTCCGGGAATGGAAAATTATAAAGAGAACTTTGGAGGATTCAAAGTCATCCACAGTTTAAAAGGGTTTTCTTAGAGATATCAAGTCTCCAATCCAAGAGGTTGTTGGGATGGGTTCAAGGATGACTAGGCTTGGAAGTTAGGAAGAAAAAAATGAGGAGAAAGAATCTCGGAGGGTTATTGGACACACCAACTCTAAGACAAAAAGATCCTGACTCCAAGATTCTATGTGTACACCTGCATATCCATAGAAATTTGCTTTCCAGTGGCTTCAACAACCAAGACTACGGGACCCAAGGGACCAAGGCATAGTCTGCAAGTAGAACCCTAGGAAGAAGCTTCTCCCTGTTGCCCTACTGCCACAAGCTCCGCTGGGGCCTGGCCAAGAGTAAGAAGCCACAAGATGTAGTAAGTCATAGGTTTCTAGCTCAAGAGAGAGGAAGGTAAAATCTAATACTTTATATGTGCCACACCAAAAAGAAAATAAACATTGTGTCTATAACCCACTGCCTGGATCCCAGAGGTTTGAGTCAGGCAGACCAAGGCAAATTCTGGTCCCATCTCTCACTGGCAATGGACATTGAGCAAATTATTCAACTTCTTGGGTCCTCTGTATATTCAGCTATAAAAGTAGGAAAATATGAACCTCTAACTCACACGGTTGATGCTAGGATTACAACCAGTATGGAAAGAGCTCAATACAGTAAGCACCACAGGCATATGGTACATTTCAGTAAATGATGAAATGGTACATTTCAGTTCTGTCATGATGGCAGACATCACACTTCCCCTACAATGGGTCAGGCAGAGAGAAACAAGAGAGAAACAAGAGCACCTGTGGTGAAGACTGGCATCCTTGAGCATCATGTGAGATACTCACTGTCTTGTGTGTCCACCTGAATTTAGTATCCAGACTCGACTCCTCCATAATAAAAGAGAAGTTACAGTTTTTTTGATTCTTTAGTTTCTCAAGTCGAATTAGGTTTCATATGCTACTACATTTTTCATATAAATCAAATCCTAAAATTATTTGCAGATTTGAATAAACTGTATCCAGACTTAGAGCAGTTGAACCAATAAAAATTGTGCACTCCCTCTACCACAGTTCTTGACCTAATTTGGTGGATTGTTCCTGGAACGTCAAAACCATTCCAACACCAGAGTTTCTTTGCATTTAGAACTACCTCCTTCGCAGTCCTCAGGAAATATCCTGGCAAAATCAAAGGAATGTGAAACCCAAGATAGCCTTGTTCCACTCTCCAAAAACTACTCATTACCCATTGCAGAAACTGAAATCTACCAGACAATTTGTCTGACGAGGCATGTGTGAACTATGAGGCACAGGAACAGTCCCAAGTCAGGAGTTTATGAATGGGACTGAAAATTTTATAAACTCACAGCAACACTTTCCATTCATAGAGCCATTTGTAAATCATCAAGCACTTTTGCAACATCCTAACAGAAACATTGATAAAAATAAAAACCTATTATCACTTAGACCTTTAGATTAACAAATCCTCCACATGCTTTATCTCATTTCATCTTCAAAAAGCTGTAGAAAAGCTGACATTATTGTCTCTATTTTTCAAATAAGAAAATGAAGACACAGAGAAGTTAAATAACATGGCTGCAGTCTCGAGGGAGAAGTAAAGATAGAATCTCTGGTTTCGCATTCCAAACACCATGCTTTTTCCTTTATGCTTCACTGTCCCACTTAAATTTACCCCCAGTAAACCCCAAGACTGATTTCTAGATTGTATGTTCTAACATGGGGAAGGAATATGACAGTGGAAAGAGCAGAGTCTGCCAAAGCAAGGTCCCTGTCATTGACCCACATGGGCAGGACCAACTAGTCAATCAGATCTCACCTGAAGGTCCCTCCACCTGCAGGAAGGGGTTGTAACATAGAGAATGGCCTAAAAAAATGGCAAAAATATTTTCCGTCTCTTTGAAACTCCCCCCACTCTTTTTAAGACCTGAAATCCTGCATCCCTGCCTCAGACCCATGATTGGGAGGGACAGGGTAAGTCCTTTGTTTATTCGTGCAACAGAGGTGGCCTAGCCAAGACCTGGTAAAGGGATGTCCTGGGCAGAGGTCACCAGATTATCTTCAGCAGAGATGGGATGATCAGATTCATCAGATGTAGTTGAACAGTAATTGCCTGTAGCTGAGAACCCAGCCATTAAAAGCCCTGTATTTCTGCTAACGTTCAGGAAAATTTGGATTTTGAGATGAGAAGGTCTGCCATTTTTCCTCCTTTGCTGGCAAAGTAAAATCTCCTTCCTCCTCCCCAAAACACTTGTCCTCATTCTTCTGATTTGACCTCATGAGCCAAGTTTTCAATAACGGGGTCTCAGAGAGGAAAGGTGACCAGCCCAAGCATGTGACTGCTCAGCCAGCTGCACTTGGTTGCTTATTTTGCTGTATCTTGAATTTCTCACTATTCTTGTACACCATGGTTGGGAGAGGAAAGGTGCCAGGACCTACCCCACCACATGAATGACCTTAAATGCATCTAACCAGTTACAGGATGCTCAGGCTCCATATATGGTTGACATCCTTGGCTTGTTTCTGTCCTTCACATCCCAGATCCTATCCATCAGCAACCCCTGACACCTCTACTTCAAAAAGGTAACTGAAAATGACCATTTCCGCTATTCCCACTAGCCCAATCCACCCTAATCACTGGTCCAGACCACTGCAAGCACCTCCTAACCAGTCTCCCTGCTTCCTCGCTGCAGATGAACATTCTCCACAGAACACCAAGGCCACCTTCCTGATGGTTTCCCAGTTCAATCAGTAAAGTTCAAACTCCTTACCACACAAGGCCCTCCCTCTCAGGTCTCCCCTATCCTACCCTCCACCTGCTGCTTCTGACTGAACATTATGGTGTTTCTCTGTCTCTCTAACCTGCTGCTTCCCACATGTGGAGCCCAGACAAGCAACGTCAGCAGCACGAGGGAACACGATGTAAAAAAATGCAGATTCTCGCACCCTAACTCTTAGGTGCTGAGTCAGGACTTCTGGGGTGGGGACACTGAGGGTTGTAGCAAGGCCCTAGGGAATACTGAGGCAGTTGAAGTATGAGAACCACTGACTTAACCTATGTTTATTCTAAGTTAACTTCTGCCTCAGGGCCTCTGGTGTTGTCCTTCCCTCTGCTTAAAATGCTCTTCCCACCAGTTTGGCATGTGTCCGACTTCTTCTCAGGAGTCACCTACAAAAATACCTTAAGTATTTGCTTGTTTCCATATTTATTGTCTGCCTTCTCCCACTCAGGGGGAGTGTAGACTCTGTAAGAACAGGACTGTGGTCCCGTTTACTGCTGTTTCCCTAAAGTACAGGGTGTGGGAACACCTTCAACAGGTCACTCAACAAACTCATGGATGTAGGAAGCACCGACTTCCGGGCAACCACGTGATGGCGAGTTTTCCCCACTTCGCCGATGAGGAAACTGAAGTTCAGGGAAAGTAACAGTCTGGCCTTAGGTCCAATTAGAAAAGCTGGAACTTGCACATATTATTTCCACACACTTTCTGATGTACCTCATGAAAAAGCCACTTAAGAAAGCATTTTACCTTGTGCCCTGACTCAAAGCAGTGCCATACAATCGCATCCCTAAAAACACTCTGCATTCTCCCTCATCAGCCAACTCGGCCGAATGCTCAACACGGGCAAGTTGCAAACACCTGCGGGTCACAGGATACCCGCCCTACTGCATTTAATGGATCTGACTCGAGCGGCCGGCCCTGGCATCCCATCCATTAGGAAGCACAGTTTTGGGCTAAACGGTATACTTTAAGTCTTTGCAAATGCAAAATGGAAATGGGAGGCACATTTTACAAAACGGTATTGGCTAATTGGCTGGACTTGGCCATGTCATTCAGATGACTCAGAAATATTGCACAAAAGATTTTGAACACATTTCTATGCTTTGATCACGTTGTGATATTTAATTTTGACATTTTTCCCCATTTTTAACATTCCTATTGATTCTGTACTTTTTCAACCACAGTTTTGCTCTATTAACTTTAAAAGCATTGACTCTTTTTAGAAAAATTGTCCAAATTAACGTCCTTCTGAGAAAGAATTATTTAAGAAGCTACAGTTGTGCTCTGGGAACTTGCCTATATCCGTTACAAATGTTTTGGCATAATCCTAATTCCCCTTATAGAATTTCCCTTGGTCGTTTGAAGCTCACACTCGAATTTTACTGTAATGGATTGAAATCTGGACTTCAATGACTACAAATCATTTGTTCCCACACTCAAGGATTTCAAATTAAGAACAGCTAGATTCAAATTGCCTGTGCATTTTCTTCCATCTGCATTATCTCATTTCCTGGAGCCAAGGCACTGTAGGCCTTTCTTTTCTACAACTGAATACAAATTAACAAAATGATAATAATAATAATGATTAATGGTACCAACAGGGACTAAAATTTTAAATGACACTTTTATCTAATTCTGGCTCATTATATCTTACAATAGGAAAACCATGTATTCAAAATCTCATTCATTGATTTTATGGCCTAATTTTCCTGAGTTATTTCAGAGACCCTGGAAAATCATACAAAGCAAATGTAGAAAAATTTTATACCTAATTAACAAAGAAAATTAAGTTTGCATGTTGTTATATGGTCTGCCCAAGAAGAGAAAAGACACAAATTACCCGTGTCAAGCCTTCATTCTGAGGTCCTCTGTGCTTTGAGAATGTTACAGTGCTTACTGGGGGAACTTCAAGCTAAAGAGTCCTCCTAATTTTACAGCCAACTTGTTTGGGTAGAAAATCAGTCTTTATTCCCAGACTCCGGTATAGCACTTGACACCCAGCAGGTATCAGTATCAGCGTGTCAAACTGATATGATTGCCTTCATCCTTGAACCTCTCCACCTATGGTATTGGTGCCTAAAAGCATGCAGGTGGCTGTAGACTTGTCCCTACAAGCTGGGTGAAGTCTTGGAGATTTCAAGCTGTGGCATGTACAGACATTAATTAACAGTTCTGCTCACCATGTTTCTGAGCATGGAGAAATCTCTAATAGTTGGCAACACCCTGCAGACCCCCAAACTCTCCAGGGTTCCTTGGCCTGTGTCCTGCTCTCTGTTTCATTTGCAGCTGCCCTCGGTCCCTCTCAGCTTCACGATGGCACTGGCCCCTCTTTGGTCTCAGCCTCGAGAGTTCTGCATCTGACAGTATAACCTAGGAAAGGGATTTTTAACCAACAGCACTTGTCCTCTGGCAACGAGAAGATGATGTGCGCTTTGTCTCTCTGCATATCCCTGCAATTCAGTAACTACTTCTTCAATAGAAATGGCAAGTTAGTGGGATATAAAACAAAGACAGTGTGTGTGTGTGTGCGTGTGTGTGTGTGCTGCTGAAGGGAGCCTGGGTCACACTGGAATTTGGTTCTGTGTAGATGAAGGTTAGGAAGCCCTCATTACCCAAGAAAATCCTGAGACATAAGAAATATCTCTGAGGCTGCAGTCCCTGCCCTGAACCAGGAAAAAAAAAAAGTGAGCTATGGGTAAAACATATTCCAAGATGGATATGGTTTTCCAGAATCAAGAACAATGATGGAACAAGGTCAAAGGCCACCACAATGTATCAGAAATCTTTGATGAATTAAATGCTCCAGCCACTCGTGGGAAAAGAGGGAAAGAACCATCTGTGCTCATGTTGGTACCACAAAAGAGAAGTATGCATTTTCAAGGATTCCTGTATATGTTGATAAATGCACATCTAATGAACTGAAGGATGTAAGTCGAGTATTTTAGCATGCAGAGTTATACAGAAGTAAAGAATGTAAAACTGAGAATGACGAATAAAGGGGAACTTTTTCAAAAATAGAGAATTGTTGAACATTCTAATGATGACAGTAGTCATGAAATAAAGGGAGTTTTGTACTAAGTTGTGTATAATTGAGTTTAAAAATATTTTAAACATCACTAGAAATGGTAGACTGGAAAACCTAGAAAATTTTAGATCTTCCTTCCTCCAAAAAAGCAGCTAATGAACTGACAAAAAGTGTCAGAATCAACCTCTGCTGACTTCTGGAATCTAGTCAAAAACTTACAACAACCAGGAGAAGCTTAGGAAGAAAGAGCCAATATGTCACGGTAAGAGAGAGTGGTGGCATTTGAAGTTACCCCCTGCCACCACGACTGCCCAGGTCAGCAGCAGTCATGAAGATGGCAGGCCAAGCTCCTGGTGCAGCTTGATAGTGCCAGACAGAGCAAACGGACCTTATTCCCAAAGAATTGTGACGTCTGCTTCAGCCTGGTGTGTGGCTCCCTGAATCCCTGAACCATCGGCACAGGAACGGACCTTTGTTTCATTTAACTCAGAGAATTCCAAATGCAGCCGCCTGCACAGCACTTTCCAAAAGCATTTAAAGGCAAAACTGTTTTCTGCAGCAGCCTAGGGTAAGGGATAACAATCAGGACAAGCAATGGACAGAGCACAAAGCCTGGGAAGGACTGCGGTGGAAAATGAGACCCATGGGGAAATGGGCACCATCCCAATAAGGAATGCCACGCGCATTCCCAGGGCTGCGTGTGCACCTAAAAAGACTTCAGAAGACCCTAGGCTTTCACTTTCACCTCCAGATGGCCTTTAGGTCTTTGTTAACAGGAAGTGAAGGCTAAGGCGAAGTTGTAAACGGCATAGCTACGCATTAAAGGAGTGTCCCGCACAGAGTCAATCTGCAAAGACCAGGAGAATATATGTTCCGGGGATGTAAGGAAACTCCCTGAGCTAATGGAACACAGACTTCGGCAGCCACAATAAAGAATACAGACTTTAGACAAAGAGTTCAGAAAATCACGCAGGAAACAACAACCGACAACAAGCAGCAACAACAAACCCCAGGGAGGGAGGAGAATCTGATTTCAAGAATTGCCACATTATAACATTCAAAGTACCAGTTTTCACCAAAAACTATATGGCACACCAAAAAGCAAGGAAGTATGGTTCATTCACGGGGAAAACAAAAAATTAACAGAAACGGTTCCTGAGGAAGCCCAGCCACCAGCCTTCCTAGACAGTGACTTTCAATCAACTATCTTCAACATGCTCAAAAAGCTAAAGGACCAGGGACAAAGAACTAAAGGAAATCAGAGCAATATCTCATCAAACAGAGAATATCATAAAGAAATAAGAATTATTAAGAATTCTGAAAAGGAATAAAATAGGAATTCTGGAGAGGAAAAGTAAAATCTGAAACTTAAAAATTCTCTAGGGTGGTCCAACAGCAGAGTTGAGCAGACAGAAGAAACTATCTGGGAACTTGAAAATAGGACAATTAAGATTATCCAGTGTGAGGAATGGAAGGTAAAAAGAATGAAGAAAATGAACAGAGTCTAAGAAATCTTTGGGACACCACGAAGCATAACAAAAATAGATTAGGGATGAGTGTAGGGGCATTAAAAGGAAAGTCCGACTGTAGATACTCGGAACTAGACTGTTCATTATGGCAAAAAAGTAGAGTCTTTGAATATCCTTGCTGGTCTTGGCTATTCCCAACCTGGTCCTCTCCCAAGACCCTTCGCTTAGGGAAATCATGTATTCTAGATTACGGGACTAGAATCACCTGTAGAGTTTTTTAAAAATATAGATCAGTGAGCCCTATTCAATAGGTTCAAGGCTGTCCCTAGAAACCTATGTTACAAATAAATACATAAATAAATCACTTGGTAGCACCTCTCCCCTCCTGAGTTGAACAGTAAGAAGTATCAACTTTAATGTCAGGTTATCCTAATAAACGATAAATCTTACTGGAGATGAGATTTATTGGGGTGGCCAAAGCACAATTGTGGCTCCCCATGAAAACAGGATTTTGCGCTCTGTGCCGTGGCCCCACACTGAGAGGTGGATGTTAGGTGACTGTTGGCAAGGAGAGGAAGATGTGAGACAGACAGAGATGGCCAAATAAGTCCACTCTGAGCCGACCCTTCTCCCTTCTCTGTCAACCTTCCCAGGATTCCTGCTGCAAAAGGTCATTAAAAAGGAAGACAAATTTGTCCTCTTGAAGTAGCAAGCAGTTGTAACCACTGCATTTGATTTCAGCAGATCTATACGTGTCAAATGGGACCCACATAATTTGAAAGGAAGAAAATAGGTTAAATGCTAAGATCTTAAGCTAATCCCTTAGCGACTGGGCTGGAAATACTGTTGAATACAGACCTCTTGGTGAAAGCAGCCACAACAGTCCCTTTCCTGGACACCGTTTTCTTTATTTCTTCTTTTAAGCTGGCCCTACCTGTATGGGTTTCTTGCTACCCTCCTGGCCCAAAGCCTTTTCAAAGTGATTTCTTCATCTTCTCAAATTTTCTCCCCCTTTCCATTGCTAGAGTAAGAACATGAATCTATACTTTGGAATGTTCTGTATGTTCAGAAAGCACACAGGTAAACAAGAGAAGAAGTAGGGGAGAAGCCTTCCACCCCACAGGTAAGTAGCTATCGTTCCAGAATCTCGGAGATCTCGAAGTCTTTATGCTTGGTCTTCACTGCTCGTTCCCCATTTTGACATACTATCTAGAAGCCTCACATGGATAAAGGTTTCCCGCATCTTCCAATCCAACTCTCCCCTGACAGCCCAGCGCCTTGCTGAGCCAACCCAACCAAAGCAAAGAGAATGTTGACGCTCAGCTACCACCTTGTCTGGTCTGCATTTCAGTCTTGCCATTCTGGAAATCAGGCTTGGATAACTTGAGGAGAACTCAGGTTATCACTAAGTTACTGACCTCCTTTTCCCCTGCCACGATGTCCAATGTGTCCACTGGGGATGTTACTTTATTCCCAACTCAAGAGTCCCAATCCTTGCTGAAACCTGACACTTTCCACATTTGTCTGACCTGTGAGAGGCAGCCTTTCTCTGATGAGACCCCCTCCCTTCTTTTCAGCACTTTCTGTTCTCTAACCCCAGCTGCTGTGGGATGGGTTCGTAAACCAAAAGAACACACTTTCCAAAGGCAAGCTTGTGCTGACCTCCCACCTCTGAGTATTTCCACTGTCTCTGAAACACACCTGTCCTCCAAATGAGGTCAGTGTGCACTTCTATAAGAACCTGCAGGCTTATAGCTGAGTCAGCTTTTCGCATGCCCACTGGCTCAGCCCTGCACCCCCTTCTCCCCTGTCTTCTAAGTATCTATATGTTATTGCAGTCATTCCACTGGACATTGAAGTCCTTGTCACGTTTGCCCATGAGTGTGATTCACACGTGTTTGCATTTACTGCCCCACAATGTGTAACACAGAGTCTTTTACACAAAGGCTGCTTATTTGTTGAAATGCATACTCTTGCCTCATGTCTCATTTTTAGAAAACACTAATAAAAAGGATGTTATAGGAGAATATATGTGTGAAATGTATTCATGGTATGTAGTTAAGTAAATAGCTTTCAAAATAGTATAATTACATTTTCATTTTCTAAAAATAAAAGTCATGTAGGATGCAGCCAAAGCAATGCTTAGAAAAAAATTGATAACATTAAAGACTTATGATAAAAGGAAGGTCTAATATCCACCTTATTAAAGTAGAGAAAGAAGAGCAAAATAAACTTAAAGCAAACAAAAGAAAGGGCATAATAAAGATTAGAGCAGAAATCAGTGATATTAAAAACAGAAAAACAAGAAAGCTACTTAAACCAAAAGTGGATTCTTTGGGGAAAAAAAGGCAATAAAATTGGCAAACCTCTAGCAAGACCGACCAAGACAAAAAGAGAGAAGGTACAAATTGCCGATCCCAGCAATGAGAGGGGACTCAGTGAAGACCCTGCAGACATTAAAGGGAAAATAAGGGAACACTACAGACAACTCCGCATCCACAAAACTGACAACTGAGATGAAGTGGGCCTGTCCCTTAAAACATACAAACTGCAAAACTCACTCAAGAATAAACATATAACCTGAATATCCCTATAGCTATTAAATAAATTAAATTTATACTTAAAAACATTCCATCAAGGAACATTCCAGGCCAGTATGGTTTTACTGGTGAGAAATCATACCCATTCAACACACTAACTTTTTCAGAAAACGGGAGAGAAAGGGAACACTTTCCAACTCATTTTTGGAATCAAAAACATAAGAAAACTAAAAACCAATATCCCATATAAACACAAATGCAAAAAGCCTCGACAAAATATTAGAAAATTAAATCCAGCATTATATAAGAAGGATAATACAAGGATTGAACAAATTATTAAATACAGAGTAGAAAATTAGAACCAGGTTTCTCATTGTCAGAGAAAGGAGGGAAGCTAAAACAAACCCTGTGGTTATGGGTTATAGTTAGAGAGACCAGTATAAACTCATGTTTACCTTATAGAAAGCAGACAGCTACCAAAGTCAATACGGTTGTGTGCGTATGCGTGAGTTAGCGTACGTGCGCGTATCTTCTGGCTCTGTCCACTGAGAGGGCTACAAACAGTAACCCCCAGCAGCAAGGAGTACCTAAAAGCCCAATTTAAATGCTATCCTTTCAGAAAAAGCACCCATGCTTTTAGAGAAATGGCATTTTCTAGAGCTGAGGCAGGGAAAATGCAAAATGAGTGTGCGGAGTCTTGCAGCGGCAGTAACAGAGTGCTACAAAAGTCAAGGGAGCGAGTACGTCAGAAGGGCTCGGGAACTGACATGAAAGACTTCCCAGCGGTCAAGCCTTTAACAATTTGAGCAACAAATTCAATATAATTTATATTGGATTATATCTCCTCGAATTAAATCTCCCTAAACCCTTACTATAATAATGTAAGTAACTAAGCGTGAGTGCAAAGACAAGTCTTCCTAGCAGAGGAACTGCAGTCAGTAAACGGAGGAATGAAGGAGCGAGCATCACCACTAGAATGACAATGCTGCAGGCGGGAGCCACAGATGACACTGGAGCTGGTGGGTGACACTTTAAGGAGAAACAGAATATTTGTAGACCTCAAAGTATCCTCCCCAAAATACTTATCAGTTACTTGGTGGTTTTAATATATGTCCCCAATTTCTTTGAAACTCCTTCGTCCTGCTAGGAAGCGGGATTAATTCCCTCCCCCTTGAACCGAGGCTGGACTTAGTGGCTCTAAAGCACAAAGTACAGAAGGGGACAACAGCCACATGAGGGGCAGAAACCTGGCCCACAGGCCGCAGCCAGGTGATCCAGGCTCACGTCACAGTAATGACTCTGTTGACATTGTGCACTCCTGCCACAATGGGACGTGACGAGGAAGGCACGGCGCCTCTGTGTCCTCCTTTCCCAAATCCACAGCCAAGGTCTGATCATGAGGAAGCATCAGAAAAATCCAAGTTGGGAGCCTTCAACATGTCTGACCTTCCACAACATGCTCAGATGACTCTGCGTCAGCACCAGGGGCACGAAAGATGAGAACAGACCAAAAAATGTCACGGATCGCAGAAGCACAGGGCGTTAGGGTGACTAACTGCCTCAGTTCACTCAGGACCTGATGGGCTTCCTGGAATGTGGGACTTTCGTTGTTAAAAGTGAGACAAATAGAGCAAACTGAACGAGCCGACTGCCGTGCACAGGAAGCACAACCACACCTGCAAGGTAGCCCCCCATGGGATCCAGGGGGAAGGCAGGTGACATCCGAGTAGTGGCTGCAGTCTAGCTACTAGTTTGTACCCGTGTGGGCAGGAGCGGGTGGTGTGGGCAGGGGAGGGTGTGTGTATTCGCCTCTCTGTGTCCGTGCGTCTGTCTGTCTGAATGTGCCTGTGGGGGTCTATGGGACTGTAAGTCGCCACATCAGTAGGTGTCAGGTGGATGGTGAGCTTGTGGGAGATTTTTTATTTTCTTCTTTTTCTTCATCACTATTTTTAATGTCCAAAAATACATTAATTTTGTAATAAGTGATAAAAATGCATTTATATATTTTGTTAAACTTTTATACATATGTAAAGCCAATAAAACACAACTGTATGGTTTAATGAATAATTACAAACAAATGTCTGAGAAGCCAGCAAGCAGGGAAAGAAATAAGAGTAATGCTGGGATCCGGAACTCCCCACAGAGATCCATTTATATTTTAAAAAAACATGGGTTGAATATGATTGCTGGTCATTTTGGTTGTTCATGAGAAATTACAACACCAATGCTTTCATTTGCACTTTCAATAAAAAGCACATAAGCAGAGCTATTAAATTTAATATATCATTTATGCTTGGTATAAAAGGGTAGAAATGTTATCTAAAAATGGACACAGAAATATTAACATGCAAATCTTTCATATTCTGTAAATTGAGGCATATGCTCAGATGAAGTATTTGACTACAAAACTCAAGCACGGAGTTCTTATCTGGGTTATTGCCACCCTAATAATGCTTTTAACCTGTGCCTTTTAAAGCCCCTGGGCCTCAGTTTCACCATTTGTAAGGTCAAACCTTTGATCTCTGCCCTTTCCCCTGGGTTGATAAAGAATAGATACACTTTGAAAATGGCTGAGGCCATAGTAACAAGAGAATACAGGGGAATTGGATTGGGATTCATTACCACTAACTTCTATAGGTCTGGATTAGTGAAGGAAAGAAGGGTTACTCGCCACAACGGAGACACAGAACCACACACACATACATGCACATGCACACATACACACACAATTTGAAGATGGAAACTCCCGTTCACAAAAAATGCTAAGAGTGTTTGCTAGATACTAAGCCAAGTACTAGTTACTGGAGAGAGAAAAATTTTAAAAACGTAAAGATGACATTGGTAAGTTTATAGCCTCATCAGGGTAAAATAAATTTATCTTGCAAGATATTAAAAGTCTTTAAAACAGAGATATTTGCTCTGATCAGTTTAAGAGACGCAACTAGCTCTCCCAGTGGTGAGGGGGAGACAGAGCTGAAGACAGCAATGGAGGCCGGGAGACACGGCTGGACACTCCCAGAGCCCGTGAGAGAGCCCTGGCAGCTCCTGTGAGTGCAGCGGGGGTCTGCAGAACGAACAAGCAGAAGCAGATGCAGATGGCATCACAGTCAGACGGAACACCATCGCGTTAGTCAGCCCTGGGATGACAGGTACGCCACCATGCCTGGCTAATGTTTTTAGTTTTTGTAGAGATGTGGTCTTGCTATTGCTCAGTCTGGTCTCAAACTCCTGGCTTCAAGTGATTCTCCCACCTCAGCTTCCCAAAGTGCTAGGTTACAGGCATGAGCCACCACACCCAGCCCTGTTATTCTTTTAATAATAAGTTCTGGGTTTCTTAGCTTCTCTATAACTTATTTTCTGTTCCATTAATTGTTCCACCAATATTTGTTATTTCTTTTCAATGATTTTATACAGAAAGTTATTCTCTTGTTTGAGTCCTAACTTGTTGAACTTATTAATTTTTGGTATTTCTAACATTTAAGGATATAAATTAAGTTTAAAAATTAAGTTTCAAAGTCATTTAAGGATATAAATTAAATTTTAAATATTGGTTTGGGTGCATTCTACCAGTTAAAGTATGTAGGATTCCATTATTATTCAGTTTTAATTATTTCAAAAATTCAAAATGATTTCTTATTTGACCTATGAACCTTTTAGAAATGTCATTTTTTAAATAAAATCTCCAACTGTATTGGAATGAATATCTTCTAAAATATTGATTTCTAATTTCTAATAAGTTGTATTTTGTTACTATTATTTATTTAAATTTATTTTGTAGCCAAGATTATGATCAAATTGTTAAGTGTTCTCTCTATATATATATTTATAATTTTTACGTTAATTCTTTAGTTGCATTGTCAGGCATGACTCTTTATTACCTAAAGCTTGTTAAGTTCATTATTCAAAGTTTCTAAATCTTATCTAATCTATCAATTAGTATGAAAGATATATTAAAATATTTCATTATAATTGTATGTCAAATTCTGCTTGAAGTCATGTCAATTTTGTTTATTAAAAAAAAAAGTGTTTTTTGAAATGAGTATGTGGTGACTGCCTATTCATTCCTAGTAAGTTTTTCTTTGCCTTCAAGGCCAATATCTCTAAAATAAATATCTAAGTCTCAGCTTATTTGGTGAGGAACTTCATGGTACATGTTTCCATCTTTTTTCTTTCAAGCTTCTTGTTTAAGTGTATCTCTGTAAAGAGCATATAGATGGATTCTTTGAAATCTCTGTTTTTTTAATGGATGAGAATCATTCATGTGCAATATATCATGATAATTTATTTTTAGATGTGTTTATACCATACCATTAAATAATCTACATTTTCTATTCACTGTACTTTGTTTCACTTTATGAAGTTCTCCTTGTTTCCCTCTGATCGTTTAGCATTCGAGTTTATATATATTATTTTAATGGTTACTCTTAAATTTTCAACAATAAAGCTTGACTAAATAAAGTATAAAATTAACTAATATCTCCACTCTACCTCTGGACAGTATAGATATCTTGAAGCATTGTAACTCTGATCTTATTCTCCTGTATGACCTATTGATAGTATTGCCGTGCACTTTATCCTTGTTTTATAAAGTCAGTATCACTCAACACCAGCAAAATTTATTTAGATTTGCTTACATATTGACTATTTTTTAATCATCAAGCTTTTTGCACTCCATTCCTCCCTTCTAGTTTCAAGTTGCTTCTTCCCAGATTATATTCTTTAAGCAGACACATCAGGGAAGGTAAGTAGTACAATTATCTCAGTTTTTGTCTGACAATGTATTTATTTTACCTACTCTGATGAATGAAAATTTATTGGATATAAAATTTTAGATTGAAATCTACAGTCCATTCACGCTTGTAAAAATTTTTTATTGTCTTCTGACCTCCACTATTACTGATGAACAGTCTTTTGTCAATCTGACAGCTGTTCAGTATGAATCATCTGTCATCTGCAGCTTTTAGGATATTTTCTTTGTGGGAGTGGAAGGCGTAGATCGAAGGAAATACAGTTGCAGATATGCAGAATAAACAAGTCTAAAGATCTAATGTACAACACCAGGACTATAGTTAATAATTTTGCGTTGCATTCAAGAATTTTGCTAGAAAAGTAGATTTTAGATGCTCTTGACACAATAGAAGTAACTTTTTTTAAGATAATGGATATGTTCATTTGCTTGACTGTAATAACCATTTGACTATGTACATATATACTGAAACATAATTTTGTACACCTTAAATATATACCAAAAATATATATTTTTGACTTTGAGTTCACTAGAAGAAGTTTAAGAAATTTTTAAAATCCTACTGTATTAGTTCCCTGGGGCTGCTATGTCCACAAAGTACCACAAACTGGGGTGTTTAAAACAATAGAAATTATTATCCCACAATTCTGAAGACCAGAAGCCCAAAACCAAGGTCGGCATGCCCATGCTCCCTCTGAGGGACCTCGGGAAGGATACTTCCTTTTTTTATCAGCTCTTGGTGGCTGCAGGTGTTCTTTGGCTTGTGGTGGCATAACTCCAATCTCTGCCATCGTCCTCACATGGACGTTTTCTATGTATCTGTCTTTGTGTATCTTCTCCTCTTCTTTTAATGAAAGCAATAATTGAATTTAGGGCCCACTCTAATTCTAGGAATATTTCCTTGCAAGATCCTTAACAATTTGCATCTGCAAAGAGCCTATTGCCAATTAAGATCACATTCTGACCTTTCTGGTGGACATGAATTTTTTGAGGATGCTATTCAATCCATTACACTTGATTAATACTTATTCAGATGCTCCTTCAATCTAAGAAATCATGTTTTTTATCAATTGTGGAAAATGTTCAGCCATTGTCTTCGAATACTGTCCTTCTCTGGCTCTCTTTTTCTCAACTCTTTTAGTCACATGTTGGCACCTCTCAAAATGTCCTTCAAGCCTCTGAAACTAGTTCATATTTTCCATACATTTATATCTTTCAGCTTCTTTCTGAATAACGTCCTCATACATATCTTTTAGTTATGTTAACTTCTCTTTGGTTGTTTCCAATCTGAAGTTAAAATATTCAAAAGTTTTTATTTTTTTAATTTTAGAAACTCTATTGGTTCCTTTAAAATATTCCTATTCTTAGTGTCATATAAAATGTCATATTCTTTTCTTAAGGATTCAAAAATCATTATTTTATGTCTTTAAGAATTTTAACAAAAAGCCCCTGACCAGATGGATTCGCAGCCAAATTCTACGAGACCTACAAAGAACAGTTAGCTATCCTACAGAAATTATTCCATAACATTACAAAGGAGGGAATCCTCTCTAACTCATTCTATGAAGCCAGTATCATGTTAATACCAAAGCCAGGAAAAAATGCAACAACAACAACAAAAACCACAGATCAATAACCTTTATGAATACACATGTGAAAATCCTCAACAAAATACTGACAAACTAAATTCAACAGCACATCAAAAAGATAATTCATCATTATCAAGTTATCAAGTTATCATTATCAATTCATCATTATCATCCCAGGGATGGAAAGATGGTTCAACATATGTGAATCAATGAATATGATTCACCACATATAATACATATTCCCCAGTTAGAATAGTATTTATCAAAAAATCCAAAAACAATAAATGCTGGTGCAGATACAGAGAGAAAGGAATCCTTATACATTGTTGATGGGACTGCAAATTAGTATAACCTCTACGGAGAACAGTATGGAGATTCCTCAAGGAACTAAAAGTAGACCCACCATTCAAGTCAGCAAGCCCCTACTGGATATTTACCCAAAGAAAAAAATTATTTTTCATCCAAAAGATACCTGCACTCAAATGTTTATTGCAACATAATTCACAATTGCAAAGATGTGGAATCAACCCAAGTGCTCACCAATTCATCAGTGGATTAATAAATTGTGGTATATGTATACCGTGGATTACTACTCAGCCATAAAAAAGATGAATTAATACCTTTTGCAACAATCTGGATGGAGCTGAAGACCATTCTCCTAAGTGAAGTATCTCGAGAATTGAAAAACAAACACCAAATGTACTCACTATTAAATTGGAACTAACTGATGAGCAAACATGTTCACAGAGGAAAGTAAAACTCAGTGTAAATCAACCAGGGGTAATGGGGTAGGAGTGTGAGATAAGACCTACCTAATGGGTACTATGAACACTAGTTGGGTGGCAGGAATACTTTTAGCTGAGACTCAAGCATTACAAAAGTGATCCATATAACCTAAAACATTTGTACCTCCTTAATGTTTTGAAATAAAAAAATGTTGAGAAAAAGAAAAAAAAAAGAATTTTAAACTTACTTATTTCATATTATCTTCCAGTGTGCCATTGTATTTTCTCTAGTGTCGGGATGTTTATCTCATGATTATACTGGGATTGTGGGTTCTTGAGAGGAAGAACACAGATACAGTGTCAATCACAACCCACCACATCAAGAATACATGCTAACAACATGACTTGTCACTGATAATGTTAGCGCTGACTTTCTGGTTAAGGTAGTGTTCCAAGGTTCCCACCATAAATTTACTCTCCTTGTCCTCTTTGCATACTGTATTCTACAAAAATAAGTCATTAAGTGTAGCCCACGCTAAGGGGTGGGAAGTTAACCTCCACTCATTAACCTCCACTGAGGGGAGTATATACTTAAATTATTTGAAATTTTTCTGTATGGGAGATTTGTTTCTTCTCCCCATTTATTTATTACTTAATCCGTTATTTGTATCAGTGTAGACTCATGGGCATATACTGTATATTTGGAGTTGGCTGGGCACAGCAGCTCACACCTGTAATCCTAGCACTCCAGGAGGTCAAGGTGAGAGGACTGCTTGAGGCCAGGAGTTCAAGACCAACAGTTCAAGAACAAGACCCCATCTCTACAAAACATGGAAAAATTAAGGCTTGGTGGCACACACTTGTAGTCCCAGCTACTCGGGAGGCTGAAGTAAGAGGATCACTTGAGCCTGGGAGTTCAGGTTCCAGTAGGCTATGATGACACCA
>NW_012148086.1:2909981-2965904 GCF_000956105.1 Propithecus coquereli
TTCTGTCACTGCCTGATGCTGCAGACTGATTTTGTGCATTTTCTACATTAGGCCTTGACTCAGCCATTTCCCCAAGAAACTATGGTTTATTTAATGGGATTAGAAACCAAGATCTGGGTCCAATCATTTACAACGTTATTTAGGTAATCCGCACCTCTTTCCTCACTCTTCAGTGAGGTTATGTCATAACACATATCATGTGTAATACACAAAGCTTCTGTGGTCACAGTCTGCATTCTTTCCTGGAATCCCTCATCCTCCTAATTGATTTCTTTAACTTACATTAAATTCAGTTCATGAGTTGCATTAAATGCATTTTTTGTGCTATTTGACAAATGGATAGTGTTGTGTATCCATCACTGTAGTACCATGCAGAATAGTTTTACAAACTTAAATCTTTTTGCTTCACCTAATCCCTGGCAACCACTGATGTATTATACTTTCCATCTCTATAGCTTTACCTTTCCCAAAATATCTTATAATTGGAATCATACAGTATATAGCCTTCTCTGACCGGCTTGTTTCACTTAGCAATATGCGTTTAAAACACAGCTATGTTGTGGCATGGATTAATAGCTTGTGCTTTTTAATCCCTGAATAGTATTCCATAGTACAAATATATCAGTGTGTTTATATACTTGACTGAAGGGAATCTTTGCAACTTCCAATTTTTGCCAATTACTAATAAAGCTGCTATAAACATTTGCATGCAGGTTTTGTATGGACATAGGTTTTCAAATCAGTTGCATAATACCTAGGAGCACAATTATGTAATATACCTTTTTATACCTGATAAATCATCCTTGCTCTCCTCTTTGTCTGCTTTGTATGAAATTGATGTAGCTATTTCGGCATTCTTTTGATTAATGTTATAATGATATAACTTTCTCCATCCCTTTACTTTCAACTTCCCCAAGTCTTTATATTTTAAATGGGTTTCTTATAGGCAGCATATGGTTGGGTCTTTCTTTTTTTTTTTAAATCTAGTCTGACAATCTCTAACTTTTAATTGGTACATTTATACCATTCATGTTTAAGTTGATTATTGATAAAAAAAAAACTACTGTCTATTTAACTGTTTTCTATTTGCTGCATTTGTTCTTTATTTCTCCTTTTTTCCTCTTTTCTAAATTCTCTCATTTTAACTGAGCATTTTATTTGATTCCATTTTATCTCCCCTGTGGGCATATCAATTATAGATTTCAAAATTTTTTAGTGGTTGCCCCAGGGTTTACAATGTACATTTTTAAATAGTCTAAATTTATTTTGAAATAACATTTTATCACTTCATGAGTAATACAGGTTACCTTTTTTTGTTTTTGTACCTGCCTCCCGTTCTTTGTAGAATGCAAGTATCTTAAGTAGAATATTTCCAATTTCTCCCTTTCATTCCTTGTGACATCACTGTTATTCATTTTACTTATTCATATGTCATAAATTTCTAACATTACTACTATTATTGCTTTAAAGAGATTGTTACTTTTAGATCAATTAAGAATAAGAAAATTAAAATAATATCTTTATAATCATTTATTTCTTTTCTCGTACCCTTCTATATTTATGTAGATTTGAGTTTCTGACCTATATAATTTACCTTCTGTTTGAAGAATTTATTTTAAAATTTCCTCCAAGACAGAAAAGCTCACAATGAATTCTCTCATTTTTTGTTTGTCTGAGAAAGTCACTATTTCTGCTTCATTTTTGAGAAGTGGCTAGCTATAATTTCACTAACTATAAAATTCTAGGTTGAGGTCTTTTTTTTTTCAACAAATTCTTTAAAGAATTTACTACATTTCTCCATTTTCTTTTTGCCTTCATGGTTTCTTATGATAAATTGGTAATTCTCACACTTGTTCCTTTATAAGTATGGCATATTCTTTCCCTTTCTTCTTCCAAATTTTTTTTTTGTTTTTTATTTTCCAATTTGAATATGATATGTCTAGCTTCTTGGATCTGTGGTTCATTGGCTGTCATGTTCAAAAGTTCTTGGCTATTACTTATTTCAAATATTTTCTATGCCCCTATTCTCTTTTTCTTCTTTGTCTAGTATTCTGTGTATGTTATAATATTTATATTACCCCACAATTCTTAGATATTGTATTCTGTATTGTTATTATTATTTCTAACTTTCTCTTTGCATTCCAAGTTTGGAAGTTTCTATTGACCTATACTAGAGTTCGATGATTCTTTCCTTTGTTGTATTGAGTCTACTGATGAATCCATCAAAAGTATTCCTCATTTTTGTTACTTTTATTTATTTCTAGTATTTCCTTTTGATACATTTTTATAATTTCCATTTCTCTTCCAGTATTATTCATCTGGCCTTGTATGTTATTATATTATTATCATTATTATTATTATTATTTTAGCCCTTAAGATAGTTATTTTTAAGTCTCTATCTGATAATTCCTACAATTGTGTAATATCAGAGTCTGGTTCTGACCATTTCTTTTTCTTTTTCTTTTTTTAGTTTTTCAGACTTGGGGGGGTTGTTTGTTTTATATTGCCTTCATCATTCTTTGTCATTGCTTGCTGACAGAGAGCCATGTTGTATAGGGTAATAGTTATTGAGCTAAACAGGTCTTTATCATGAAGATTTACGTGTCTATCTATGGCTATGGCTAGGTGTTAAGATGTGTTCAATGTTTGTTGTAGCTATAGCCTCCAAAGATTTCAGACTCCTCCAGTAGACTTTTTTGTTGTTTTTGTTGCTTTTTATATTCCTCCCCTCTTTGCTTTTTTTCCTCCAGTCTTTTACACAACTGCCCCAGAGAGAGTCTGTATCTTGTAGATTCTCCCGCTGCAATTCACTCATTATTATTGGTAGCTTGTTACCATGGTAATAAGATGTGGACGAGGAGGGATGTTCTCTCATCTTCTGATTATGTCTCAGTATTTTGGTGTGTCTGTGTCTTATGGTATGTCCTTCACAAGTATTTCTGTTTTTCCTCTATGAGTAGAACTCCCCTACCTCCAAACCCTTCTCTAACTACAGAAATTTAGCTAAATTTAGTACTAAATTTACAAAATTCTACTAAAAACTGACATATGTATGGCATGTTGTATTATAGTGGAAGCACACAAACTAGAATCAGTCAAGGAAGAGACACATGGGACAGAGTCCAGGAGGATTCCAGAGGCAGGTCTTCCAGCTGTCCTTTCCAAGTGGAGACACAGACAGCATGAATTCCTCCCAGGACTGATGTATGATAATAGCAGCTCCAACGAGCAAACACACCTGAGCCTGGGGGCTTTGGCCACTGGGTAGTTTATCGATGTGATTTATGATGGGGACTTTGGGCCACACAGTATCTACTCTTCCTCCAGAAGGGTTGGAGACTAAAGGTCAGCCACATGGGCAGTCAACCCTGCCCATGTGATCGAGCACCAGTAAAAACTCTAGACAGATAGGCTCAAGTGAGCATCCCTCCTTTTCAATACCCCATTAGTATTATCACATATTATTACCAGCAGGAGTTAACACTGTCGATGCTCCACCAAGAGGACAACTGGAATCTCTGTGTTTGGAACCTTCTCAACTCTTCCCCCTGCTTCTCTCCCTTTGGCTAATTTTAATCTGTATTCTTTCTCTGAAATAAACCAGCTTTCAGTGAGTTCTACAAGTCCTTCTAGCAAATTATTAAATCTGAGGGTGGCATTAGGAAACCCCAAACCCTGCAGCTAGTGTCAGAAATCTGCTTTGTGGATTGCCCCCAACTTTATAAACGCAGGGAAGGAATTTTTCCAGAACACTTGCCAGCACATGAAGCCTCTGTAGGACTGGCCCAGCCCTCCTTGCTCTGCTCTGCAGGGATGGTGTCCACCCCCAGTTGGGAGGGAAGTATGGGAAGGTATGGAGCATGATATCTCAAAGCTGTAGTCTCACCATCTGCATCCCACTGGGGAAAGCAGAAGTTAATCAGCTTGCATGACAATTCAGGGGAACAGGAAAAGAAAAAATAAATCTTAGAAAATGAAAAAGCGTTTTTCCTAAAGTAAGTTTTACAACATCTCACACATACAAACATACATGTAGAAACAATTTTATCTTATTTCTTAAGAAAACATTAATCCATTAAAATGTACATTTTTCTTAATCATCAGATTAAAATTAGGGTTTAAACCATACAAAACTCCGAAGAAGCAACATCTCCTCTCCATCCCAGCAGTATAAACATAGCCCACTTCCCACCGTGAGTGAAGGTAAGAGGTGCTATGAGATGAAAAGAAGAAAAATTGGACCAAAGAGGCCGGAAGCAAAGGTCTGAAATACAGGGACTGTAACAAGAGAAAAGAAACACTGTTTAGTCTAGGAATGGATATCAGCACATACTTCCTGGCTAAGCCCAGGCAGGCTCAGAATCTTTCTTAACACCGCACCCCGGTTGCTATTAATACAAATAGATCAGATACAAAATACCTTCACTAATCCCGAATTAAATGAACCATGAACAGATGAATAGAAGCATGGGATGTGCTCCCAAGGCATAAAAGACCAAAGTGAGCTTCATTAGTTTATGCCTGGAATTGTGCTGGATACATTTATGTATACTGTGTTAGCATCTTCGGACTACCCCTTCTTCTGAAATGAGGAAATTAAGATACAGAGGGAGAATGTGACAAGCCAGTGTCACACAGCTAGTAAGAAGCAAAACCACATAGTCTAGGACAAGAGTTGAAAAACAGCAGCCCACAAGCCCACCCTGGCCCTTTGTTTATTTTTGCAAGTAAAGTTTTACTGGTACATAACCACACTCATCACTGTATTGTTTACAGCTGCTTTTGCACTAAAACAGCAGAGATGGGTAGTTGCAACAGAGACAGGATGGCCTGCAAAGCCTAAAATATGTACCTTCTGCTCCTTTTCAGAAAAAGTGTGCTGACCTGTGCTCTAGGACACTTTTCACTATGCATAGTTTTAAAGCTCCACAATAAATGAGTACTGTTACATACACTTTATATTTAGCACTATTGAAAGTTAGAGTAGCCAATGATCCATTTCTTACTTTGTGAGAAAAGAGGAAAAGAATAAAAACTGAACCAAAATATGTCTTTCTTTGCCAATCACTTCATCCATGAATTCATTTCCAGAAAAATAAATTCTGTATCCCAAGAGCATTTAGCATACAAATACTGGAAATAAAAAAGAAAAATATCAATATATCTCAGGAAGTCTTGCTTTGAGGGCTAGTGAGGAAGCATTTTATGATGTTTATATTTATATTATATAATATTTATATATAAAAAATAGTGACCATGAATTGAGCACTTACAATGTACTTGGAACATGTTAAATGCTTCATGGTATTTTTCTATCCTCAAAACAATACAACGAGATAAGTACTTTTGCCTTTTTTACAGAAGAAATGTGAGAAAATTTGCCCGAAAACACTCATGAAAAGGCAAAGCTCATGTTCGCACGTAGGGCTGCAGGGCTGCAGGGCTGCAAGGTTGGTGCTGTCCAGCAGCAGGCAGAACGAGGATGCCAGACCGGAACCGGGGAAGCAGGAGGGCAAGGGAGAGTGATCCTCAGCTGGGCGCAGGCCGCCTGCGGGCCCTGGAGCTGTGCTTGGCACCCACGCCTGAGTGCAGGCCACACAGCATCCCAGCATCTCTCTCCTCCCTCTCTTCTGCAGATGGAGAAACTAAGGTCTTGCGGGGCTGAGGGAGCTCCCCTGGACTGTTCCCACTCACTGCACCCCTTTCCTTGCCTTGGTATTTCTGATTCGGGCCATCCGTGTTAGCATCACACATAATTCAAGACTCCACACCAGCAGTCCAGGATGATCAGGTGAGGTGTCACTAGGGAGGCAGTTCTTGCTCCTGAGCCCCACCCTCTGCCGTAACGGTGCACCACTGACTTTGATTTCAACATGTCAAACAATCCCATTGGCCCCACGGATAAAGTATGGCCCACGTGGAGACAGGATGACAGGATAAGGACTAATACTGATACGGGGGCATTGCCCCAAGTGCACATGATAATGCAGCCAAGAAACTGAAGCGGCCGCCCTGACCTCCCTGTTCTTGCTGTGAGCTTGAGTTCCCAAAGCCAAATACAACTGAGGGTGACCATGTGCGGAGCGTGTCAAGGGCCTTTTCATTCCATTTCCTTGTCAGTATCCTGGGAAACACAGTAAACATCAAGACAACAGGACAAAGAAATAAAATCTTAAGCAATTAATTATTATAAAAAGCTCCGCGCAGGTTCCAAGAATGAGGAATAACAAGAGTAGTGTCGGGCTGGATAAACATGGTTTTATGTGGATTTGATTCTTCCAAATTTCTTCCATGTACGAACTCCAAGTGGAACCTAAAACTTTAAAAACAGAGCTGTTTTACAATGCCTCAGTGCTGGAGGCCCAGCCAGCCGGCCACACCTGGCCCTGGGGGAGGGGGCTCCTCCAGAGCAGGAGGGGGGGTGCTTGTGTAGGATGCGGGGTGTGGGGTGGACAAAACCCCACTTCATGCACTTCCTTCTGCATTCATGCTATTTCACTTTTGTGATCTGTTTTTGCCTTTTTAATTTTAAAAGGAAACACAAACAAGGACACTTTCTTTGTCCCCAAATTTGCAGTATAATAAAAAGCTTTTTTCCCTCGTGGTTTAAAAAAAAAATCACAAATCTCTTGGAAATCATAAATAACGGTTTCAAGAGCCTGTGATGTTGTCCTTCCTTTAAAAAAAAAAAAAGCCAATGACATTTCGTAGGCATCAAAACCAAGAGAATGTATCTCTCCTTGCCTCAGTTCAAATAAATCCTCCTTAAAAGTGGATCTGTTTGTCTTGGACCGACGGCAGAGCTGTGTCAGGACCACAGAGTGCAGTAGACCATCAACGCTATTACCAGTTGATTGGAACCAAAAGGCCAGGGTAGCACCAGTGTCAAGGCTACATTTGACTAAAAAACTATTGTGCATCTTTGATAATTTATTATTCAGCTTTTCATCTTGGTTTGCCACTGCAATTCATTTATTCCTTCGTTCAGCATATGTTTATTAAGATGAGACTGGACCCTGAGGACACAGAATTAAAAGATGACAATTGGACCCTGGCAGCATCCACAGTCGCATGAGGCCCCTGGAAGCACAGTGGGACAGAGAACACCGGCAGCAGTCCTGCAGGCATGGCCCACCCTGGGAGCCAGGGGCACCCCGGAGGCAGAGCCTCACCTAAGGGGTGCAGAGGAGCCTTCCTGGAACCTATCGGAAAGCCAGAATGAAATCCTGGGGAAGGAATCGAAGTCGGCCCCATGGAGACTAAAGAAATGGCATCCCCACAAAAAGTGCAGGCGAAGGCCCAAAGAAGCATCGGCTGGCTAGGGCCGGAACAAACACTGCTACATGGGTGGTTTCAACAACGGAAATTTATTCTCTCACAGTCCTGGAGGCTGAAAGTTGGAGGTCAAGGTGGTTGACTGGCTCCCTGGTGAGTGCTCTTCTCCTGGCTGTGCACAGCCTCCTCCCTGCTGTGTCCTCGCATGGCAGAGACAGGGAAGAAGCTCTGGTGTCTCCTCTTGCTGTAAGGACACTAATCCTATCACAGGGCACCACCCTCACCATCTCATCTGATTATCGCCCAAAGGCCCCACGTCCAAAAGCGATCACACTGGCAGTCAGGGTTTCAACCTATGCATGTGTGTGGGGGTGGGGGTGCGAGGCCGGGGACAAGCTGCCTCACCCTGCACAGCCTGCTGCTACTACAACGCAAGCTCTGCAATGAGCTATCTTTCACCCTGTCTTAATTCTTCCAGGTTTGCCTGTAGTTCTCTAATGATTAATTAGCACCTGTGCCCAACATTTTTGCCTCCTCTACTAAGGTAAAGTCTTACTGTAGTCATTTGACTGCTATTAAATCGCACGGCATCTGGTGTGTATGGGCGGGGAGGGAGGAATACACAGCATATTCTATTAACAGTTTACTCTTTTCACATCTCTCTCACTCCCCCTGAAAAAGAGAGCATATCTGTGCATTTGCTCATGCAATTCCTGAAAAAGCGCTTTGAAAAGCTGGCATTTCCTGATCTTGGATGGCAGAGGTATCTGAATGGGAAGAATTTGGAGATCAAACTAAACTAGTAAGTGACTTTATTCTATGAAAGTTGACGTAACAGCGGCTCTCAGCTCTCAGCTACAAAGGGACCATGCTCAACTCCACTTCTAAAAAGGAACCCCAGCATTGTCCTCCAGCCCCAAAACCAGACAGCCAAGACCTAGCTCACATAGTGAGGCTCTGTGCCTGCTTCTCCCCTGGACTGAAGACATTAATCTGAAGGTTTTGTGGTAAGATCAAACATGAATGAACCAACTAGTTTCTCTTTGTCGGATGTTGCAGAAAATGCAGCATGCCTCCCCATATGCTACCACAGTCCTCCCCCGCACGGGCTGGAGAAGTCAAAGGCAGCCACGGGCATGCCACGCAACTCGGAGGGTGCACCAGCTCGGGGTCCAGTCAAAAAGTGGCTACCTCTAGCTTCTTCTCCAAACAGGAGAACTTCACACTTCCATACCCCTTTCTCAGATGCACGCAGGTTCTGAAAGACTCCACGCATCTGTCAAGATCCTCGCCTGATTTCTAAATCATTTATAGAGAGTAAAACCGTATTCAGCATTTTTGCAGTTATTAAAAGAAAGAGCAGGTCAATTCCAATTCTAAATAGGGCCTCAACTTTGGTGGAAGCATCCAGCCATCTTTCCAGTCTGTTCACTGATTCGTGTGTCCATTCATTTGCTTAAATGCATACTTTTAGCCAGCTGCTGGGTCTCGCTGAGTGACCACAGGAAGTCCAAGACCCCTGGTAATTTCTCACCAGGCATTGCCCAAGCATCCCTCTTCCCGACCCAGCTCACACCCCTCCTGGCTCGTCAAGTCTGTCCTTCGCAGTCTTTCGTCAGGAAATACTCTACCTCTTCCCTCAACGTCCTTCACAGGTGTGCTTTGGCTGCTTCCGGGATCACCCTGAGGACACGTTGTCCCAGCACCCTCTCAGGTGTTTGCTATTTTCTTCGCAGCCTTCACTCTGCTGGGCCTGCAGTGGGGTAGATGCCCTCCTTGCTCGTCGACACTTCCAGATCATTCTCCACCCCTCTGCCTTTAAGCTCCCCATCAGACCCTACCACCGCATGCCTGGCACCAAGCGACACTCAGTTGTTTTTCGTGGAATGAATGACTGTCATCCATCACCCACCCCACGGGCAGTAATCTCCGCACCTCTGCTCCTTCCTCTTCCATCCTTGGGAGTTGACCCTAAGGATCACCGGGTGTCTGCAGTCACTCCTACCACAGGATTTTTTTTCTTTTTTGCTTTTCTTTTTATAGATTTTTGGGGTACTTATGTCCATTTGTTAAATAGATATATTGCATAGCAGAGAAGTCTGGGCTTTTTGTGTAACCCTCACCCACATAGGGTACACAGTCCCCACTAGGGGTTCTCATCCTGCAACCCACCCAAGTCTCCAGTGTCTATTGTTCCACTCTCTATGTTCATGTGTGCTCATTTTTTATTTTTGTAAACATGCTGAAAGTTTGAAATGTATTCATTATTCAGCTGCCACTTATAAGTGAGAACAGGCAGTATTTGATTGCCTTTCTCTGAGTTACGTCACTTAGGATAAGGACCTCCAGTTCCACCCAAGTTGCTGCCACAGTTCTTGATATTTTTAATATTCACAACAGAGGGCCCTGCAGGGCTCAGCCTTCTCCTTCCTTTATTTCAGCTTCTCGAGATGAGAGTTTGTCCTCTGCCCCACCTCAGCCACCCACCGCTCCCATGGCCACCCCTCAGCCTTGGCATCACCTATGACCGTCTTGCCCCATTCACTCAGCCTCAAACATCCAATCCTTCCATGCCCCCGAGTTCCTCTGCTCTAATGATACTGTGACTCCCGTTCTGCCTTCTCATTGTGGATCTGAACATGTCATGCCATGCCCTTGTTTCCTCCTGCCCCCCCTGAGTTTGTGCGGTACATCACCATGATCGTGCCCTGGCAAGCACTCCAGCTACCTGTCACACCACCTCCCTCTTATCACCCTGGCGAGGTCCCAAGCCTGGTTCAATGTGTGACCCACTATTCCATGCCTCCCCACAAGCCTAGCCTGAGAAATACCATTACATCCCAATCCATGGTATATCGGTGACCCAGCGAACGATGACCAAGCAACCCTGTTTCACTTCCCTAGTCCAAAAGAGCTCCCACTGTGCTCCAGAGACGCTCACACCTTCTCTTTTCTCCTCAAACCCACATCAACACCTTCACTTGCATTCCCCACTGAACACAGCGCTTCCCAGGGCAAGCAGAAGCAAGGCCAAGAGAACTTCAGCCTGCCCTTCTCACAACATTTAGCCAACCTACCCAAATCTAGACTGTGAAATCTGGCTTTCTTCATTTCACTCAAAAAATACTGGAGGTGGCTCTAGGCAAAATCCATTCCTCACCTCCTCGCTCCTGGAGGCTGTAGCATTCCTTGACTCCCTGCTACCATCATCACTTGGCCTTCTCCCCTTCGGTTTATCCATTTTCTTGCTATTGTTGTTGTTGTTCATGGTTTTGGTGTCATATCTAAAAAAATCACTGCCAAAATCAAGATCGTGAAGATTTACGTTTTCTTCTAGGAGTTTTACAGTTTTAGTTCTGAACCACTGCTTTCATTGCATCCACACGTCCTGGATGTCGTATTTTCTCTCTTATTCATTTAAAGCATTTTCTAATTTCTTCTTTGACCCATAGGTTATTTAAGTGTGTTGTTTAATTTGCACATATTCGTGAATTTTCAGTTATCTTTCTCTTACTGATTTCTAGCTTCATTCCTTTATAGTCACAGAAGATATTTTGTGTGATTCCAACCTTTTTAAATGTATTGTAACTTGTTTTGTGACCTAACATAAGATCTATCCTGGCAAATGTTATATGTACACTTCTAGAATAATGCATATTGTGGTGGTGGTCGTGGTGGTGGTTAGAGTGTTATTTATATGTCTGTTAATTCTACTTGTTTATACTGTTGTTCAAGCCCTCTATTTCCTCAACTGACATTTTCACTATTTATTCTATTCATTATTTAAAGTAGGGTATTGAAGTCTCCAGCTATTAATGTTATCACATAACTTTGTTTCTCAGCTCAGTTCTGCCAATTTTTGCTTCATATATTTTGGGGCTCTGTTTTAGCTTCATGTATGTTTATCCACTGTTATGTATTCTTGATGGATTGATCTTTTATGAATATACAATTCTCTTCTTTGTCTTCTGTGATAAATTTTGATTTAAAGTCTATTTTGTCTAATACTAGTATAGAAGCCCCAGCTCCCTCTTGATTAGTATTTGCATGAAATATCTTATGCATCCTTTTACTTTCAGCACTTTTGTGTCTTTGTATCTAAAATGAGTCTCTTACAGTGTGTAGGATCATTTTTTTTAATACATGCTGCAAATCTCTGCCTTTTAATTGAATGGTTTAATCTGTTTACATTTAAATTAACTACTGTCAAGGAAGGGCTTCCTTCTCTCAGTTTGCTACTTACATTCTATATGTTTTATACATTTTGTTTCACAATTTCTTTGTTTTTGCCTTTTTAATGTTTTAGTCTGTTTTAATTCAATTCTCATTTTCTTTTCCGTGTAGTTTTTAACTATTTTCTTAAAACTTTTTTTAGTTTTTTTTTTTTTTTTAGTTATTTCCTACTTTACAATCTGGTGATTATAATTAACATCTTAAATTTATAACAATGCAACTTAAATAATGAGACTGATGAGCTGTTGGCTGGGCTAAGAGGGCAACAGTAGCTTGAATTAATACCATCTCAGTTGTACCCAAAACCTCTGTTACTGTACAGCCTTATCCATCCCTTTATGTTCTTATTGTCATAGATTACACCTTTATACATCGAGTTCCCATTAACATAAATTTATATACATTTGATTTTTAAACCATATAGGAAAAAGAAAGACAAAAGAAAGAGAAGTTACAAACCAAAAATGTAATAATGTCAAATTTCATATTTATTTCTGTAGTTACCTTTACTGGTGTTGTTTAATTCTGCACATGGCTTTGAGTTACTGTCTAGTGTCCTTTTATTTCAGCCTGAAGGAATATGGCTTTGAGTTACTGTCTAGTGTCCTTTTATTTCAGCCTGAAGGAATATCGTTAGTATTTTTTATAGGACAGCCCTACTAGTGACGATCTCCTTCAACTTTTATTTATCTGGGGATATCTTAATTTCTTCTTCATTCCTGAGGGACAATTTTGCCAGGCAGAATTCTTTAGTAAGTTTCTTCTATCGTCACTTTAAATATGTCATTCCACTTCGTCTGGTTGCTATGCTCGCTGATAAGAATCTGTTATTCTTATTCATGGTCCCTTGTACACGAACATGACAAGTTGTTTCTTGCTACTTTCAAGAGTCTTTCTTTGGCTTTTTCTTTTGAAAGTATGATTACAATGTGTAAGGAGTGGCCTCTTGTGTTTATCCTGCCTAGAGTCTATCATAATACTCTGATAGGTTCATTCATGTTAGTCATCAAATTTGGGAAATTTTAGCTTTTTTTTTCAAATAACTTTTTCTTCTTCTTCTTCTGGGATTCCTATTAAGCATAGATTAGTAAACTTGATTTGTATCTCATGGGTCTCCTAGGACATGTCCCTTTTTCTTCATTCTTTGCCCTTTCTACTTCTCAGACAGAATAATCTAAACTGAACAATCTTCAAGTTTGAGGATTCTTTCTTCTTTCTGCTCAAATCTGCTGTTAACACCTCTAGTGAATTTTTTATTTCAGATGTTGAATATTTCAACTCCAGAATTTTTGTGTGGTTTATTTTTATATTTTCTATGTCTTTGCTCATATTCTTTATTTGTTTAGCTCTCATTCTTTTAGTTTTCTTTAGTTCT
The DNA here is from genome assembly GCF_000956105.1 of Propithecus coquereli. Lineage (NCBI taxonomy): Eukaryota > Metazoa > Chordata > Mammalia > Primates > Indriidae > Propithecus > Propithecus coquereli. The sequence continues at coordinate 2,922,865 of NW_012148086.1, forward strand.
TTGTCTGTGTTTTTCTCCTTAGCTCTTTGAGCATATTTAAGATGGTTGCTTTAAAATCTTTTAATACTAAATCCAATGTCTGGGTTTTCTCGAGGACATTTCTATTCATTTCTTTTTTTCCTGTGAGTGAGCCATACCTTCTGATTTCTTTGCATGTGTTGGAAATTTTTGTTGATAATTGGATATATTGAATGTTATAATGTGTAATTCTTGAAATCATAGTCTCCCTCTCTCCAGCATTTGTTGTTGCTGCTTGTAGGTTGTAGTTATTTGTTTAGTGACTCCTATAAATATTTTTTTCTTTTTTTTTATTTCAGCATATTATGGGGGTACAGATGTTTAGGTTACGTATGTTGCCCTTGCTCCCTCCCCCGCCAAGTCCGAGCTTCAAGCATGTCCATCCCCCAGATAGTGTGCATCACACTCATTGTGTATGCCTATACCCATCCCCTCCCCCCCCACTTGACATCCAATAAATGCTATTCTTATATGTGCACTTATGTGTTGATCAGTTAATACCAATTCGATGGTGGGTACATGTGGTGCTTGTTTTTCCATTCTTGGGATACTTCACTTAGTAGAATGTGTTCCAGCGCTTTCCAGGAGAATACAAGAGGTGCTATATCACCATTGTTTCTTAAAGCTGAATAGTACTCCATGGTATACATATACTACCCAAGTCCCAAAACAATAAATGTTGGCATGGATGCAGAGAGATAGGAACACTCATACACTGCTGGTGGGACTGCAAACTAGTGCAACCTCTGTGGAAAGCAATATGGAGATACCTTAAAGAGATACAAGTAGAACTAACATTTGATCCAGCAATCCCATTACTGGGCATCTACCCAAAAGAACAAAAGACCCTCTATAAAAAAGACACCTATACCCGAATGTTTATAGCAGCACAATTCACAATTGCAAAGATGTGGAAACAACCCAAGTGTCCATCAATACATGAGTGGATTAATAAAATGGGGTATATGTATAAATTATTTTTGTAAAGACTGTATTCTTTGCCATGTGTAGTCACTGAAGTCTCAGTTCTGTTAGCTTAGTGGTCAGTTGGTGATTTAGCATAGATTTTCTGAAATGCCTGAAGTGGACATAATGAAACACTCCCCGAGTTTTTGCAAATTGGCTGTGTGTTTGGGCACTCCTTTATACTTGGCTAGGCCCTATGCATTTATTTGGTGTTCATGTCCAGCTTGAGTAGAGACTAAAGACCAGCCAGAGATGAAAATTCAGGATCTTCTCCAGTCTTTTCTGAGCATGTGTCCAGCCCTGGGCACTTGTGTGTTCTTCTAGATTCTCCAGTATATGTGGAAGCTTTTTGTATTCTTTCCACATTGTATTCTTTCCCAGCTTCTTCTTAGCCGTTCCAGTCCGTCTGCTGATTTTCCCATATCTTAGCCCTTGCCCCAGGCACCTGTAGCTAGTATATTTGCCTCAAATATTTTTGAAAAATGCTAGCCAGGAGGCTGCTCCAGCCCTGAGAAAGTTCAGAGGCAGGTGAAACACAGGCCCCCCCGATCCATCCCTCAGGGAACCACTAGACAGACATACAACCGTAATTCTTTGAGACTAAAGTCTGTATTGCCCCCTCTGGCACCAGCAAGCTACATCAAGCCAAGGTGAGCAACTGTCCCCATAGCTACCACCAAGCAGGGAAGTGGCAGATTGTAGGCAGGTAAGTAAAAACACCATAATGCTCTCTTACTGAAATGTAGAAGCTTCTTTCTTTATGAAGCATTCCTCTGGTTGCTGTATGTTTTTTATTAGATTCCAGAGTTTGAAAAAGTTGATTCTAATAGTTTATGCCAACTTCATTGTTGCTTTAGTGAAAAGGCAGAGTTTTGGAGTTCCCTACTCTGCCATTTTCTACTCCTGACTTACATTTTAAAAGAGCCACAGTTACAGGGTTAAAAGGAAGCTATAGGGAGGACTGAAGCTGGAAAGCCAATTGCAATAATGAGATAAGACATGGGGAGCAGGGAGGGTAATGATAAGTAACAGATTCTGGGTATATTTTGGTGGTACAGACAAAGGAGCTGCAGGTGGATTAGAATGTAGGCAATTAGAAGCACGGAGCCAACAGCCTGAGGAAGCGGAAGGCGGGTTTGCCATCCTGAGCAGGATTTCTGCGGGCGCCTTCCTACTGCTCTCCTGCTCCCATGCTCAGCTCTACAGTCTGTTCCCAACAGAGCAGCCAGAGCGGTCCTTTCGAAGGTGAAGCGAGATTATATAACTCCGCTGCCTAGTGCCCGCGTCTCCAATCCTCTCAATGGCCTGCAGAGCCCTAAATAGTCTGACTCCCTGCCACCCTTCTGTCCACATTTCTCAGCTCACTCACTCTGTCCCAACTGTGCTCCGCTGTGGCCTTACTCTTCCTTCAAAATGCTATGCAGGCTTCTAACTCAGAGCCTTTGCACCTGTGTCCCCAGTATGCACACCTCCTCCTTTATTTCCTATATCTCTGTATAAATGTCACTTTACTGGAGACGTCTTCTCTGACCACCCTGGGGGGAGGGAACAGCAAATTCAGCCACTGTCCTGACACTTCCTACTCTCTTTCTCTGCTTTATTTTCCCCACAATATGTATCTAGAGCCGTTCTTTATTGGATTACTTACCCTCTGCTCACACTTGCCCCATGGAACGTCAGCGCCACAAGCATGAGACGACTCTGTTTTCTTCACATCTGTGTCACCGTCGCTTTGAACAGAACCTGACAGGTCGGAGAGCAAAGTTAACATTTCCTGAGTTCACAAGTTGGATACGCAGTTTTGTGTAAGACACAATCGTTATGTTCAAAAAGTCCACAGTTTAGGAGGGAAGAGAAACAAGTGAACTATTGACCGTATTCCGAGGATGGGTCCTGTGTTTCAGAAGAGCACAGAAGAGGGATGTTGATGGGACGGTCTCAGGACTCACTGAACCAAGTCAGTGCACGGCATCAGGAGGAAACAGGCTGCCTGCTCCCCAGGTCCCACCAGAATGATTCTGCTATAATTTTTGTTATTCCATGTAATACTTTATTAGAAAAAAAGTTTCTAAGTCTTAAAATAACGTTTAGAGACTACTGGTCTATGCTACAGACCCAGGTAGTATGTAATGCCTACTGGTTTAAACTAATACATCATGCCGCTGGCTCTTGGGTGAGTTCTACTATGACCCTCTGGGAAGTCCCAGGGCATGACTGTCTAAGTTTCTCAATTCTGAAATGAAGGTGTTGGAGGAGGTTTAGTTTGTGGTGGCCTTCAGCTCCAACAGACTGTAGTCTGAGCGCAGAAACGCTTGGCCAAAAATGAGATAGTGTGCATCCAAATAACATAAAATGGTTAAAACCAAGAATTTACAAATTATTTTATTTCTCCCAAGAGACTTTCAGACTGCTCTTTGCTGTAGCTATTATTCTTTGAAATAAGCTTAATGAGCAGATGTGATTTATGCCATGTACTTACAATAGTCTGAACTTTGATATTACATTTTCCATCATTGGCTTCCTTGCATTTGGATATTTGCACCAGGTTTAGAAAGACTTTTCTCTGTTTTGTTTACAACAGATGCTAGAGAAGTATAGCCAAGAAAGAAAAAAAGTAATGATCACTTATCTCCGTAGCTTCTCATCGGTTTCTCAAGTAGATTTGAAAAATACTACAGGCAACCACACAAAAGGCACAGGAATGCAAAAATGTCATCCTCTCTTAAAGGTACATAATCTGGGGGTCACATTTGTAAAACACTTGAATTTCAGACTGTAGTTCATTCATACGAAAGCTATTTTTGAGTAATTGTTATAGGCTGGTAGTGCAAAAAATAAATAACATGGGGGTCTCTATCATTAAGTGACTTACACACAGGTTTAAAAATAGGAATAATCAAGATTTAAAAGTGCCATACCCTGAAATGAAGAGTTTTCTAATGGGTACCAGGTTTCTTTTGGGGGTGACAAAAATGTTCTAAAAATATGTTATGGTGATAGCTGCAAAACTCTGTGAATATACTAAAAAACATTCAATTGTTCAATTTAAATGGGTGAACTACGTGGTCCATAAATTATATCTCAGTAAAACAGTTTAAAATAAATGTGTCATATAGGAATCTGCACAGAGCATCATGAGGACACTGAAGCCATAACGGTCAGTCCTTTGCAGGGGAGGGGGAGGAGAAGGCAGGATAGGAAGGTCTCAATATTGAGGTCGGACTCACATATTCAGCTGCCACCCTTCCCTGTGTGTCTAAAGCACATCCGAAACTCAGCATGTCCAAAGCCTAACACATAATCTATCCCCCAGACCCAGTCTACGAGCACGTTTCCTATCTCAGCCTTCTGCAATTCCATCATTCTAATCGCTCAGGACATGACATTAGAGTCACTCTTCGATCTTTCTCTCACAGCCCATACATAACCCAGCAGCAAATCCTGGTGGCTCTTTCTTTAGAATGTAACTATCATCTCCACTCTAACCCTGCACATGGATTGCTGTGACAACGCTCCCACCAGTCTTGCTACATTCCACCTTATCTTCTAAAGTCTATTCTCAACACAGGAGCCCGAGTGACACCTTCAAATTGGCAGTCAGATGGTGGCACTCCTCAGAGTGCCGAGCGGCTCGCACTTCCCCTAAGCAGAGGTCCTGCTGACCCGGCCACCACAGGGCCAGTGTTACATGCATCTGCTGCAAGCCGCCCACCCATGTGCGTCTGCTTGTTCCTCCTTCCTTGTGCTTTTTTTCTGTTAGAAACTCTTTTCTGCTTTGTTTACAACAGATGCTAGAGAAGTATAGCCAAGAAACAAAAAAGTAATGATCACTTATCTTCATAGCCTTCCATCAGTTTCTCAAGAAGATCTGAAAAAGACTACAGGCCACCGCACCACACAAAGAGCACAGGAACACAAGAGTGTCATCCTCTCTTAAAGATACACAATCCAAGGGTCATATTTTTAATATATTAATTTCAAACTCTGGTTCATTCATACTAAAGCTATTTTTGAGCAATTGTTACAGGCTGGTAATGCCAAAATAAATAACAGTACAAACTTACACTCTGCTATCATCTCACTGGCAAGGCCTCGTTAACTCATGAACTGGGTGACTTTGCAAGAAAAAGGAACTTTCAAGAGACACACTACTGTTTCTCCAAGAACGCCCTACAGGAAGAGTATGAGGTGAGCTGAAGCAACCCATGTCTGGAAATGAGTCACCCAGCCAGAAGAGATTGCAATGACAAAGCAGAGCCCCGGGAGCTGCCTGCCTGGCCCAAGGTCACAAAGCTCATCAGAGTCTGGCTGGGGGTCTTCTGGTGGGATAGATTCTTTGCACTGCACTATTGCTTTTCGACAATGTGCAACTTTCTTATTCTAATCCTGACAGCAACTTCCTAAGCTGTGCCTTGGGTAATTTGGGTACAAAGAGAATCAAAGCATTATGTGGAGAAGATAAATGGAAGGTTTCCCAATTATCCGCCCTACTGCTTACACTGCATGGCTTGGGTTCCCTGAGTGCGCTTTGCCCCTACGCCTCTCCCTCCAACTCCCGGCCCCCAGCTACCTCCCTCATTGCCGCTCACTGGCATGGACGTGTACACCCTTAGTTCTGTTTACAAATCAAACATAGTGTATGAAGTTCTTACTAGATATGAAATCAGAAAATTTTGGAATCTTCCTATGAGACTGTTATTTTCCATGTTACACTGGCTAACTGGATACCTGATTTGAGAACTTAAACTTGAGGGAGAGTATTTGTTGTAGGGTTTGTGCCTGCACTTCCCAGGTGCAGAAACCTGGCTTCTCCGGTTATCCAAGAGATACAAGTGAAGGCTCGTGCTACCCAGTCTCCCTGAGACATCGTGACAAAGCCGAATGCCCCTCTTTTCCTCTACATGCAGAAGGAGGTCCCAGCTCTCGGGGGGAAAATGCTTTAGATAATCATGGATCCATCAAGTTTCAAGGATAAAAGCAACACCTTCTTGTTTATTCTCGCTTGTTTCTAACCTCATCGTATCCAGATTAACCATGGTACAGCTCAGGAAGCGGTACCTTGGTTAGGATCAGAATGAGGGCGTCCCATGGTCTCAAAGGTTTTCCAGGTAGATGTGGGATACACTAACATCCCAGTCCTCACAGGGATGCTTCCTGCCTGCAGAAGCTGGGTGGCCCCTGGAAGCAGAGCTCCCTCCTCTGCAATACAGCAGACACCCAGACTAATGCTTTGTCTTCTCCACTCATGACTCAGGGACTCCACCCTCCTGTTCTGAGGACAGGACAGAGACTTCAGATGGGATGCAAAACCTTAACCTTGAACCAATGTGGGCATTCCAGGCCCTGGAGGGCCTTGAAGAACCAGCTAGCTGTGGCACTTTGTACTCTCCTGAGGATCTGCCCTGTTCACCTCAGTTGACTTCAGCAAATGTCATCTCCTCCCCCATCCATTTGCAAACTGGCTCCCAGGGATGTCTCTGGGGATAGATGCACTCACTATTCTGTCATCTTTCTCAGTAGTAGCTACACTTTCAGGACCCTTTTAGTTCTAAGTAGCATAAATCCAGCACAAACCAACATAAGCAAAATACAAACAAAAGTCATTGCTTTGTGCTCAGGTGTAGACTTCAGGAACAGCTGGATCCAGGGCACCAAACATAACTGGATTTTGGTATCACTCCCTCTCCCCCCTCCTTCTCTCTCTCTCTCTGTCTCTCTCTTTCCCTCCGCTCCCTCCTCCTTCTCTCTCTCTTTCTCTCTCTCTCTTCCTCCCCCTTCTTCCTTCTCTCTTTCTTTTCCTCTCTCTGTCTCAATATTTCTCTTTCTCTCCCCTACCCTCAATCCTTTCTTTTGCCACCTTGCATTTGCTCTTACAGCAGGCTCCAGTGGGATTATCTGACAGAAAGAACAGTCCTCTTCTATGCCTGAGATTGGTTTTGGTGGATTGACTCAGATCCATGTGTCTGAAGGAAAGAATATGTTTATTGCTAAGACCTGGGAGAGGTAAGTCTCCAAGCCAAAGTAGGGAGTTCCTACCAAATAAGGAAAAATAGACACTTATACCAACTCAATTTTTAGGACTATCCCTCGGGACCCCTCCCACCCTGGTCTGTACCACTGACACTGTGTCGCTATCAGTTAGCTGTGGGCTCTGATCTCAGTGCAGCAGCGGCTAATTCTTCAGCCTTCCCAAGCCTCGGCCCTCATATCTTTATGTTAACCCAGGTCCCCACGGCCCTCACAGGGCCGGTTACCGATGGGGTCAGAGTATCCACAAGAATAGTCCCATCCCACTGCTTCTTGCCCCGATGCTCCTGCAAGGACCTCAGCCACTGCAACGGGCCCGGTTCCTGGGGTGTCACATATGTTGTCTGGGACACTGGCCCCTCACCACCATGTCTTAAATGCATCTGTCACCATCCCCTGATCATCTCAGTTCCCTCCAGACATCAACTGGTTCCACCTCTTTGGCAGGTCACTACTGGACAGAGCAGTCTTTTTGTAATGAACTTTCTACTCCACAACAGATTTATATTAAAAAGTCATGAATATAGTAAAAAGAAATTGTGAAAATAGTAAAGAGAGTTCCCATGTACCCCATACCCAGTTTCCACTATTATTACTGTCTTATTTTAGTATGGGATATCCGTTATAATTAATAAACCAATACTGAGACATTATCATTAACTCAAGTGTATAAATTGTTCAGATTCCCTTAGTTTTTACCTAATTTCCTTTTCCTGTCCAGGATATCACATGACATTTGGTTGTCGCATCTCTTTAAATGCCTCCTGGCAGTGGCAGTTTCTCAGGGTTTTTGTGTTTGTGATGACTTCAACAGTTTCAAGGAGGACTGGTCAGGTATTTTGTAGAATGTCCCTGAAATGGGGTTTGTCTGATGGTTTTCTCATGATTAGACTGGGATTACGGGTTTGGGAGGAAACCCACGGAGGGGAAGGGCTTCTTCGTCATGTCACAGCAAGGGTGCATGCTGTCATTGCTGGTGTCGACCTTGACCACCTGGCTAAGGACACATTTGTCAGGTTTCTCTGTGGGGAATTAGCTACGATCCCAGCAAAAAATTGGGTCCCTTAGGCAGGGGTCATTGCAAAGGATAAGGAAATCATAGAAAACAGAAAATAAAAGAACACACAGAGACAAAAGTACAGTTTTATTATGTACAGATTTTATGAAAGGTGGGGGCTCAGGAGAGCCCACATCATTTCTGTGAGCTGTGATGCTACGCGCAAAGTTTCACATGGGTATTTATTGGTACAGTGATCAGTTGCCAGGGGTAACAGATTTACATAATAACAGGTAGTTCATTTTAGGTTAAAAGTCTCCAAAAAAACTGGTAAAGATCCCTAATTAACTCTATCTACATGAGCAAATGGTTACAAAATCTTTCTAAGACAAACTTCTGAGTTCTAAGATAAAGCTATCACTTAGCAGAAAGGCTAAACAGAGATATAGTGGCTCTACATTTCTTAATCTAGTTATTGTGGATTGAGACAGGTAGTCAGGAGTGAAGCAGGAACTGTCCCCTGGGCTAATTGCTTTTAGCCGCAGGTGTCTGTCTGTCGGGCGGACACTCTTTGATCAGCTCTCATCCCGTGGCTCCATGCAAACCTGCTTTGTTGTACGAAACAGGTGAAAGCCACAGGTTTGAGACTGCAGCATCACATTGGAAAGCAGCTGCCACTGACCTGTGAGATGCCCTCCTGAGGCGAGGCAGCTTTTGATATGTGAACTAACATGTTCACATATTCCTTCAGGGCAAAGCCCTGCAAAACTCCTGAAATCATTTCTGTCTCTATATAGCAATATTAATCTATGGAGCAACATCTCTGTGGGGCAACATTTCTCCACCATAATGCTCCTCTCTCTTCCTGCTTTCCAGGCTGCGCTCTGTGGGCAAAAGTCGCGATGTGCGCTCCACACTTGAGGAGTGAGGAGTTTGCTCCACCTCCTAGAGGGCCAGTATTTACATCTCACCCACACAGTGTGTACACCTGGTCCCCGCCTATAGGGCTATGGATCCCTTAAGTCCTGGTCACTGCAGGTGTTCAGTCAGCATTTGTTGATGGGACTGGACAGTGGCATCACCTAGAGAACCCTTGCTCCCCAGCTCAGCTGGCATCCAAAGGTGAGCTGTGTCCCTGTGCATCCTCAGGAGGCCCCATGTCAAAGCTGTCTTTGGGAACTGCCAGAGAGTGCTTAGAGCATCACTGGCACCAAAATGGACAGGGAGACCTCAGAGAATGTGCACTTCCAGCTAAACTCTGCCGCATCTGTTGCTTACATCTGCTCAAAAGAATGTAGGTCAATGCTTCTAAACCAGGAAGGGTTGAAAAGGCCTTAACTTTCTCTCTGGGTTTGAACTTGTCTCACAACTGAGAAGAACCTCAAGTGGCCTGACATCAAAAGTCAACCTCATCTGCTCTCCCATCGGACCCAGGAGGTCACAGATCACAGCTGTGAGACGAGCATGCCATCGAACCTTCTGGGCTGAATGTGGTTTAAAGCGTATGTGTGCCCCTACTCCAGCCTGCATGGAATTTAGCTGGAATAAAAGTGACTTCTTCTGCCAGCCTGGGCTGTCCAAGACTGGATGGGGACAGGGTCCTTTGGCTCAACTGTCGGGGCTGCTGTCTCCAGGTTGAGGGGCCGATGTGGAACTGAGAGCAGGGCAAGAGCCCAGTGACACCAGGAATAAGCTCACACTCAAGGGAGCCAGGACGTGGCCACAGCTGCTTCTAACTGTGCTCATTTTGACTCTGGGAAGTTTTTTCTGAGATGCCTCCGAAGTATAAACATGTATTTATCAGGTGAGGGTAAAGCGTGTCCTGAAGCGCCCTCCACCCCCACAGCCTGCACCCTGTGCCGTCCCCCTCAGAGCCCTCTCAGGGGACAGGAAAACATGTGTCCAGCTGGCAGTGGAGAGGGCATGGCACAGCCAGCCTGGGTGGGAGTCTCTGCCCCTCACAAGTCTCATGACCCTGGACAATTTCAGAAGCATCTCTGAACCTCAGGGTCCTCCAGGAACCCGTGGAAGCAGCCATTGGCGTGAATGTGTTTGTGAACCACAAGCCACACACCTGGAGCTGTCGGCCTTGGGGACATCTTGCAGCCCTGTCTCATCTCCTCCAGCTTTACCTCCTGTCTCAGGCCATCCCCCAGAGCAGCCTCCTACACTCTGCCCTACCCCGTTCCTCTGTCCTGCAGGAAACACAAATGTTTCCCAGCATCCAGGCCATGTGGTCTGAAGGAGGCCTGGAGCTCCTCGTTTAATGGGTCATCATGTCAGGAAGCCTAGGTAGTGCACAGGTTCACGCAGGCCCCACTTCCAGTTTTTCCACGACGTGCCCTGATTCCCCACCACCCAGATACTCCATCTCTGAGCTGCCTTCCGGGTCCTGCATGCCTCTCAGCTGAGCAACGGCTCTGTGCTGCCCTTCAGAGACCCGTCTTCCCTCTCCGTCCACTGCCAGCCTCATCCAGCTCGTCCTGTGGCCCATGGGAACCCCAATGCAGTGAAGGAACTAATCTGTCTTCTCTTCCCACCCCAACCACCAGCACCTCCCCTTCCCCAACCACCCAGCACCCCAGGCTCAGGACTAGGCTACCCAGCGTGGGCACATCCCATCGCCAGTGGCTCTTGTTGCCTGTTCTGACCACACTCTCAGTTCTGTTAGCATGGAGCTACTCTCGTGATGGAAGAGGTACCATGCCTCGTCTGCATCGGTAGTCCCAACCCTGAGTCCCCCACGGACAGCTTCAGCATTCCTCCCCTCTCAAGCTTTCCCCAGCTGCACAGGCAGGGCTGGGCAGGCCAGCTGCCCTCGGGCTGGTGTCCTCATCTACAGGGTGGGTGTGATCAGCTCATCTACCACTGGGCTAGGTGGAGATCCAAGGAGGCCCTATCGGGGCAGCATTTTGGAAGCTAAAAGAGCTATGAAAGTGCCAGTAGGTATAGCATCCTGATTGTGACTGGAGTGACCACAGCATAGCAAAGGAATTCAGAGTCTGGAGGACCAGGGTCACCTGTCCTGGGCCAGCCTTCAGTGGGCTGTGCAAGGTGGACACCCAGTCTATACTCCAGGCCTCCACTGGCTCTTGTCCACATGGGCACAATGATGCCCCTCTCACAACATGGGGGGAAGGAATCATGGAAACAACACAGAGGACACTCTGACATGCCCAGCGTCCACCTGGCACACGCTCTGGCACACTCTTGGCACATCAGCATTCAGCACTTTGCCATTTTTATTTTCTCCAAAAGCTATGTTATTCCAACTAGAAAAATGTGAACTCTAAGCCTTTGGGGGCCTTTGTTCTGAGCACACGTGTGTGGTTGCACAGGGAATGGGGCCGAGAAGTCGCTGGTGGCAGAGTCCCAGTGGGAATCAGTCTCAGCCATTCACAAGCAACCCCAATGGCAGGATCCCAGACAGGACTCAGCCTGTCTCTCTGGGGCCCTCCCAGCCTCACTCAGGCCTCATCTGGGGCTTTCATCGTGAGCCCTGGGCCCTCTGTTCTGGGGACTCTGGTTCTGTAGACACAGCAGCCTGCCTTCCTGTAGTGGCTCTAGCCACATCATCCAGGGCCACTGCAGAACACCAGCCCCGATGCTCCTTCCCTGCTTAGTGGCTTCGTCAGGCCCTGACACTGGAGGAGCAGCAGGTGCCTGCCAGGGCATTCCCCCAAGACCCAGGGGACAAAGGTGGTTCTGCACCAGCAGGGACGTGCACCAGCAGAGCAGACGCAGCCTTCAGAAGGTCAGGCGGCTTCACTCTGCGACCTGACTGATGAGCTGCCAGGGAAGAAACCCGACTGAGAAGGCCATGGAGCGTGCTCCCTGCCTTCCTAAGACAACGTGGTGGGAGTTTTAGATACTTATTTGCTAGATCGTTCTCATAATTTTTAGGCTAATAGGGCACACAGAACCTACAATTGTCAATATCAATCCAGTTAGCATTTGCAATGTGTTTCCTATGGCCTGGAAACTTCCATATATATTTTCATTAATAATCTTACTGATCTTCACAAAAACGTCACAAATTAGCTATTATTATTAATACTGTATTTATATTGTACATAAGAAAACCAAGGCTTTCTCCCAGCTGGAAAGAGAGGGCCCTAGAATGAGACCCAGGATCTTTCTGTCCTATGTCTGTGCTTTCCCACGGGACGTACGGCTGGCCCCAGAGCAGCAGAGTGTCCTCCTAGACACCTTCCTTGGATCCCCTCAATGAGTGGGAGGGAGAAATATTGGTATTACTGTTTTGCAAATGAGGCAATGCAGGGGCCAAGTGGGGTGTACGCACCACACATACAGGTAGCATTTTAATCTGCTTCTTCAATGCCCTAAGAAAGAAAGGCCCACCTGTATCCTGCAGTCTTGTCACTTGCTCTTAATCTCCAACCAGAGTGGAGCTTCTGGATGGATGCTGGGCTTTCAGAGCTGGGGAGGACCTCGGCCCAGACCCCTGGTGTCCTGCCTCAGCTGGCGCTTTGTGAGGCTGAAAGACAGGGCAGTTTCCCCTTTTTCACAGGCGACTCACTGTACTGGCTCCATTGCTCCAATGGTTGGAGATTCCAGGCCCACTGCTGGGCAGGGCAGAGCAGAGAGAACATCCAACGTTAGAAGTTAGGATGATACTGATGTACAAACCACATATCAGAGAGGTGCCACAGAGCACGTGAGCAGCCCCAAATATGGACTTGAATCTTGGGGTGGGGGCCTCGAGGGGAGAGGAAAGAAGATGTCAAGCACGAGACAACATAGGGTTTGATAGGACTGATTCAGAAAATGAAGAAACAAGGAGCCCTTCTCAGGCTCAGATAGTTTATTACGTGCATGAACAGCAAAAGGAAGAAGAGCCACGGGGGCCAGCTCCTCGGGTCCCTGTGTGGGGCAGCACTGAAACAACAGCAAGAATGACAGATGAGACACCCTGCCACCCGGCGGCAAAACAGTTCTATTGCCTACAGCTGTGCCCAAAGGGAGGCCAGGAGAAACTCTCACCACAAATTCCTCATAAGCCTCCATGACTGTCGATCCCATGATCTGGGAGGACCACAAGACATTCTGCAAAGACTTGTATTTAGCCACAGTGCCAGCCTTGCCACATGGCCTATGTGGATATGTGCAAGGTTGCCAGGGTCCCATGGAGGAGCCTGTCCCCTACGGGGGGTGGGTAGAAGCAGGTAGACAGAGTAGTAAACAGCAACATTGAAAGGTGAGCAGCCTTGTTCAGGACCTGGGATTTTCTCCAAAGGACAATGGGAACCCTCCAAGGATTTTAAGCAAAATAATCACCTAATCAAGTTTGCACTAGGTTTGACTGTTATTTTTCCTGAAAGCGGAAAGATCTCTAAAGAGAATTAAAATTTAAGCCATTGTTTAAAATGGAGAGCAGGGTTTTTTGTTAAATAGTATTAAATAACAACAAACTTCAAATTTGGCTCTGTCTGAAGTCCTGACTAAATTCCATTACTCAAGAAGCTAATAAAAATATTTTCTAAGATTTTCTTACTGGGTTATGATTTTTCTCAGACTACATTGGACTTCCTAAGTTCCTGGGAGTTTCATGTGTTTTTCTTTTACGAGATACCAGCTTTTCAGAAAGTACTCTGAGAAAGAGGGGGCTCTTGCGGAGGGAAGGATTGGGAAGTCATTAACATGAGTTTTAGAAAAAGAAGCTGGACATTTTGGCCCGAGAGAGGGCCAGCATTGTTCAATATTTATTTAGAATTGCAAAGTCAGTTCAGACTTTGGAAATGAGAGTCCCAGAGAGAACTCTATTCTTAGAGCGTCCCCTGGGACTTCTGCCCCCACAGCCAAGAGCCCAGGACCCCCGAGGGCATTGGGAGCCAGGCCTGATCAAGGGGATGGCAGCCAAGGTGCTGCCTCACTCAGCCAATCCCATGAGGACAGCTGCCGACCACCAGGCTGGCCGACTGCCCACTTTGAGGGTTACTAGGTGGGGGCCGGTGTTGCTCCTAAGCGAGCTGACCCAGTGAACTTGGCCAAAGGACAAGCACAGCTGAAATTCATTAAGAAGCCGGCTCTATTACCAGGCCCCTGTTCCGATGAGGAAACTGAGGCTCAAAGAAGCAATTGTCCACTTAAGGTCCCACAGGCTGTGGGTGGTCTGAATTTCTCCTGAACATGCGCCAAGCATCGTTTAAACAGGGCAGCTGCTCTGAGGCAAGGCCACGCCAGGCCCCTGACCAGCTCCCCCAGGCACAGGGGCTCTGCCTGCCCCTCCAGCTGGGTTCCACCGAGTCCAGCTCAGCTCTCTACTCTGTTGGACTCCCAGGGCCAGGCTAGAAAGCTTCAGGCTTGTGGGACAAAGACACACACCCCACAGCCAGCATTTTTGTAAACAGAAACTGCCTCGAGCCATTTCTGGCAGATGGCACCTGGACAGCCAGAGTCTTATTTGGTTTTCTTTTCAGAGATCTACTGATTTCTGGTGTTGCACAGCCAAAAAAATCAAAATTCCCATAATTTAGACCCAAGAGCCTTAAATCTGCAGGAATCAGATAGGACTGAATCCCCATGTTCCCATGTGAGGGTATAATTCAACCTATCCTTGTTAATCAGTCAGGAGCTACTAACACACGCCACAAAGGCATCTTTGGTGACATAACAGGTACAGAGACAGACGCCCACTGGACCTGGAAGAGGCTGCAAGGAAGGGAGCTGGGACGATGCCTCCCCGCAGCTGCCTGCCATGCCACGGGCACTAATTATTTTTGATCAAATAAACTTCATAAAGTCTTTAAAGTTATTATAAAATAGTTAGCAAGGAGATAATGGTATTTTTCCTTTGCAACTGCTGTAACTCAACGTGATAGCATTTCAGCCAGCGTAGCTTTGTTTTCGTGATGATTCTTCTTGGTTTCATGAAATCAAGATTCATAACGTCAGAAAGAAACCTTTTAAAGCTGTTAAATGCACAGACTGAAAGGGAACCAAGCCGAACTCCTGAGTTTTATAGTTGACTCTCTCAGAGGTCATGTTTGTGTATCAACTACTCAAAGCCCTCAGTGTGACCTCCAGCCCCTCATCAGATATTGTGTCCTCTTTCTCATTAGGGTCACCTTCAGAGCTTGACAGTGACCGTGGCTGGGATCCAGGCCAGGGGCTCCCATGCTGCTCAGGGCAATCTAAAGTGCACCCCAGGCCCCAGAAGCCCACCTTGGTCCCTGCCATACTCCCTTAACACCTTCCCTTCCCAAGTCCACAGGCCTCATTTCTGTACTTAAACCTGCTGAGTTAATTCCTGCCCCAGGGCCTTTGCACCTGCTCTCTTTCCTGCCTCCAGCTCCTTCTTTTGCCCTTTATGCCCCTGACACCTCCACGTTAGTCAGGTCTTAAATCAGGTGTCCTTCTTCCCTGTGATTCTCTATGGCTCAACCTCCATGGCATTTATCATGACCTGAAATCATCTTGGTTATTCTGGTTTGCTTCCATTTCATTTTAATATATTGTAACTACTTCAAAACTTTAGTGAAAATATGCATACTTAAGGGGGACGGTTTTCTTTGTGGGGTGATGAAAATGTTCTGCAATTAGACAGAGGCCACGGTTGCACAATAGTGTCAATGTAAAAGCCACTGAATTATATACTTTAAAATGGTTAAAATGGTGAATTTCATGTTGTGTGAATTTTATCCCAATCTTTAAATTGACCACAAGCAAAGTCCCTGGGAGATGATGTGGACACCGGCACTGGGCTGGCAATGCTTGTCGATGGGGCTGGTCCTGAGCATGGCTTTGGCCACCACTCAACTAGACAGCCATGGGGAAGAGCAGGGGCCTGACCCTGCCGAGGCCACGTGTAGGATGTCTGCCTTGTGCGGCTGAGAGAGGGTCTGAGGGTCCCCTCTCCTGCTAGGCTCCCCTGCACCAGGACACTGACATCCAGGAGCCCATGTACCACCAGACCACCTCAAGGGGAGCAAGCTAAGCATCCAGATTACTTATGTAACCTCACTGCCCCACGTTACCTGTGTTACCAATGTTGCCTGAGTTCCCTGTGTTAGCCCACCGTCCTGTTAGCTATAACCTAAGTTACCTGTGTTACCTGTCTTACCTGGGTTCCCTGTATTAACTGTGCTACCTATATTAACTCACTGCCACACGTTAACTCAGTTAACTGTGTTACCTGAGCTAATTCACTGCTCTGTGTTAGCTGAGCTACGTGAGCCCACTAACTCATGTTACCTGTTACCTGAGTTACATGTGTTACCTGTGTTATCCGCGTTAGTTCACTACCCTGTGTTACCTGAGTTACGTGAGTTACCTGTAATAGTTCACTGCCTTGTCACCTGAGTTACCTGTGTCATCTATGTTACCTGTGTTTGCTCACCGTACCTGTGTCTCCCGGGTTACCCAGGTTAGCCCACTGCCTCTCAGAGCACCTGTGGTGAAGGGACCCAGGTGTGTGTGTTTTATTATTCAATCCATTGGAAACTATTTCTTTTGTAAAATAAATAAAAATGGTTCCTAGAAAAATGAAATGAAATAAAGACAAATCTCAATTTTTGTTAGATTCAATAGATAAGAAATTACGCTATTAAATTGCTGTAAAAGTTCATATTGATTTACTCTCAGTTTCTGTTCTTCCCTGTCATGAGCCAGTGACACTCAGCCCTGGACAGCTGACCACCCGAAGGAGCCTGGTGTGGCCCTCAGCCAGTCCTCACCGTGACCCTGGGAGGCCAAGCCTGCCCTGTCCACGGATGGAGACACTGGAGTCCAAGGTGACAGACCTCAGCCCGGCTGTGCTGCCAAACAGCGGGCACACGCTGAGCTCAGCTCCCTTCCGACCACCAGTGTGGCAGGTACAACAGGTACGAAGACAACCTGAGATGGTTCTCCCCTGAGGAGGGCACAAATACCAGAGACAGATGGGTAGACACCCACGACCCCATCATGGTGCGATGGAGAAAGAGCTGGCAGGCCACAGGCACCCACAGAACAGGGAGGAAGAGGCAGCCCCTTGGCCACCACCCCACCACTAAGACTGGCCCTGTCAGTGCAAAGAAAGCCCCTTCCAGCCCCCAGCTCCATCCCCCACCTGGACTCAGTCTCACCGGCACGGCCCTCCCCCTCCCCCGACCCCGAGTCCACAAACAGGGATGATGGTTTATTTATTTTCAAATCTACCCTCATCCCACCTGGCGAGGCATCTGCTCCTAGATTACATCCAGGAGAAATTGTTTAAATAAGGAAATAACGAACAGAAGAGAGAGTTGGGATGCAGCAGCCTCCCCGAGCCCCCTGAAGTCCCCCACCCACAATCCCGTCATAGCGACTATTCGATGGGGTTCCCTGGTTCCCTTTGCACAGGAAGAAAGGAGACACTCTTGCCCAAGATTCTTTGGGGTCTCAGGGCCTTCCAGGGTCACAGCTGTGGCCCAGGGGTTTCATCCGCATGGCGTCCCCCACTGACTGTGGCCTCCTCAGAGCAGGGGTCTGCTCACCCCCGCCCCGTAAGTCCAGACCCGTGGGAGCCAAGGCCAGCGGTAGCCTCAGCTGCAGACACCTGCACTGATACCCGCTGTCCAGGAAACACCAGCCCCTCCGGGCCCCATTCCTGCTGCTGAGACTTAAGTACTCACAAAAACCCAGTGTCCCCCACCCTGCCGGTTGAAGAGCATTTAGGGCAACTCGGAGACACTGAGGAAGGAGCTGCTTCTCAAACCTTGCAGACTGCAACAGGAAAGGGGTTTGAATGTACCCAGCCGGACTTTCTGTTTCAGGGAAGCTGCATATGCAATTAGGCATGGGCTGGAGCGCTGTCGCAGATGCCTGCGAGCCTGGGATTTCTCCGACATTCCCCACCGTCGGAGCTGTCCCGTGAGCCTGAACACGTGCCCCGTGTGGATGGGACGTGCGCACACTCACAGTAAAACGCTCCCGCTTGCTAAACTCTCACAGTTCACCTTTAGATGTTTGCGTGGGCGACCGCTTCCGTTGCCAAGACAACCGCACTGTCACCAGCCATTCAGACACTGACGTGGTAGTCATGTTCCACTGCATCATGAATCAGCATCCTCTGTTTTTGAAACAAAATGAGGAGATTAAATATCAGAAGCTGCGAGAGTGGCAGGAGGGCTGCAACAAGAAATGCACAAGAGTGACTCATCCTACCCTGCCCCCGGGCCTCGGCCACAGGCACCCATTAACCCTGCGCTGCCCACTCGGGCCGGTGACTCCTGGGTCTCAGGCGAGCCTCCAGCTGCAGCAGGCTCTGCTGGGCCCTGGTCAGGGATGGCAAACGCCTTTGGTGTCATCCAATGGCACCCCTGCGTAGAGAGGCAAGAATTTAAAAATGCCAGCTCATCTAAAGGCATTGAGATTCTTGTCTTTCTTTTCCTTGATATGGGCCAAAATGATGACCTGCATTCAGCCAATCTGTGATCCTGTCACGTTCCCTGATGAAATAATTCTTGCAGAAAAATATGCCAACACCCCATTGGGACAACCTCTGCTGATTTTGAAAGGCTGTCTGCACCCCCTGCTTCGCAGAGATTGAAGGTGGAGATTCCCATCATTGCCTTTACAGAGGAAGAAAGGAGACACTCGCCCAAGATCTGCAGAAAACAGCAGAGCCCACACTATAGCTGACTGTAAAACTAAAAACCCAGTGCTCTTCACCCAACGAAATGCTGCCTCTCTGACGAAACACAGACGTGCACCTTTATAAATCTTGTTTTTCGGCTACTCTCATGGATATTTTTAGTGGAACCTCGGCCACTCCATCCTGTGCTGTTGTCCAATTCTTCACCTGTAATGTCATTTCGGCCTTTGACTATTCAACCAGAAGGTGTTGGCTCACCTCACACACGGGGTAAATGTGGTCATTTCAGACCTTGGAGTCAGCCCATGAAGAATTTGGGAGATCAAAGGAGAAGAGTAACTAGCACCATCACTGCCACCCGGCCCCAGGCCTCACACCTGACACCCCCTGCCAAGGACGGAGCCCAGGAACCAGGCCAAGTGCTCCACTCAGAGGCGCCCCGTGTCCTTCTGGGCACCAGAAATGAGGTTTGTGATAATCCCTGCAATGTGGAAAATGTAGGATTGTATGAAAATAGAAAGAAATAATGTGTGTCGAGTATTATGCAAACTGCAAAGAGTAACGTCTGAGGAAGGTGCTACCGTGCAAGAAACCAACAGACTCAACCAGAGCCACACACTGTACCCGAGGGCCGCTTAGCTGAGGGGCCAGGGGTGCCGGGGAGCAGCCCCTGCCAATACCCAGGGCCACAACAGCCACCCTCCACCCAGCAGCTTTACTCCCTGCATTCCCGTGTTGCTACAAAGGGAATCTGGAGGAGACACCAGCCTTGCTGGGGACGCCTGGCAATGTCTGCCTCAAGGCCCTGGGGTCTCCTGGGAGAGAAGGTCGTTCACGCGGGGGTGGAGCTGAGAGGACGGAAGCCCTGTCCTTGAGGGGGGCCCCACATGATGGCATTTCATTGTGCCCGGCCCTCACCGCCCCTCCAGAAAAGGTAAGTCCCTGAGGACATTGCTGTGGTTTGAGTGTGCCACCCAAGAGCTCGCTGTTAGGAGGAGGTGCCCAGCAGGCGGTGGCATCTGGGTTATGGGGCTCCACGCTCGTGAATCGATTAACGCCATTCTCGCGAGTCTGGGTCAGTCCTCACAGGAATGGACTAGTTCTCTCAAGAGCAGGTTGTTATAAGGTGAGGCTGCCGCTCATGTTTGGTCTTTTTCACGCACCCATTTCCCCTTCGCTTCTCCGCCATGTTGTGATGCAGCACGAGGCCCTTAACAGAAGCCAACCAGATGCCGGCGCCATGCTTCTTGGACTTCCAGCCTCCAGAACTGTGAGCCAAACAAACCTCTTTTCTTTATGAATTACCCAGTCTCAGGGGTTCTGTTGTAGCAACACCAAACGGACCAAGACAGACACTATCAACAGAGCTGAGGGCAGGTGCTGGGGGCTCCAGCCATCAACTAGCTGCAGAAACGTCACTGAATCCCTTCATCTGTAAAAACCAGCTAATAGCCCCTTCCAGTGATGACTCCGAGAATGAGATCGTGTGTCGCAAGCGTAAAGCTGGTGCCAGGTGAGGGTTCCGTCTGAGGCGCTGCCCTCATCTACTCCTGAAGGGATCCATGCCATGGTCTGTGGGACTGTGAATGTTCCTGGGCCTCTGCCTTCAAGCACTTTAAAAGCTGTCAGTGTGTTGCACGGAGCCCCTGTGTCCAGAGCAGGTGTTCCACAGCCGCACGGACCCCCTTAGGCCCAGCCGCATCCTCGCCGGGGGAGTCACTGCAGCTCTGCTGTTGGCTCCCACAGCCCGAATGCACCTACAGCCCATGCCACACCCCCTCATGCACTCGGTGTCACTAGGCTCTGTGGGGACAGCTTGTAGGCCCCCACCCCCACTGTCCCCAAGACCAGGCTTCAGTGGGCACAGAGCGCAGGGTAGACCCAGGCTCACTGGGTTCTGAATTTAAGCTTCAGGCTATTTCTATTCTGGAAGCTTCTCTGTAACTCCCCACAAACCAGACTCTGGGAGAAGAGAACTTTCCCAAAGGGCCCCTTCAGGTTCTGACCCAACCCCTCTTCAGGTGCTACCCCGTCATCCATTGAGCATCACCAACCATCACAGGGGACACTGCCATTGACGAGAGTGTTCAGTGTGAGTGTGGTGTGGAGGCGGGAGAGGCTAGGACCCATGGTGTTAGGACACCGTCTGTGAGGGGAACCCGGGGAGGGAGAGCACATTGATTCTATAACTAGGGAGCGCTTGGAGAGGCCACCCAGCAAGCAGACACCCCTATCTCGGGAGGCTGAGCTGCCTCTCCACGGCCATCGCTGCGTCTTACACAACAGGCCGATTGTGGGAGGGTTTCCATTTCCTGCCGACGCGCCAAGGCTCTATCGAAACAAATAAACAGGCTCTGCAGAATGAAAGGAGCTTTGTGTATTGTTCCGTCGACTTTGGGAAAGGAAAGCACAATTAACGACTGACCACAGAGGGACATAGAGGGCAAGGGATGCAGCTGGTCCCCGAGACCAGGCCCATGCCCAGGAGACAGTGGCACATCCCGGAGAACCGTGGGAGGGACAACTGCAGCACGCCCATCCCCCAGGCAAGCCTCCCTGCAGGGTCCCCGCACCTGTAAGTCTCCAGTTCCTCCCTGGGGACATAAGGACGGCCACTGTGCCTGGATGGCACTGGTGGGAAGATGAAATGTCGCGTATAAAACAATTGTGCAGTGAGCGCCTCGTAGGTCCTTGCCCTGGCATCTGCGGCCTGTTATTATTCCTGCCTGGCTGAGAACCTCAGGTTCGGTTCCGGCATGAGTACCGACGGCGCCTCACTCCCCTGAGTCTGCCTCGGTCCATTTCAATGCCAAACGGAGGTTTCAGTGATAATGATAATAATAGAACCTAACTTTAAGGCACCACAATGTGGATTAAATGAGATAATTCAGCCTTACATTTTCTTCACAGTAAAAATCTAAAGCATTGTATTTACCTTAAAAAATATATTATGGATTAGAGTACAAAATACGCATCCATTTTTAAAATGAATCATGATAATTCTAGCTCTGCGCACACTCCCCCAAGGTGTGTAGAGGAACATTCTAGAACATTCTGTGCACAGCTCGGGCCTCTATGAGGCTGGAGAGCTGCTGGGATAGGGGTCGGGGGGGGTTTCTCAAGACCCCTCAACACCTTCTGCTGGGGGGAGGCATTCAAACCTACCCTCTTTTCCAAATGAGACAAATGCAGGTGGCATAAGATGGGGAAATGAAACCAGGCAGCACTTTTAGAAAATGAACAAGCTGCCCCCTCCAGCCCAGCCCTCTTCAGTCACGTCCACATCCCAGTCTCCTCCAAAATGGCCCTCGGTCACCGTTGGCCTGGGGCGTCTGCCCAGTTCTCCACCGATGCTGACGGCAGCCTGCCCTGCCCCACCCTCTCTCAGCCCCCTCCAGGCGCCTTCCCTAAATGCAGCCTGACCACGCCCTCCCCTGCCCCACGGTTCCCCGGGGCCCTACAAGCCAACACGGACTGGCCCCTGCCAGCGTGGACTTGTGCCTCCCCTGACAGCCAGTGCCTGACACCCCCACATCCCAGCCATACGGCACCTCCCCGCCCAGGGACCAAGCCCAGCCCACACCCCCAGTGTGCTGCTCCCTCGGTTTCCCCTGCCCTGAGCTGTGACCTCATCTGCAGTGGCCCTTCCATGTCCTGGGCTGGACCTCATTCTTGGGTTCATGGACCGTGGGGTCCAACCACATGGGAAACAGACAAAAGTTGATTTCCCATGTCAGGAATGTGACAAGCCAGTCTGAAGTCCATAAACCAGAGGGCAGAGGAGCGAGGGCGAACAGAATGGGGCGTCCAGGAAGCCCTTCCCAGGACCCAGGTGTTCAACACAGCTGTGAGGTCTCAGACCCCTCCCGGCTCAGAACATCTCTTGGGCCCAATTCCACGTGCCCTTCCAGGCCCAGCCCGAACACCACGCCCCTCGACTTCACTGTATTTAGTGCACCTTTTGCCGCAGTGAAGTTGGGCAAGCTGAGGAAAGACGGCCTCCAGCCGCTGTGGCGCACCTCGCACAGCCTGGGAAAGGCCAGCGCTGGCTCGCGGGACGCAGGGAGGTGCTGCCCGGATTCCTGCTCCCATTCTTGCACTCAGCGGGCACTTTCTGGAGCCCGCCCCAGGCCGAGCACTGGGGATGAAGTGTCCTGGGCAGGTAGACCGTGGTGCTGACTTCTTCGCGGGTCAGACAGACCAAAAGAGGAAACAAAAAAAGTCAATTTAAAAGGCAAGTGCAGAATGAGGAAAGTGCTGTGAAGGAAATCTCTGGGATGTGATTCAGAGTGGGAGAGGTGGCTTCCCTTGGGGACTGCCAGGGAAGGCCTCCCTGAGGAGGGCTGCGAAGGGGCCCTGGGGGAGGCAGACACGGCGAGGGGTCTGGGGAGCCCAGGCATGGGGCAGGGCCACAGTGCGCTGCTAGGAGGCCACCACCGGGCCGCACCGGGCCTGTGGATCATGTAAGAGTCTAGATTTCATTCTAATCTCAACAGAAATCCTCCAAGGAGCATACCACAGAGGAGGGACATTTTAGAAAGAGTTTGGGGAAGGGGAGGTACAAAGAGTGGACATACTAAAGGCCTAAGTGACAAAGGTGGGGGCCTAAGACAGGAAGGTCATGGGCCCTCTACCTCATATCTCCTGTGTTTCTCCTTGTGGGTGATGGCTCCATTCTCTCTAGGAGGGAGGCTCACAGCCACCCCACAGCTGGAAGCATCTCCAAGCTCACAGCTTTGCAGCTGTTCGGACCACAGAGGTCCCCAGATGCAAAGTCCCAGGGAAAGACTGCCTTCAGCTCAGGATGGGTCACGTGCCCAGGTTGGACCAAAGTTTCCACTGACTAAGGCTGGTGGCTGGCAGGCCTCCCCCAAACCCTGCCTCTGGAAGGGGCAGAAGCAGCGTCTCAAAATAAAGGGGCCATCTTTCTGCGAAGTCTCCCCAGCGTGCCCTGCCGAGGCACCTGAGCTCGGGGAGCGGGAGCGCGGGTCTGCGGGGAGCAGAGATTGAAGGGGTGTGGTGAGTCCGTGGGCAGCGGCTGTCGCTGAATCCAAATGAGGATATTTTCTCACAGAAATAGAAAAAAAGTCCAGGGTAAAGGGAGTGAAATGAAAAGCAAAGTGAACGGAACAGGAGGAAGAAAGAAGAGCTGCAGACTGAGCAGGGCGGGGAGGACAGGAGCAGCGCCTGGGCTCCCCGGTGAACACCGACTGGGCCTGCAGCTCCTGCTCCTGTCCGCTCCTGAGTCAGCACCAGGTCTCAGCGCTTTCCGTGCACAAGAGCTGAGACCTTCGACTCCAAACGAGGTGCTATGATCCATGCCCAGCCGTGCCTGTTCTGAGTGGGATGAGAAATCCACACTTCGACCCAAGCCCTGTCAGCCTTTATGGCATATTTGGAGGTGGCAGACTTGGATTCGGGGCAGGAAATGCCATCGGGCTTATAAAGGCTTCAGCAGAGGATTAGCAGCTCCAGGAACCCAGGACAGAAACGGGCCTGGCCAAGCGAGAAGCCCAAGGAGCAGTGCAGCACGGCCCCGCACTTTTAGCACAAAAGGCTAGAGCGACAGCCTTGTCCATGTTCAGAGGTCTATCAAAACAGCACACCAAAATAAACAAAACATAATAATATCAGGAGTCACCGCAGCCAGTTGCAAAGATGAGGGTCCAAGGTAGCCCAAGAGGCCACCCACCCCTGGTCGTGAGCATCCTCTCTAAACCTCTCCCCTGGCAGTCCATCAAGCCTTAAGAACTTCCCTCCCAGTCCGGAACATGCCCGCAGCCTCTCGGCACTCGTCCCACCTCGGCTTGCAAACTCCTAGTTACCTTCAAGGCCGGGCCCTAATGCCCCCTGCTCTGGGCAACCACAAAGCCTCCTTATGCTGCTGATCTCCTGCCCTGATCTGAACCAGTCTCCCCACTCGCTGGGTCCCCTGCTGGCCATGGGCTCCTCTTCACCAGGGCCCCGGGCCCAGGCCCTGGCCCACTGCCCCGTGCACTCAGACTCGGTAAATGTCGGGGAACTGTTTGGAGATTGATACAAGGCCTCTGGCACAAAGAGAACTGCTCAGAGGTCGTTTTCCATTCCAGAAACAACTCCAAAAGGCCAGGGGCTCCAAACCACACTTTTTCCTGCTGCCAAAAAATTATGTGAAAATGAACCCAGCACCTGGAAATTAACTCGCTGCTTGACAGTCCCTGAACACTAGACCCCGAGGCTTCCTTCCCGAGGGGCCGTCTGCCTCAGTGCCAGATCAAACACGTCAACTGCTATCCCATAAAGGCACAAGGCCACCTCAACTCCAGAACTAAAGCAGCAAGAATATGTGGCTGCCACAGGAAGGGGCAAGACCTCACGGATGGAAGTTTCCTTCGTAGACTGGTATGCGGGAAGATGACCAAGTAAAGTGCTAAGTGATGGAGCTCCCACCCTCTGGTTTATGTGACGTGGCATCTTCTTGTCCCTCAGGAGAGCTTTGATGCTTCTTTTTGGAGGGGTCCAGGAAGGTAGCAACAGGTCGCTGGCCCCAGATGATGGCAAATACCTGCCCAGACTTTGTCACTGGCCCTGGTCCTCTCAGATTTAACAGTATAATCTGATACATAACCAAACAAAATGATATGATATGATAAACAAAGAAATGGAAAACTATTTAAGAAAATATCCTAATAGAAATTTTTGAATGAAAAAATATAACTAAAATTGAGAATACATTCAACTGGTTTAGCAGAAAGCTAAATAAAACAAAAAGAAAAAAATCAGTAAACTCAAAGACAATTAATAGAAAGTATTATCACTGAAGCACAGAAAGAAAAAATGGAAAATAGATACTGTAGCATGTCACAGATATGTAGACTGTATCAAACAGTTTAATATGCATGTAATAGAATTGTCAAAAGGGGAAAGCGATAATAGAGTGAGAGAAATATTTGAAAATAATAAATGAGAATTTTCCAGAGTTGTTCGAAGTCATCGATCCAACAATTCAAAAAGCTCAACAAATCCAGTGAAGGACACACACACACACACACACACACACACACACACATACACAAAATAAACTATATCAAACTATGTCCTAGTCAAACTTCCAAAAACCAAAACTTAAGAGAAAATGGTAAAAGTATCTAGAGAAAAGAAACAAATTGTATTCAGGGTAAGAACAATAAGAAAGACAGGTGGCTTTTCCTCAGAAACAAAGGAAGCCAGAATGAAGACATGTCTGTGGGTTTTTTTTTTTTTTAAAGTTTGGAAAGAAAAATATTTCCAATATTAGCAAAAATATTCTTTAGAAATAAAGATGAAAGAAAATCATTCTCAGGAAATAAAGGAAGCTGAAAGAGTCATGATCACCGTCTGACTAACACTAAAAGAAATACTGAGGGAAGATCTTCAGGTCGAAGTTCCCATCTTGAGAAATGATCCAAGATGATCTTCAGACCTGCAGGGAGGAACGAAGGGCACCAGAGTGAATAAATATGTTTAGCTATGACAAAGATAAAATTCAAAACAAGTTAAGACGATTGTAAAGACCTCTTAAAGAAAAAAATAATAACATTGTATTGTGTTTTATAACATACACATAAGTTAAATATATTACAACAATAGCACAAAGAGCAGAGATCATAGTAAGTCAAATTACAAAATTATGACATTCTAATATTTTAAGAAGTAAAACTCCCCCTGAGAAGTGGTATATTATTAACAAATGGTACTCTGAGAAAAATTTGGATTGTAACTGTAATCTCTAAAGAAAGCAGTGAAAACAATACAAAGACATATAGCTAAATAATCAATAGAGGTCAAAAAGTGAAATACCAAAAGATACTTAATAAACCCAAGAGAAGGCAGAATAAGAGTAATAGGACAAAGATTCAATAGGACAAATAGAAAATAAACAGCAAGATGGTAGACTTAAACCCAATCACATAAATTATTACATTAAATATAAATTAACTAAGCACTTTAACTAAGCAATTAATCTGACAAAGATTACCAGACCAGGTTTAAAAATAAAGTCAAGACCCAAGTGTATGCCACCTATAAATAATAAATTTTAAATATAAACACATCATTAGGTTAAAATTAAAAGGATGGAACATATATACCAAATAGACACTAATTATAAGAAAGCTGCTGTGGCTAAATTAATATCAGATAAAGCAGATGTGAAGAAAAGGAGTATTACTGAAGATAAACTTTTTTTTCAAAAAAAGAATCAATTTATCAAGAAGACAAACAATGTTAAATGTATAGGTGTTTAATAACAGAGCTTAAAATACATGAAACAAAACTGACAGAACTAAAGGATGAAATAGACAAATCTACAGTTGTAATTGGAAATTATAATAATCTTTTCTCAATAACTAATTGGTTGATATTCCTTCCTTCAAGATGCGGAGCCTAATTCCTCTCCATTAGAGTGTGGACTGGACTTAGCAACTTGCTTTTGATGAATAGAATAGTGGAAGTGACAATTTGTGACTTTGGAGACTAGGTCATAAAAAGTCACTATGGCATCTACCTTGCTTGCTCTCTATGTCAAATGACTTGATCTGGGGAAGCCACATGTGTATCATGAGCAGCTTAATGGAGTGGCCATGTCACTAAAGCCGTCTCGGAAGTGGGTCCTCCAGGCCCAACCAAGCCTTTAAGCTCACTGTAGCCCCACGTACTGCAGCTGGACTCCAACCTCGCAAATACCTGAGCCATAACCACACACATGGGCTGCTTCTAGATTCTTAACCCTCCTAAACTATGTGAAATGATAAATATTTGCTCTTTTAAGTTGCAGAGTTTGGGGGGTAATTTGTTATGTAGAAGTAGATCACTCGGATACTGTCAACCAGCATAACCAGTTGACATGCTTAGAACACTACACTCTACAGCTGTTGAATACACATTTTTTTCAAATGCATGCAGAACATTCACTAAGATAGACCACTTCCTGGGCCCCAAAACAAGCCTCCTCTATAAATTACAAAGTAATAAAATCAGTAAAATATGTTCTCTTATCAAATGACATTAAACTAGAAATCAATAGCATAATGACAATGAGAAAGTGTGTGAATATTTGGAAATTAGTTAGTACAGTTCTAAATAGTCTTTGATTCAATGACAAAAATCACAATGGAAATAGTAAAATATTTAGAACTTAAGTATAATGAAAGCACACTGTATCAAAATTGGTAGGATACAGTTAAAGCAGTGCTTAGTGTGAAATTTATAGCTTGAAATGTTTAAATTAGGAAAAAAGTTTAAATTGGTGATATAAATTTATACCTTAAAAAGTTTGAGAAAAAGTGAGTTAAACCTAAAGTTAGTAAAAGAACAAAAATAACAAAAAATAGAAATCAACGAAATAGAAAACAAATAGTGTGGAAAAAATCAAGAGAAACAACTTCTGCTCTGGATAAGATGGCATAGACCTGTTTCTCCCTGCTCCTCCCTGTGAAATACAACTATACACCCTAGAAGTGATGCAAGAGACAACCACTGGATAACTCTGAAAAGTACTGATAGTAAAAGAAAGGAGAACTGGTGTGCAACCCCAGGACTGAAAGAACAACACAATGACAGGGCATCTTACGACCCCCACCAAGAGAAGGCAACGCCTGTCTGGCATTTCCCAACCCCTGACCTACCATAAAAGAGCAGCTAAGGCAGCTTTCTTCCTTCCCTGGATTTAACAGGAGTCTCCCCAGCAATACAAGGGAGTCAGGCACCATCAGGAAAAGAGATTGCTTGGGAGCCTTCTAACAGTGAAGGGTGAGGAGATTTGGACATCTTCTCTGCCTGGCCTGCACTACCCTTTCCATAAACAGACACTGAGACAGCATTAATAAAACACCTCCTTGCCCACAGGCCTGGGACTCCCCTGCTCCACTGAGAGACACTGGGGTATGTGACACTGGCAGCTGGGACACCACTGCAACTAGCAACCCAGTCCAGAATGCCTCCTTGTCCCCACTGGTCTGAGACTCTCTTCTCCCATGGCCCATAGGTATACATACCTAGAACTTAAATTGTTATGTTAGTTTTCTATCATAACAATTCTGACTAATAAATTAAGAAAACAGAATTTGAATACCACCATTTTGCAAGTTGATATAAATTAATGGTTCTAAGCAATGGTTATAGATGGCTACTAATATCACAAATTACTTTAGTAATTTTTATCTGTCAAGAAATTTATTCTTTTCATCTAAGCAGTCGAACTCATTGCATAAAATTGTACAGAACATTCTCTCATAACTTTTTAAAGGTCTATAGCATCTATAATAATGTCCCTTCATTAATTCTTGATATTTCTAATTTGTGTTTTTACTTTTCTCTTGATAAATCTAGTTAAGGTTTTATTAGTTCTATTTTTTTCCCAAAGAACTGAGTTTTGGTTGCATTGATTTATGTAATTGAAAATTTTATTGACATAATTGTAGCTTCACATGTATTAAATACTTGTAAGAAATAATACGCAGAGATCCGAAGTACCTTTTGGCCAATTTCTCCCAATGGTAACATTTTGCAAAATTATAGTAAAATATTATTATACAACCTAAATACTGACGTGGATCCAATAACTGTATTCAGGTGGATTCTCCCACTTCTACCTATAATAACGTGTGTGTGCATGTGAGTGCATGTGTGTGTGTTTAGTTCCATAAAGTTGAATCACAAATGCAGATTCACGGGTCTATCACTACAGTAAAAATGCAGAGCAATTCCATCGCCACGAGGATCCCTCCTGCTGCCCTTTTACAAGCACACCTACCTCCCTCCTGTCCTCCCCAGCCTTTTCCCTAACCCTGGAAATCACTAATCTGCTCTTCATTTCTAAAATTGTGTTATTTCAAAAATTTAATAAAAATGGAATAATACTGCATGTCACTTTTGGAGGCTGCGGTCCTATTTAAATCTTTTATTTTAGTAGTCTGTCACCACTTCAGCTTAGCATATAGGTACTGGCTTACTGTTACGGGCTGTGGTTTGAATGAGAATTTAATTTTCCAAGCCTGCGTGGTTTTATTTTTGTTTGCTTGGTGTTGTGCTACTAGAGATCCTACTGGTCCATGCTGATTAAGGTGGGGGTTGGGGAGATGAGGCTCCGCAGCTGGGTGGCACGGGAAGATGGGTCTCACACCAGGGCTGGGCTGCTAGTCATAGTGGGGTCCCACTTGCCAGGTCACCTGCCTTAGCATCTCCCAGGCAGATTGTTACTTAGTAATTTTTCTTCACAGGGATATTCTGACTAATAAACTAAGAAAACACAATTTGAATACCACCACTTTGCAAGTTGTATAAATTAATGGTTCTAAGCCAGGGTTAAAAATGACTACTAATATCACAAAAGGACACATCTTGACATTTTCGGACTCCTGACAGAAATATTACCACCTATAAAGAAGTTTTTCCAAAAAACTGAATGAAATATTTCTAGGTATATCTACCAATTTACAGAAAACATAAAGGATGGAGAAACAGATTAACATGTTAGAAGTACAATTAGCAAACTCCAAATTGTGGGAAACTACAAGATAAAGAATCCAGGTTCTTTAAAATATATATAATTCAATAAAGGAACTATCAAAGGGACATATAAATTATTAATAATAGAGACCTAAGAAGAAGAAAATGGCATCTCCACCAAAAGGTTTGCACAAAAATGTTCATATAAAAGTAACTATGTTCATATAAAGGTAACTATGGGTGGACATGTTAATCTACTTAACTATTGGAACCATTTTACTCTCCATATGTATGCCATAGCATCATATTGTAAACTCAAATATACATAATGAAATTTATGTTTAAAAAAGAATGATCATATCAGTTGTATTCATAATAACTATAATAGCTTAGAATAGGCAAAAACTAATCTATGATAATTAAAATCAGAATACAGATTTTTCTAGGGTGTAAGGGTATGTATTGATTGGAAAGAGGCATGGGAGAAGTTTCTAGAGTGAATGAAATGTTCTATCTCAACAGGTGGCAGGTTATAGTTAAACAGGTTATGAATTTGTCAAAATCTATCAAACTATATATTTAAGATCTGTGCATTTTACTGTATGCACATTTTACCACAATAAACAAATAATTTTCAAATTAAAACAAAATTCTTGGCAAAGAGCCTTAAAATTGACATACCCTTTAATAAAGTAGTTTCATTACTAGGTATCGATTGAAAAACACAAAATGTGCCAAAGATTGCAACAAAAAAGTTGAAAAAATATTCTTATAATCAAATTGAGAACAACATAAATGTTAAAATAATATGGAAATAATGAAATAAATTTTAGTATAACAGGAAAATGTAATTCTATAAAGGATAATTAAAGAAATTTTAACAATGAGGAGTAATACTTAATTTAAAAATGTAACATCAAAGAGGTAAAGTCATATCTCATATACCTTATTTTAAATTGGAAGTCTCAAATGACAAAAAAATGGGATATAAAATTATGTAGATGACATGCTGTCAACTATAAAGAAGAAAAATCCATAAAGACTAAAGTCCTTCAGCATGTGAATAGCAGGGGATCTGACGGATGTCATTCTCACTGCAATCCTGACACTAACTACCTGGAGTCAAGTCAGACTTCACAGGTTAAGGGCACAGTCCACAAGACGGCCCTCACTTCAGATGCCAGCCACAAGCTTAAGGGCTCTCAGGCAAACCTCACTCCCAACCAACTGGCTATAAATTCAGAGGTTCCACAGCCCACTGAGGTTCAATAATTCACTAAACAACTCACAGAACTCAAACATGTGCTATACTTATGATTACAGTTTTATTACATAGAAAGGATATAAATATGGAGCAGCCAAAAGAAGAATCCTGTAGGATGACACTAAGAAGGTCCCAAACACGAAGCTTCCTTGTCCTTAGTAAAAGGCACCTTTTGTGCAAATTGATAGGTATCACCAACCAGGGAAGTTCACCAGCCTGGGGTCCAGAGTTTTTACCAGGGTCTCATTACCTAGGCATGATTGATTTGATCATTGGCCATGTGGTTGAACTCGATCTCCAGCTTTCCTCCCTGGAGGTTGGGCTGATATAACGTGGCTCAAAGCTCCAGCCCTCTAATCACATTGTTAGTCTTTCCGACATGACCTGCCCTATCCTACAGCTATAGCGGGGCCCCACCATGAGTTTCCTCATTAGTATAAACTCAGGTGTTGTTCCAGGGCCCACCATGAATAACAGACATTCTTACCACTTGGAAGATTCGAAAGGTTTAAAGGCTGCTTCCCATGAACTGAGGGTGAAGACCAGACAGATTTGTTATTACACAACAGGCTCTGAAAGAATATTTTCTGATTTACACTTTTTCTGACTTTCTATATTGTTTCACATAGCATGAATTACTTGATGATCAGAAAAAAAATAATGAATAAAATAATAAAAAGGGAGAAAGAATTTTAAAAAGTCACCTAAAAGAAGTACTTGGAAATTATAGTAAGTTGAGGCAATAAGAATTATTCTCATCCCTCCATACAGAAAAGAAATTATATATTAATTATAAAACCTATGGGAAAACCTGCAAACTGAATGTTAAGACCAGAAGCCAAAAAAATCCCAGAAACTCAACAGAATTTTTATGAGGAACAGTGGAAATGAGATCAGATTTATTAAGCATTCTTGGAACTTTTTGAAACTTCACCACATTGAGGAAGCTGCGTAGACCCACAGGATAGAAATGGAGAAGGTCTGAGACTCCCAAAGCACCCCATATTGGAGGGTCGAGGAGACAAGAAGGCAGACCTCAAAACTGGTGATGAAATTGCATTTGAGGAGGTCTTGACAGCCGGAGCAGTGGAACCTGTGGGTGATGACAAGACACAGGCCTGGGGGGCTTTGCCTCCCAGGGTATTTTCCCAGGATGGCAAGAGTTCTTTATATGCAGAAAGCAGGAAGTGGGAGGAAGCAGGCAGGCGAGGTGGGGAGTTAACCTCTCCCCAAAGGGAAAAAAGAATATGCTTTCCCCACACCCCATCCCAGGAATGGGACCCAGCCACTTCAAGTCTGGTACCAAAAAAAAAATTAAAAAGGAGCTTTGCCAAACCCAAAGTAGAAAAGACACAGACACAGAAACAAATTTCCTTTACTACAATCGTGCAAAGCTTTAGTTTCTCCCCCCACCCACTAAACTGGCATCAATCTTTGAACTTAGGATCCACAGTGGTATCTAAAGAGAATGATGAGGAAATCTGTGAAGCTCACATTCACTGTTTATGTGAAAATACCACACTGTCTAAAAACCTACATATTTAAGAACAAGTAAGCAGAAAAATACATCGTCAATGAGAACATTTTGTAGCATATAAATGATGGAGAATGAACAAATGTTGAAAATAATTTAGTGCAGGAAACAAAAATGAATTATGGTATTAACTTTGTATCAGCAATATTGAAAGTAATACCTTTTTATGAAATGAAGCAAAGTGAGAAGACAACAGAAAAAAACCAAGAGATTGCTTATATAATTTATCAATATATTACAAAAAACAGAAATATATAGATTACATCATCTGACTTAACAATAAAATTTAAAATATCAAAAATATAAGATGAGGATTATTCCATAGAAACAATAAAGTGATCTTATGTTTATCTATCTAACATTAGCCAGAAACTACTACAATTAATGAGTGCTTCTCATACTTATACAAGACTGATTGGTAAAAAATAAAGTAACATAAAGAAGTTTTCAGATAAGCAAAAACTGAGAGAACTTGCCAATAGAATAGAATACTAGAAAATACAAAAGGATGTACTTCAGGCAGAAGGAGCATTATCACAGACGGAAAATTAAAGTTACAGGAAGAAATCAAAAGGATTGTAAGACTACATCCAAATGAACACTAACTGTGTTAAAACAAAAACAATAACATTGGGATTTAAAATATACAGATGGAATTAAAATACATAACAACAGTAGCATAGAATTCAGGAAGAGTACAAATAGAACTAAAATGTCTGAATATGCTTTTATTGCATAGGAATAAATGTGTCAATTAATATTAAAATTTTATAAATAAAGAAGACATGTAACTTCTAGGAAGTACGGCAAAATGACTAAAGAATAACGTCAAAACTACTAGGAAGAAGTACAAATGAAATGATAAAAGTTAATCAACTAAAAAAGCTACTTCTAGCTAAGTAAGACCTCTACAGCTATATAAATTGCTGATTACAACTAACATATCTAGGAAACAAAAGCCAACCAATTTGGGAGAGGAGTCAAAACCTGGGAAAGCAGCCCATAAGGCAGTGTTCTCTTCTCTCTAACAGCATGGACCCAAAAGCACTCCTAGTCACAGAATGTGCAACCCTGGTGGTTAAGATTCACCAAATTCTATCTTTCTGGCCAGAAAAACCAGGGAAAGAGCTCCTCAGGCTAAATAAAATGTAGATAGGAGTTCCTTATTTTTTGCATTATCTTCTCTCCAACCTTTGCTCTCCGGGAATGCCTAGTCCTGGAACTTCAGAACAGACAACTAAGACTCCGGAGAAATCAGGAAACAGGAAAAGAACCCTCTGCAAGCCAGACAGTATGGGGGTAATCCCAGAGAAAAGGGAACTGAAAGGAATTTCATGATTTCGTGTGTGAAACTTCACACATTGCAGAATCACCCCCAAGTGGCGCATAATGGGACATGCCCAAAGCAGCGCAGCAAAAGCTTCGACAACTGAACTTAGGATTAAACTACAGCCCAAGCCACGGAATAACCCATGTGTGATCCAGGAATGAGACAGATGCAAAGCAGCACAGCTAAAGCTTTAGAAACAGAACTGACATTAGACTTACTGGCCACAGACAGTGAAAGAGAACTTGTGGTTATATCCTTCCAACGAAAGCATCAACATTTCCCAGAAGATGAGCACAGGACCCTGGCCCAAGAGCCTGAAGAACATCACTTTCACCATATGGAGGAGACAATCCAAAGTAATCAGTGTACAGAAAACCCAGGAAAGTGAGAATGTTCTCAAGAGAAAAAACAGTCAGCAAAGGCCAACCTCAAGAAAACGCAGTAGTAGAAATTACCAGAGAAAGACTTAAAGTAGCCACTTTGTAATATTGTGAAATATATATTTGGTCTTCAACCCCCATTTCCTGGCATACAACTCCTAAAATCCCTAGAATCTCCAACATGATTTATTTTGTGTGCTAGTGATTGGTGGCTGGGAGCCCCAGGTAGCTCCATGATGTGGCTGGTAACCTGAAAGACCAAGGCAGGACTAGAGGGTTGGGACTTCCAGCACCACCCCATAACCTTTAGAAAGGGAAAGGTTAGAAAGGGGCTGAAGGTTAAGTCGATTGCCAATGGCCAATGATTTGATCAATCATATCTATGTAATGACATTTCCATAACAACCCAAAACGACTGGGTTCAGAGTTCAACCTCCACGAACACATGGAGGTTGCTTGTCAGTGGTACTCCAGAGAGCACATGGAAGCTCCATGCTCCTTCCTCCATACATCATCCTATGCATTTCTTCCATCTGTATCCTTTGTAATATTCTTTATTAACCCAATAAACATAAGTAAATATTTCTCTGAGTTCTGTGAGCTACTCCAGCAAATTAATCAAACCCAAACAGGGGGTCATAGGAACCCCGATTTCTGAACCTCAAGCTAGTCAGTTAGAAGTTCTGGAGACCTGGATTTGCCACTGGTGTCTGAAGAGGTAAGGGCAGTCTTGGGGACTGAGCCCTCAACCTGTGGGATCAGACATTGTCTCCAGGTAGATATTCAGAATTGAATTAGAGGACACCCAGCTAGTGTCCACTGTAGAATATATTGCTTGCTTAGTGCATAGGGAAAACTCCCACATATTTACTTACAAAGGTATTCTGTGTGGATTGCTGTTGAGTGAGAGAATAGGAAAAATACTTTGAGTGTGTTTTTTCCTCTCACACTGCTATAACCATGTTCTGAGAGGTCAATGAAAACAAACTTTAAAATGCTGACAGTGAATATTTAGTGTTCTCACCACAAAAATGACAACTATGTGAGGTAACACATATGTTAATTGCCTAGATTTACTCATTCCACAATGTATATATACTTCAAAACATCATATTGTGCATGATAAACACAATTTTACATCTCAGTTAAAAAAACAAGAGAGAAAGAAGGAAAGAAAAGATTGAAGCTCTCGACAGAGGGAAAAATTACGAAAAATAACCAAATTAAAATTTTTGAACAGAAAAACAGATTATATGAAATGAAAATTCACTGAAGCAGCTCAATAACAAAATGAAGATGATAGAGAAAAGGGTCAGTGAACTTAAAGATATATTAATAGAAATTATTTAATCTGAAGAACAGAGAAAAAGTAGATTAAAAACCACGATGAGAACAGAGCACCATCAACTTATGCAACAACATCCATGTAACCTCGGTGTTACAGGAGTCACAGAAGAAGAGGGCATAGGAAAAAATATTTTAAAAATAATATCTGAAAATTTCCCCAAATTGGTGAATAACATAAATTTACAAATTCAAAAAGTAAGCAAATATTGAAGAGGATAAACTGAGATAGAACCATACCCAAATGATTTATAAACTGTGGAAAACAAATGATAAATTTAAAAAATCAAAGAGCTAGAGAGAATGACACATTACATGAAATGGAACAAAGAGGTAAACAACTGAGAATTTTCCCTCAGAAGCAGGAAGGCACATACAGGTTAGACAGACAGCCACGGATTAAAAATAAAAAGATGTTTGTCAGGTGGCCAGACAATCATCCAGATATTTGCAGAATAATTTGGGACCTGTAGCCTGTCACTAATGTGGGAAAGTAGAATTTTAAGGTCCATCCTGCCCTGAGTATAAGCACCTAGACTCTGAATGCCCTTGAGGTCTCCCTCAGAGCTGGGAAACCAAGAGCACTAGAGAATGTAGGAATGTGCAAATCCAAACATGACTGAATTTAGACTGAGAGTGTGGAGCAGTTGTAGCGTAACAGGCTCAAGGTTAAAAGCCACGTGCTGAATGACCGGGCACACTCTTTTTTAAGAAGTAGAGTCATACACTTTGGGAAATGGTCTTGAGCCAGCAACCTTTGTACTGGATTTCAAGAAAATCTGTGTTGACTCTGTGAAGAGTCACAGTGGAGCTTCATGGACTCTTTCTCTAGTATAAATGTTTACACTGTATCCTAAGAAGTTCTTTGAGGCAAATTATCTGTATTCATTAATATATAGGTTATTTTTGAAAAAATCTTTGGTACAAATTGCCTCATATTATATAATGAACACAAATCTTCAAAACAGCTAATACTTCCTATAGCATTGATCTTTTGATGAACACTTAGTGATTATTCAGAGGTTTGATGACCAATGGTAGAAAATTGCTTGAGAATCAAGTAAGTATTCTTTGAAAACAGATGCTCCAATTTTTAAAAAAATAAGATTGATTTGTCTAATTCTTAAGTGTGCCAATTTCAAAAATAAAGGGATGGAAAAACATGTAGCATATGAGCAATAATCAGAAAAAACTGGCATACATAAATGCACATCAAATAAGAAGACTCCAGAGGAAAGAAAATGAACAGGGACAAGAAGGAACATTATGTAATTATAAAAGGATCAGTTCACCAAGAACACAAAGAAATCCTAAATGTGTCTGCAGGATCTTGAAGCATCAAAATACATGAAGCAATAACTGATCAAACAAAAGGAGAATTGGAGAAGCACACAATCATATTTGGAAACTCCAACAATCCCCTCTCAGGAAACTTATAACAATGGATGCTTCTGTTAGAAAATAAGAGAAGTCTTAATGTCAGCAATCTAATTTTTACCTTAAGAAACTAGAGGAAGAGCAAAAACACAAGTCAACAGAAGGAAGGAAATAAAGAAAGAATAGAGAGGAATGAAGTTGAAAATATATAAGCAAGAGAGAAAAGCAATGAAACAAAAACGGATTTTCCAAAAATAACAACTAACTTGATAAAACCATACAGGCTAACAAGAAAAAAAAGAGAAAATGGATTACAGGAATGAGGGGCAAAAAAAGATTTATGAAAGTTAGATGCGCGTATTTGAATTTAGATGAGACAGACAAATTCCTTGAAAGCACAAATTACCAAAGCTCACATAAGAAAGTACAGATACATGAATAGTTCTGCATCTATTTTAAAAAACAAAGTCATAGTTAAAAATCTTCAAACAAACAAAACTTGAGACCAGATGCCTTAATCAGATTGTATTCTGGAGATGGTGTGACTCTTGGGTTTATTTAAATCTTAACAGAACTGTTGACTTTTGTTTTGTTTGTCTTAGCAGGCTGTCAAGCAGGCTAAGGTCAGGCCATAAGTTGTGCTTTACCTTCCATGGGCTGTGGCTTTAAAGTTGGTTTGCTTTCAAAGCAATTGCAATGCTATTCGAATGGGCAGTGTAGCTTGGTGGAATATTGTGGAACATTGTTCCACACCTATGTAGCTCAGGGGGGCAGCCCAAGAGTTCACAGACAACTTTTCAGGGGAAGGGGTTTCTTTATTTCCCTTATCTTCATGATCTCCCCAATACTTACTGTCTTCCCAGGGCCTCCCTTCCTGGTCCATCAGCCTGAAACACAGGCCTTTAGTTTCCCTGCTCCACCATGTACATCTGGGGCTACATCTGTGTGCAGGGCCCAGCCCAGAGCCAGTGGTGGGAAGACAGAAGGATAAAATACAACAGGAATTTGCCCATACTCTGAGGCCCACAATTCCCCTGATTCCTCAGTTTCAGATGCCAGCATGGTCACTCTGCCACTACCAAGAAATTGCCTGGAACTGGGGCCAGAAGGAAGAGAAGAAAAAACAACCCATAGAGGAATCGCTTCCACTTTCACTGGCCCTTAGGAGTCCCCTTTCTAGCTCATTAGATCGGAAGGAGAGAGCTTCTCCTGGGGCTATTTATGTCCATACCTACTGCAAACGCCTGGGTTCCATTGCCTTTGAATTTAGGCCAGGCAATACCAGAGGGAATTATGAGAACTCACTGCAAGTTAGGGGAACTTGTAATTCTGGTCTTCTCCTCCAATCTGCCACTAACTTATCATAGCCATTAGATCTCTGCTCCATGCATTTGCCCAGGACTTACAGCTTCATTCAGTATCTAACCGAAGAGTTATATCGAGAATATATAAGGAACTCTCAAAATGCAATAATGAGAAAATAAACAACACAATTTTAAAATAGGCAAAAGATTAAAACAGGAAGAAGCTATGCGGATGTCACATGAAAAGATGTTCGACGTCATTAGTCATTAGAGAAGTGCAAATAAAACCAAAACTTCATAACTACTAGAATGGCTAAAATTAAATAATTTTTTTTAAACTGACAACATTTTTGTTGGTGAGGATGCAAAGTAAATAGACGTCCCATGTATTGCTGGTGGGATAAGAACACGTACAGCCACTTTCGAAAATAGTTTCACAACTTCTTTAAAAGTTAAACCTACACCTGTCATATAACCCAGGAATTTATCCAAGTATTTACCTAAGAAATATTAAAACTAATGCTCACACAAAAGCCTATATTCAAATATTTATACCAACTTTATTCATAATTGCCAAAAAATGGAAAAACACCTAGATGTCTTCAACTTGTGAAAGGATACATAACCCATGGCGCACCTCAAGTTAATGTTATTGCCAATACGTTTGGCAAAAAAAAGGAATAAACTATTGATATACACACACACCAAAAAAAAAAAAAAAAAGAATGAATTTCAAACACATTATTCTAATTGACAGAAGCCATGTTCAAAAGGTTACATGCAGTATGATTTGATTTATATGGCATTCTGGATAATTCAAAATTAAAGGAACACAAATTGGTTGTTGCCATAAAGCGGAGATGGGGAGATGGGTTGACTGCAACCTGAGTGGCACAAGGGAATGTCTTGTGAGGATGGGTATCTTGTGGTTATGTAAGTACATGCATTTGTCACTCTCATATAACCGTACACCACAAAGAGTGAGTTTCACTGTATGCAAATAAAAAATTTTAAAAATTAATCAACCCAAAAAAGAAGACAATAAAGAGAAAAAGCATAAAACAGGACAAATAGAAAGCATATAATTACTTGATTGATTTAGCCTTCAATGTATTCCTAAGTACAATAATGGTAAATAAACTGGATGTTTGAGTTAAAAATCAATAGCTAGATTTATATGTCAAAATCTAACAATGTACTGTGCAAAGGAGACACATTTAAATGTAGCGGAACATGTTAAAATTTAAAGGATTAGGTATA
Organism: Propithecus coquereli; assembly: GCF_000956105.1. NCBI lineage: Eukaryota > Metazoa > Chordata > Mammalia > Primates > Indriidae > Propithecus > Propithecus coquereli. Next base: position 2,962,708 of record NW_012148086.1, read on the forward strand.
ATTGTATATATATCATACAAAACTAACCAAAAGAAATTCAGGGTAGTTCTATTTAATATCAGAGAGAGTAGATAATAAGGCCAAAGAATTACTAGAGATAAATTCAATTGTTTTATATGTACTTAATGATATGGTCTAAAAATAGGTAAAAATTGACATAACCATGAGAAGAAACTGACAAATCCACAATAAGATTGGAAGATTATAACGTATCTTTCAGTACGCAACAATCAAATACACACAAAAAAATACAAATCTTAGCTAAGATCTGAGCAACACGATTAATAAACTTGACCTAGGTAAAATGCATCTAAAAATTGCATAATATATTTTGTTTTTATGCACATGTGAACTTTTTAAAAAAACTAACCATATACAGGACCATTAAGCAAGTCTTTTAAAAATTTAGAGAACTGGACAGAGGAAAAATGGCGGAGTTAAGGTAACCTCCCGGATTCTTGCTTCCAGAGAAAGAGGCATAGATCTTGGCCTGCTACACATGATCAGATCGCTCTCCCGCAAAAACAGCAAGGTGAATTGGTGGAGATTCAGCGTGGGACACACAAATTAGGAAAAAGAATAAGGTGAATGGGAGATAGGAACGCAAAACCTGGAAAGCACGAGACAGACAATAGAGAGTGGAGTGTGGGATGGCTGTGCCCGCCTGGCCAGTAAGGGCACCGGGATAAGACCCTCAAGAGACAGTCTAGCTTCCCCACTGGCTTACAAGCCCACCAAGAGTCAGGGACCTGTGTGAAGTGGGTGTAGAATTGCGGCAGGAAACGTGGGGCTCAGCGGAGAGGAGACACGAGTGGGGAGCATCCTGAACTCCCCTGAGCTCCGTGTCAGGACTGCACCGGACAGGGGAGGAGCTGGTCAGCGCTACCTCCGGAGACAGTTAGGAGTCAGGAAGCTGGTCTCTGGCACCCAGTGGGTCCTGAACAAGGAGGTGATTACTGAGTAGAGGACTCTAACCTGGAAACTGCTGCCGGCGATTAGGACTGTTGAGGGGGGGCCAGTAAGAGTGAGAGCTATTGCTGGACAGGCGTGAGATTGGGGGAGGAAAACATAAAGGAGACGGTGGGGCACCCTGATGACTTGGCTCCCTGATCTGGTGCCTGCCAGCCCCTGAGCGGTTGCCTGCAGTGCTAGCGCCCTGTGGGTGGGCGAATGCCATCTTGGGGGCCCACAACACTGTGGCTGCGGTGCAGTGTGGGGCAGCTCCCTTCCCCCAGCCCAGGAACTCTCGAAACGAGCTCCACCCTTGCAGGACCTTTAGGCCTGTTTCTTTGAGGGGTAAAGTTTGAGTGCTTCCTGAATTGTTAGAGGCAGATGCCTGTGGGACCTGAAGGCTCTGGGGCACTGCACAATCTGGGGCGGCACCCCCTCCCCCTGGCCAGCGTCTTTTGCACAGAGAGAGGTGGGCTCCACCTCTGGGCTTGCAGCAGCGAGACATAAAGAGCCACTCTCCCTCTGTGACAAGCACCAGTCCCTGGGGCTCTGGCACTGACCAATAGCTGACACCCTAGGGACTTTCCTCGCCAGACCGGTTTAGGTCATCCAGTACGATTGCATTTCCACCTCTGGTCAACCACCAACAGTGAGACCCATGGTTAGGGAACCAGAATCCTGTCAAGAGACCAAAACAAGTTCCCCAAGTAACCCCTCCCACCAGGAACAGCCCCCCAGCTGTGGTAGAACCCAGAACAACATACTAGCAACTCCCTCTAGCGGCAGATCAGGGCTTGTTACTTTCAAATAGAAAAGTGAAAGAAGAAAAGTAACAACTGATCCAGATGGGAAGGACCCAGTGAAAGATTTCTGGAAGTATGAAAGATCAAATGGAAAGCACACCCCCAAAGAGGAACACCAGTTCTCTAGCAATAAACACCAACCAAGTCCAGGATACTAAAATGACAGAAGAAGAATTCCAAACATGGATTGTAAGTAAGCTCAATGATAGGCAAGGAAAAATGGATAACCACCACAAGGAAACCACAAAAAAAATCCAGGACTTGGAAGAAAAATTCACTGAAGAAGTTGAAATATTAAAGAAAAATCAAACCAATCTCCTGGAAATAAAGGACTTATTCAGAGAACTACAAAACACTGTGGAAAGCCTCAAGAACAGGGTAGATCAAATGGAAGAAAGAATCTCAGAGATTGAAGACATCTCCTTCCAATTGAGTAAGTCAGTCACAGAGATTGAGCAGAAAATAAAGAAAAAAGAAACATGCTTACAAGAAATATGGGATTATGTGAAAAAAGCAAACCTGCACGTGATTGGGGTTCCAGAAGGTGAAGAAGAAAACACGAAAGGGCTGGATAACCTATTTGAAGATTTAATAGAGGAGAATTTCCCAGGCCTTGCTAAAAATCTAGATATACAGATACAAGAAGCTCAGCGGACCCCAGGGAGATTCAATGCAAATAGAAAGACACCACGTCATGCAGTCAGCAGATTCACCAAAATATCCACTAAAGAGGCCCTACTACAAGCTGTCAGGTGAAAGAAACAAGTAACATACAAAGGAAAGCCTATCAGAATAACTTCAGACTTCTCAACTGAAACCCTGCAAGCAAGAAGATCCTGGGGCCCCATTCTCACTCTTCTGAAACAGAATAATGCCCAGCCTAGAGTCCTGTACCCTGCAAAACTAAGTTTCATATAAGAAGGAGAAATAAAGACATTCTCAGATAAGCAGAGACTGAGGGAATTCACCAAGACAAGACCAGCTCTCCAAGAAGTACTCAAGACAGAATTACACAAGGATCAGCACAATAAACACTCACAAATGTGAAACCACTCAAAAGCTAAAGATCAAAGGCTAGATTCCACAATGGCTCAAGAAAGAAAACAAAGCAACAAAAAGGAACTCAACAGTACAATCAGCAATTTACCCCACTTATCAGTTCTTTCAATAAATGTGAATGGCTTGAACTCACCTATCAAGAGACATAGGCTGGCCAAATGGATAAAAAAATACAAGCCAAGTATCTGCTGTCTTCAGGAAATGCATCTAACATGCAAGGATGCATTTAGACTCAAGGTAAAGGGGTGGAAATCAATATTTCAAGCAAATGGAAGCCAAAAGAAGGCTGGTGTGGCAGTTTTCATCTCAGATAACCTAGTTTTTAAATCAACAAAAGTAATGAAAGACAAAGAGGGCCACTATATAATAGTGAAGGGTACAGTT
>NW_012148086.1:2966869-2972255 GCF_000956105.1 Propithecus coquereli
GTCAGAAAAGAACAACTAAAAATTAATATTCTAATCGTCTGTCTCCAGAAGTTAAAAAACTTAAAGAAGTTAAAATAAGCTTATAGAAAGAAGTAAATAATAAAAACAAGGGCATAAATTAATGAAATAGAAAACAAACAATAGAGAGTCGAAAGTCAAAAAGTTAGTTCTTTGCAAAAACTAATAATAAAACTCACAACCTCAGCCAAAACTGTTCAACAGAGATGGCATAAATAACCAGTATCACAAATAAAAAAGAATATATTATTACAGATTCTGTTTGCATTAAGAAGATAACAAAAATATTGTGAGCAACTTTTATGTCAATAATTATAAAATTTAGTTCAAAGGAATAATTTCATGGGAAAAACACTTACCAAAATTGATCATATTGCTATATGATCCTCTTAATGGTGCAGAAAAAAATATGTGATAAATTTCAACATTCATGTAAACATACAAAATATTTCTAGAATTCTCAGAATTGGCTAAAAAAACCTATAGTATGTGCTATCTACAAGAAATGTACTTTAAATGTAGGTAGATATAGGTTATATACAGGTAGATTAAAAGTAAAAGGATGGGAAAAGATACACTACAGAAACACTCATCAAAAGAAGGCTGCAGTAGCTACAATAGTATCACATAAAGTAGACTTCAGACAAAAAGAATCACCAGGGATAAAGACAGATGTTACAAAATGATAAAAGAAAATTCATCAGAAACACATAACAATCTTAAATGTGTATAAACCTAACAAAAGAGGTTCAAATTACATGAAGCAAAAACGGACAAAATTAAAAGAAACAATTGAAAATCCACAATTATGAGTAAAGACTTTAATAAATATTGCTTTCTTAGAAATCACTAAAACTAGTAGACAGAAAATAAGCAAGAATATAGAAGAACTGGGCAATACTATCAACTCATCTGATCTAGCTGTCACTTATTGAACCTTTACCCAACAGAGGAGGAATACATTTTCTTTACAAATACACATGAAACATTCACCAAAATAGATGATATCCTTGGTCAAAAGCAAACAATAATAAGCTTATATTTAAAATCAAACAATATACAGTCTCTAATAACATAGAGATAACAGGAAAATATTTAAATACTTGGGAATTAAACCACACATGTCCAAATAATCCATGAGTCAAATAGGAAGCCTCAAAGATTAGGAAATAATTTTAAACTGGACAAAAATGAAAATACAACTTATCAAAATTTGTGAGATACAGCCCAAGTAATTGTCAGAGGTAAATTTATAGCATTGAATGTTTATATTAATAAAAAAAATTCTAAACTTCTACATCGAGAAACTAAAATATAAAAACCAAATGAATGCAAAGCAAAGAGACATAAGAATACAATAGAGATGTAAGCATAAATCACTAAAGTTAAAAACAAAACAATAATAAAAAAATGAAAACAAAACTTCTTCAATGTAAATAGCAATAAGTTAAAATCTAAAAAAAACCTCTAAAAAGACTGACAAAAGAGAGAGAAGATACAAATTGCCAATAAGATAAATAAAAGAGGACCTATCGCTATGGATCTTGCAGACAGAATAGTAAGCAAATACTATAACAACTCTACACACATAAATTCAACAACTTAAAGGAAATAGATCAGAACCTTGAAACCACCAAATACTAAAATTCGCCCAATATTAAATAGAAAACCCAAATTTACTATCGTTATTTTGGAAATGGAATTAATAGTTTAAACCTTCCAAAATGTAAATCTTAAGTTTCACTAGTGAATTCTAATGAACAGAGAAGAAATTATACAAATTAAACACATTTTCTCTTAGAAAAAAAGATAATACATCTCATTTTATTCTGTGAGGCCAGGATAGTCTTTATAACAAACCAGAAAATTACACAATACATATATGTATTAAAACATCACACTATACTTCATAAATGTGTATAATTATTATGTGTCAATTAAAAACAAAACAAACTAAAAAAAGGGAAAAAATAGACCCATATCCCTCATCAGTATAGACATAAAAATTATAAACAAATTCTTATTAAATCAAAAGAGCAATATGTAGTTTTAAAAATCCACCATGACCAAGGAGTTTAATCCTAGAAATGCAAGGCTGATTCAGTACTGTAAAATAAACCAATGTTATTTACTATATTAAGACCTGAAAGAAAAAACATATATATGATCATATTAATTGATGCAGGAAAAAAAGTATTTGACAAAATTCAATATCCAATCATGGTGAAAATTCTCAGCAAACCAGAAAGAGTAGCGAACTTCCTCAACTTAATAAAAGGCACCAATAAAAATTCTACAGCTAGCATCATACTTAATAGTATAAGACTGAATGCTTTATCACTAAGATGAAGAACAAAGCAAGGCTGTCCTTTCTCACAGTTCCTATTAAACATTGTACTAGAAGTCCTAGTCAGTGCAATAAGGTAAGAAAAAGAAATGAGTAAGAATGATTAGAAAGGAATATATAAAATTGTTCATATTTGCAGATAATATGATTGTCTACATAGAATATTTCAAAGAATCTACAAAAAAAATGTAGAATAAATACATGCATGTAGAAAGGGCACAGGACACAATAACAATGTAAAAAAAAAAAAATGTAACCAGATTTCCTTGTAACAGCAGTGAAAAATTGGATTTTTTTAACTTTAAAAATAAATCATTCAAAATAGCTCCAAAATATGAAATACTTAGATATAAATGAAACATATAAAGGATCTTCATGCTTAACAACTACAAAACTTGATGAAATAAATTTAAAAATACCTAAAAAAATGGAAATAATATGTTCATAGATTAGAAGACTCAATACAGTAAAGATGTTCATTCTCCCCCAAATCTATCTATAGATTTTAACCAATTCCAATTAAAATCTCAACAGAAAATTTGTATGTATAAATAAACTCTAAAACTTACATGGAAAGGCAAAAATACTAAAATAATTTTTAAAAGGAAAAATAAACTTAGAGGAATCACACTACCCAATTTTAAACCTAACTATAAAGCTATAGTAATCAAAACAGTGAAGCATTGATAAAGAGATATACAAACAGATCAGTGGAACAGAACAGAGTCCAGAAATAAACCCATACAAATATGACAGTTTTATTACTGACAATAGTGCAAAAGAAATTGAATGGAGAATGATGATCTTTCAATAAATTTTGCTGGAACAACTAGACATCTATACATAGAAAAAGAACTCTGACAAAAACTTCACACCTTATAAAATTTAACTCAAAATGGATCCTAAGTCCAAATATAAAAGGTAAAATTATAAAACTGTGAAAAGAAAATATAGGAGGCAAATTTTATAACCTTGGGTTTATAGAGATAACATCAAAAAAAAAAAAACAATCCATAAAAGAAACAAGTGATAAATTAGATTTTTTTCAAACTCAAAAATTTTTGCTCTGTAAAAGACACTGTTAAGAAAGTGACAAAATATGCTACAGACTGAAAGTACCTGCAAATCACATACATGACAGAGGATTTGTATGGAGAATATATAACCAACTCTCAAAAGACCAAGGAGAAAAAACACAACTAAAAAATGGTTAAAACGTTTGAACAGACACTTCACCAAAGAGAATACACGGATGGCAAATATGCACATGAAAAGATTTTCAACCTCATTAATTACTGCAGTAATGCAAATTCAAATACAGTGAGATGCCACTGCATACATATTAGAATGGCTAAAAAACAGAAAGCAAACAAAAAGGCTGCCAATACTAACTGCTGAGGAGGACACAGACCAACTAAAACTCCCATATGTTGTTGGGAATGTGAACGGCACAGCCACTCTGAAAAATGGTTTGGTGGTTTCTTATATAGTTAAACATACACTCATCATACAACCCAGAAACCGCATTCCTAGATATTTACCTTGGAAAATGGAAACTTACATTCACACAAAATCCTACTCCCAAATGTTTACAGTAGTTTTTTTTCCATAATTGCCAAACACTAGAAAGAACCCAAATGTTCTTCAGTGGGTGAATGGATCAACAAACTATGGTATATTTACAAAACAGAACACTACTCAGCAACAAAAGGGAATGAATTACTGATATATGTATCAGCTTGATGAATCTCAAAGGCATTATGCTGAGGGAAAAAAAGCCAGTCTCCAGAGTTACCATATGATTCCATTTTTATGATATTCTTAAAAGTCAAAACTGCAGTGGGAGAGAACAGATCGGTAGATGACAGGATTCGGGAAAGGGGTGAGGATGTGATTTAAAAGGTTTAGCGTTAAGAGAGGTTTTGGGGGGTGATGGACGACTTGTACCTTGATTGTGGTGATAATTACCACATGTACTAAGTTCTTAGGGCTGCTTTAACCAATTACCACAAACTCGGTGGCTTGAAACAACAGAAGTTGATTCTCTCACAGTTCTGGAGGGTGTGAGTCTGAAATCCAGGTGTAGGGGGAGTGCTGTGCTTCTTTTGAAGGTTCTAGGGAAAAGATCCATCCTTGCTCTTTCCTGGCTCCTGGGGACTGTTGGCAATCCTGGACATTCCTAGCTTATAGCCGCAATATCCCAACTCATGCTTTTGTCTTCACATGGACTTCTTCCCTCTGTGTGTCTGTGTGTCTCCAAACCTCTCTCCCAGATTTAGGACCTGCCATAATCTAGTATCACTTCATCTTAACAAATTAGATCTGCAAAGACCCCAGTCCAAATAAGGCCACATTCACAGGTACTGGGGCCTAGGACTTCAATGTATCTTGTTGGGGGCACCATTTAATCCACTACAGTCCACCCTTGGACCCCCCACCAAAACTGACATGTGTCCTATATGTAAAATACATTCATCTCATCCCATCATCCCTAGATCCTGTGACAGCATCAACTCTAAGTCTAAAGTCTCATCTAAATATCAACACCTCAAATGTCCCAAATCTTGTCATATTATTGTCTAAATAGCCCATATGCATGACATTCTGGGTATGATCCATCCTGCAAAATCCCTCCCCATCTGTGGGCCTCTTAAACTATAAAACATGTTATCTTCTTCTCCAAAATACAATAGTGGGACAGGCATAGCATAGACATTCCCATTCCAAAAGGGAGAAATTGGAAGGAATAAAGTATTCATGTGTTCCGAGAAAATTCAACGCTAGCAGGAAAAATTCTATTAGGTTTCAAGGTCTAAGAATAATACTCTGTTGCTCAATGCTCGACCCTCTGGGCCTGCAGAGGCAAAATCAAAACAAAACAAAGGCAAAAACAGAAAAACAAAACTTCCTACAAAGAAAACTTCAGTCCCAGATGGCTTCGCTGGTGAATTCCACCAAGCACATAAAGAAGAAATAACAACTCTACACATCTGTTCAAGAAAAAGACACTACAAGGAAACT
>NW_012148086.1:2973301-3014861 GCF_000956105.1 Propithecus coquereli
AAATAGATAAGAACAGGGTAAAACAGAATATAATAGAATAAAATCCCAAAAGAATGATTCATAAAAGAAAAAAAAATGATAAATTGCACTTCATCAAAATGAAAATATTCACTCTTCAAAAGACCCTGTAAAGAATTGAAATGACTAGCCACAGACTGTAAGAAAATATTTGCAGTTCACATATCTAGTAAAGAAGGACTTGTATCCAAGATGTATAAAGAATTCTCAAAATGCAGTGAGAAAACAAATGGCCCAATTTTTAAAATGGACAACAATTTTAACACATATTTCACCAAAAATGATATACAGATGAAAAATTAACACATGACAGCTGCTCAACATCCTTTGTCATTAGGCCAATGACAAATTAAAACCAAGATGAGATACTACTACTCACTTAGTAGAATGCACAAAATTAGAAAGAACTGTCCATACCAAGTGTTGGCAAGAGTGTGTAAGTACTGGAACTTTCATACACTGCTGGTGGGAATATAAAACGGCACAATACACTTTGGCCATTTTTGAAAATATCAACCATATATCAAATAAATCATACATGTATGTTTACACATATATATATATGTGCATATATATATGTATGTATATGTGTGTGTGTGTGTGTGTGTGTGTGTATGTATATATATATATTCCAGACATTCCAACAGTAGGTATTTACCCAAGGGAACTGAAAGCATACATCCATACGAAGACTTCTACACAAATGTTCACAACAGCTTTAATTTTTAAACAGTGTTTAATAGCCAAAAGAAAAACTGGAAACAATGCAAATGCTCATTAACAAATGAATGGATAAACAACCCATGATATATCCTTACAACAGAATTCAGCTCAACAAAAAGGAGTGAACTATTTATGCATGCCACAGCAGGGATGAGTCTCAAAATAATTATGTTGAGTAAAAGAAATCAGGTCAAAAAGAGTACATGCCATATGATCCCATTTATATAAAATTCTAGAAAATACAAACTAATCTAGAGCAACAGAAAAGAGATCAGTGGGTGCCGGGGGATAAGAACGGAGGGAAGGAGGGTTCAGGATTACAAAGGGTCAAGAAGTTTTCGAGAATGATGGAAATGTTCATTATATGGTAGTGATTTCATGAGTATATACATATGTCAAAACCAATCAAATTGTACACTTCAAATCTATGTAGTCTATTGTATGTTAATCATACCTCAACAAAAAAGAAAACTCTATCTATCTATTCGTCAAACAGGGCAGGCACCATACCTGTGGATTATGGTCTAGGAAACCCAGCACAGGGTGAAAGAGGCATTGCCTGCATCTCCACTGAAATAACAGCACCCCCACGACCCTTCCAGGCATGAGAGGGGAGCTAGTGGGTATCTCCCCCTTCCCACCTGGCCTTGCAAATCTGTACAAAGAGCTAGAAGTAACACCATAGCTGCCCCTAGGGGAGGGCACAAGATTGACATTGATACCAGGGACAAACAAGTTAAACAAAAAGTACCCCCAAAATCTTTCTAGCTCCCTTCTAAGACCCCATTACTCATAGAAAGACCCTATTATACTCATGGCCAGTTTGAAGACTGTATAGTATACCCCTAGATAGAATCAATTATAAGCATGTTGACATTTGAACTCGAAAGACAAGGCATCTGGGAGGTGCGTATGCTGTGTGCCAGGGCCCATTTGAGAATAAAACTTCTAATTTAAGATTTGTTCAGGTGGCTATGTGAATAAAAGAATGAACTTTGACTTCCCATATACTAGGCAGCACTGTGTCTAATAGTTCATCTTTCATCAGTGCTGTGACACGGGTACTGGTCCCCCCTTGGAACTAGAATTGAGGTGCAGAACCTGCTTACCGTCAGAAAGAGAACTGAGTAATCAGGTAGGAAAAAACCCAGGGCTATTGTGATCAAAGTCCCCAATCTCTCTTACTGTTTTGGAAATTTCAACCTTGAAGAAAAGCTCAATGTGTGACAGAGGCAGGAATTGCCTGTTTGAACGACCAGGAGACAGAGAAGTAGCTCTTGTGTAAATTACTGACTACGCTGGCAAGGATGTGGGAGCCCACGTGGAAGGCAGCACTGTTATGAGACAAAAGGCCATGGACAGAGACCTCATTGAACAGAGCAGAAACCTCCCTTTCACAGGGTGGGGTCCCAGGATGGCCTGTCTTCTGATGAGAACACATCCAAGCTCTTTCTCTGGAAGCCAGAAAAATCCATCTTCAAATTGTGCAACAAGGCAGCACTAACTCTGAGGAGTCCCTCGCTCTGGGCTATGGAAAGGCAATGCTGGGAGGTACCACCTTCCCAAGTTCACTTTATCAACTTACCTTCTCCTCTCTTGCAAACCTCAGAATTCTACCCCCAAGGCATGCATCCAATGCCAACACTGTCCCTTCTCAGCTCCCCACATCCCTCCAGGTACACAGAGTGACTCTCCTTGGATGCACACAGTTCCTCCTGCCTGCCTCCCTCATCTGGACTCTCCCGCATCATTTAAGACGCAAAAATGCCACCACCTCTCTGAAGTTTTTCTGACCACATGGCAGGTTTGCCATCCCTCCGCTGGGTTACAAATGGCCTCGGTAAATCCCTCTGTTTTCACCATAGTCAGTCACACTGCCCACCACTGTTTGGTTTCTGGTGAGTATCTCCAGCTGGCATACGAAGATGCCCAGTGACCATTTGTGGACTAAGTGGATGAGCTCTTCGTGGTGTTATATGTGGGTAAGAGTCATTTTCAGCATTGTTAGCCGCAGGAATGTTGGCAGTTGATGGTCTCTAATGCACCCCCAAGCCCAGTATACATAACTCTAGGAGGCTCACCCAGCAGGCAGTCTGGTGGAGGAAAAATTAGGTTCCCTGTCCCCACCCGTACCTGGCCTAGGGGAAAATACCGAAGGTTTAGGCTGAGTGCCACAGAGTCCTGGAAACTGGATCGCCACCATCACTTGCCTCTAGGAGTTTGGCCCTTTCTGCCCTGAGTCCAGTGGTGGTCAGTAAACCTGACAGCCACACCCCTGGACAGTTGGGACTTGGGGGGACAGTGCTTCCTCTCAGCAGTGCCTAAGGAGACCCTAGGTGGCTTGTCCTGCCAGGGCCTGAGCAGAAGAGAAGCGATGAGGCCGCATCACGCAGTGAGAAGGTGCCCCTCAGCGACAGGAGTGGCCCAAAGAAAGGAGTGGTTTAAGTCACCCGGTTAAGATAAGCAGGCTGACCCCAGGAGTCACTAATTATAATCAGGTTAACTGGACTTTGTTAGCAAAAAAAGATATATTCATTCTCCTGGCCATTATTCCGATGATTATATCCTACTTTAAAATTATTAGCAATATGTATGCCAAGTACCTTCAACGGGGGGAAAAATATCTTCCTCACTACATAGTAGTTTATGTTAATAACGACAAACACCAGATTAATCGAAAGTTTGACAAAACTAACTAGCACGTCACTGAATTAAGTTCTGTGCAATCCAAATCCTTCCTGCAACAATTACATTCCGGGGAGGGGGAGGGGAGGTTCCCTGCAGTTTTGTCAAAAATGGCTAAATAATAAACTACAATTCTCCCCGCGTCGCTGTCGTGAATTTACTCCACTGTTTAAAGATTTCATGATAAAGGTGATGACAATCTATATAAAACATTGTTACTGAAATATCCTTTGAAAGTTGCAATGTAACTCTTAGTTTTTGCGTGTGCACCGGTTCCATAAGGTCGGGCTGGACGCCTGGCGCTCTGGCGCCCCCTAGTCATTCCGCACTAACAAGCCTCCGTTTCTCAAGCTGCAACGCAAGGAAAAGGTAATGTCATGTCATATAAAGTCAAGTTAATTTAAGAAGAGAATCAAGAGTAAAGATTAAAAAAAAAAAATCCTTTCCAAAAAGACATTCTTTCTGAGCTTCCCCTGCCCACGAGCCAGATGATAAAACTGGGTAAAAAGTGCTACTCCAGTCATCGGTCCCAGCTCCATGTGTAACATTGTACTAACCAGAACTGCAGACCTGCGACCTTAAAAATAATTTTTGATACAGAACCCCATTCTAATTTCAGATTCAAGGTCTCTGTGGTTATTTAAGGAACAACTTTAACCCTGAGGGATTCGTTTTGTTTCCTTTAACTTTCCAGTGAAATCAGAGACCCTGTTCTTGGGTGTCAAACCAGCTACTGCAGGGCTACAAGGAAGTGACATAGGAGAAAGCAAACAGCAAGCAATAATTATGGCACAGCTTATTGCAAACGGGCCCGAGCGCCGTGGAGGAAGAGCTAATAAGAAAATGAAGGCATTGGACCTTTGCCCCGGCCTCTCCACTCTTCTTGTCTTTGGTCTTTTTTCCTTTGTAGAGGCCTGACTTTATTTATTTGTTTACTTACTGACTTATATGTGCGTGTATACACATGGAGGAAAAAAGAGAGAGCGCAGAGTGAGAGAGAGACGGTGGACAAAGGCTAATTTCACCCAAGGCTGCGTGCTGGGGAGGAACGGAGGGATCCTGGTTTGCTGTTTCCACCGCAAACTGCAACGGGCTCCTCCAAACACCCGTCCACTTCCTAAAGCAAGTATTCAAATTCAACAGCGTCCAGGAAAGTCTCCTCCGGCGGTCACTCCAGCCGTCCCCATTGCTTCCCCACAGGCTCTTTGTAAAAGAGTCTTGAAAAGTTTAATTCTCAGTCCAATCCTGGTCCACTAGCGTCCTCTGTTGGTCCCTGGAGGGAAGGGGCGCGCCGACAAAACTGAAGAGACCCGAGTACCCGAGCAGGCCGACAGCGACCTCAAGGGCGCAATCGCGCCACCGGACTTCGACTGCACTGCAAAGTGTGTCGGTTGTGCACATTAGCCAGAATCCCAGTCTCCGCCTCAGCGCATCGGAGAGAATTTAGCACAGGGATCCAAAGTCGCCTTCAAAAAATGATAGTGAAAATTACCAATTTTAAGGACTATTTGGTTATTACTAGGCTTCTGCAGTGCCCATTTTATTGTCTTTATTATTCTTTTGTCGTGGATGTAAACTCTATTCGAAAACATAATCAGCGAGAACACCTAAAACAAGAAAAACCGTTATGGTTTAAAGTATTTGAAAAGCCCGTCCTTAAGGACGCGTTCGCTGCCGGCCCACCCTTAACCGGGCACTCGCGGAGCAGCAAATGTGAGTCTCTGCCGCTTCTGCAGATGCCTAAGTGTGGGTCCCTGGGGTGCGAACGGTGCAGCGGGTGTAAATCAAACCCTACGGCTTCCTGAGACCCCGGCGCGAATACGGTATTCTCATTCAGAAAGGTGCCGCGACTTCCTCTACCCGAGGAATTAAATTTTAGAAAGTTTTGCAAAGGACCTAGGAATGAGGAGCGGTTCGTGCCAGTTTCCCTGACACCAGCTTGCCGCAGGGCGACCTCACCCGGGGCGTGGAGGGGGAGGGGCGGAGGTGTCGAGGAGGTCTGGGGCTCCGAGTTAGCCTGGAGGGACTGGATAGCCTGGGGCGCTGAGGCAGCCTGGGGCGCCACAATGGCCAGGCGGGCTGTTGTTCTCAGGGGCTGCGTGGTGGCCCGGGCGCCGAGCGTGCGCACCGGGAGCAGGTGCCCCACGCACGGGCAGCTAGCGCAGAGGGCAAGGCGCGGGTCCCCCCAGCCCTGCCTGCGCCGACCCACCCCCCTCCCCTCCTGGGCGCGCCGTTCCGGGGCGTGTCCTCGGCCACCCGGGCTTCTATATAGCGGGCGGCGCACCCAGGCCGCCCAGATGCGAGCGCGGCAGCTAGGCGCTAAGGAGCCGCCACCGCCTGCCTGGATCCCGCAAGCTCGCGCCGAGTGCTGTCGCCCCATCCCTGCGCTCCTCAGCCGACCGAGCAGCGGGCCCCCGTGGCGGGCGCCATGCAGCGGGCGCGCTCCGTGCTCTGGGCCGCGGCGTTGACCGTGCTGGTGCTGCTCCGCGAGCCGCCCGTGGCGCAGGCTGGCGCGGGTGCGGCGGGCACCGGCCCCGTGGTGCGCTGCGAGCCGTGCGACGCGCGTGCGCTGGCCCAGTGCGTGCCTCCGCCCGCCGCGCCCGCGTGCGCCGAGCTGGTGCGCGAGCCGGGCTGCGGCTGCTGCCTGACGTGCGCGCTGCGCGAGGGCCAGCTGTGCGGCGTCTACACCGAGCGCTGCGGCGCCGGCCTCCGCTGCCAGCCGCCTCCCGGCGATCCGCGCCCACTGCAGGCGCTGCTGGACGGCCGCGGGCTCTGCGCCAACGCCAGTGCCATGGGCCGCCTGCGCGCCTACCTGCTGCCAGCGCCGCCCGCGCCAGGTGAGCCGCACACAGCACCCGGCACTGACGCGAAGGGCAGGGGGCGGCAGGGCGGGAGGCTGTTGCGGGAAACTACTATTTTTTTCTCGCCCCGAGGGTTGTACGTGGGGAACTTGAGGCCCCAAAAGGTGGAGACGTTCGCCAGAGGAACCCTGCACAGCCAGGCTTCTATTTGCTCGGTTCTCTGAGTGTTTGTAAATTGCAAAGCGCTTTCCGTGAAAAATGGTTAAAGGTTTCGCGGACGGGCGGGGAAGCGGTATCGAAGTTAGCTGTCAATGCAAAGATCCTGGGCACGGGAGATTCTCGCAGCCTGGCGCGGGTACGCGGATGTGGACTGCGTAGTCCAACTTTGGAACCTGGCTTCCGATTCCGCAAACTAAGAGGGAGCGCAACAATCCCAGGGTTGCTTGGCGCGGCAACCCCGGGGACGCAGAGAGGTGACCAAGGGCAGATTTGGACCCGGAAGGTGAGCGGGCACGCTTTAGGAAATGGTACCTGTCTTTAGAAATGCTAACATTTGCACAGCCTTTGATTTGCAAAGCAGTGTCATGTCCTGGTGCGTCCAAAAACAAAGTGGATTCAGGGTTTGGTACCTTTTGCTTGGAAAAGCTGAAGTTTAGAAAGAAGCAACTTCTCAAGGTCACCTAGAAGCAGAAATAGAATGTAGGTTTAAACCCTGTGTGCCACTTTCAGTACCATCCCATTTGTACCCCCCACACCACCCCGCACCTCTTCGGACTTCAAACAAATGCCCAGGTACGTGGGAGTTCAGGGAGTGTGGACCAAGTGGATTTCAATGACAGGGAAGGGAGTTGGAATCAGTCCTAGGACTGTTCCGCTTCTTAACCTGAAATGGGAAGAATGAGGAGCCGTAAAAGAAAGCCCCAGAAGAAGAAAAATGCAAACATTTGGCAGAGTTACCCCTTCTGGCTCAGCCACTATCAGGCAGGTGCAACTCTGGTAAGGGCATCACGTTGTTCCCTTAAAAAAGAAGTTTAAATAGATTTGGCAGCTGTTCCTCCTTCAAGCATGTTTAACCAGCCTCACTTGGTTATATGAGAAAAGTTCCTGCCCTGCACAGCTGAAGGCGGGGAGAATTTTCCCCACTCTAGTCCCCACCCCCCACAACCATCAGGTTGGACAGATGTCACTGTGCAAGCCCCCATCCAGGGCTAGCAGGATGGACAGTCCCTTTATAATTTATGTAGCTGCAGAGTTCCACACCCAGGTAAAACAATTTCCTCACTAGGCAAGGCTGACTTTATTCTGAGAAACACCAGATTAGTGGAAAGGCAAGATTTCAATTGCCTGAAACATACACTGGCTCTAGTTGACTGTTAAAGTTGTTAGAGGCATTTGTCTCTACAGGCAAAGTTATGTTGTTTGCTAAGTGTGTGTGTTATTGTTCCAGTCCATTTTAGGGTATTCAAAAGGTGATCTTGGAAAATACTTATAAACATTGTCATTCTTAGGCTTCAATAATCATTATGATTACCACTATAGTAGCTCTATAGCATAGGTTGATGTCAGTTAATATAAGATTATAAAAAGATCTAAGTGACTTCTAAAATCCATTTGGGAAAAAATAGGTAAATTTATATGACAGTCAAAAGTCACAAATTATCTGTTGCTTAAATAGAACTGTTTTCTCTTCATGCCCTAGTCTGCAGTCCAGTCATTAAAAAGAAACCAAGGAAGTTTAAGAAATTACTTGGGGTTCTCAGAAAAGAAACGTAAATATGTTTATTTACATATTCTTTCCATCTCCCTTGTCTCATATTTCCTTGGAAAAGAAAAAAAACTAGGATTAAAGGAAATTGAAACCAAATCCTATCAATTAGGGACCTATTTTGCCAGGCTCTGGGATAGACCCTGGGAATTTGTACTCCCAAGGCACAAAACCCCCGTAGGGAACTTTGTAGCTGGACCTCGGTGGGCTGTTAGACAGGTGAGGAAACTGAGAGCCAGAGAGGAGAGGGATTTCCAAGGCCACCTGAGCGAGCCTTCTGCTGAGTGCCTCCAGGGCAGAGCAGAGCATCTGCAGCCAAATCATTTCAACCCTCTGGTAGCTTTCTAGAACAGACTCAAAACCAGATGGGTGACCTGAACCCCTGCTAGGGGTAGACATCAAGACTGCTTGTTGCAGTGAAGGAATTCTGTGACGGTCACTTTCAGACTTAAGCGGAAGCCTTTGGGAGGTCTGAGTTGGGCAGTGCAAAGGCCCTGGGAGCATCTACTCTAAATGTAGCCTTCGATTCCCACAGAGGTCCCACCTTCATCCTGGAAAAGGAATGGAGTGAGAATCCTGGCTGTACGTCAAGCCACAAATTTAGTCATGTACTTAAAATCCCAACTAAGCTGTAAACATTCTAGCATCCGTTTGAAGTCTCAGGCTCTCTTTAGGTAGCACTGTTGATTATAAAAGGGGGATCTGCTGGAGGGGCTTTCTTCTCCCCCAACCCAGGGAATGAAAGAGCTTTGGCACTTAGAAGTCTGAGCCCTGAGTGGAACTTGGGTGTTCCTGTGCTGACTGAGGGTGAGGAGGACTCACCCAGGAGGGTACCCCCAGGATGCACAGGGTCTTTGTGGACCTTGAGTTTTAGAGATGTAACGAGAGACCTGGAAGACAAGCCACCAACACACCAACTTGATTCTGGGTCCCTGAGGCAAAACACTTTGCAGATTGAAATTCAATTTCCCCATCTGAGCCTGACCCCCACCTCACACAGAGCCTGTTTACCCGGTAGCGTTGAGGACCATCTTAAGCTGGCCAGTCTTGAGCAGATGCCAGAATTCCCAGAAGTGCTTGTTAAAACCGAGACTGCCGCTGCCACTCCAGCCTTGCTGGGGTGGAGGATGTGCATTTCTTTCAATTTCCTGGGCTGCAACTGCTCCCACGGGTGGGAGGACCACGCTTGGATTCTCCTGCAAGATTTCTGAGCCAGCACCACCCATGGCTCGGGTCTGTCCCCTGCCAGTGGAAGATGAAGCATCTGGGGAGTGGAACTTGACGAGCACTTTCCTACCTTCTTTAGTTGCAGCTACGTAGGAAAAGCACATGTCAGATTGACTTTTAAGCACATGACTTCTTGAGGTAAAGCAGCTGTCACGTAGCAAGTGGCATTATGGAATAACACTTCATCAAGGTTTTAAAAAAACTTATTTGGAATTGTTGACTAACAATGCCATTTAGATGTGACCTAGTTGCAATATTAAGATTTTGCAAAGACTGTTGTAGGGTGTTGATAACTCTCATGTCTTTGTCTCCCTTGTGCTTGTCAAGGAAACGCCAGTGAGTCGGAGGAGGACCGCAGCATCGGCAGCACAGAGAGCCAGGCCGGCCCCGGCACACACCGGGTGTCTGATTCCAAGTTCCACCCCCTCCACGCCAAGATGGATGCCATCAAGAAAGGGCATGCGAAGGACAGCCAGCGCTACAAAGTCGACTACGAGTCTCAGAGCACAGACACCCAGAACTTCTCCTCCGAGTCCAAGCGGGAGACAGAATACGTGAGAGCTCTTCGTCTTATCAAAGTAGGAGGGTGGGACCCGCCAGCTGGGCACTCAGAGCCTCTTAAGGACAATCTTTACACAATGGGTCCCAGTAGTTCTGGCTGACTATCCCCTCTGTGCCTCACCTCTTTCCCTTCCCCTCCTTTTCTGTCCTCTCTCAGAGAATCTTAGGGGGACCAAGTTGAAATAACACTTGTGAAAGCACGTGGAGTGTCAAAAAGACCTCTGCAGATAAAGAAAAATATCCTCATAGAAATGGTTGTATTCTATTCACTTGTTCTTCTAAGTTTATTGACCTACTGTTGGCCCTAGCCCAGCTCCTGTGCCTTACTGTGGGGAGAGCAAAGACAGACAGGGAGCAGTGGTTAGCATCCTCGTGGGATTTCCTTCCTCAATCGGGAAAAAGACATTCGAGGAGCGTATTACAGGTCCCACTGCGATAGCTGTGTTTCAACGTAAGATGTTTGAAAGCATGCATTCCGGAGCAATGCCCATGACGCTGCTGTTCCCGAACTTCCTGATCCCCAGGGTCCCTGCCGCAGAGAAATGGAGGACACACTGAATCACCTGAAGTTCCTCAACGTGCTGAGTCCCCGAGGTGTCCACATTCCCAACTGCGACAAGAAGGGATTTTATAAGAAAAAGCAGGTGTGTGTGGTCCTTGGTGCATCTTCTTTCTCTCCCACTCTCCACTGACACAAAGGAGAAACCAACCTTGCTGCCCCCCAGGCCCTTCTGGCCACCGTAGCGCTGACTCTGAGCCCACGCAGCACCGGTGCCTGGGACCTGGCACCAGTCTCAGGAGATGGGACCAAGGGCTGCTTGGACGAGTTGCTCCAAGTGATGCTAGATGGGTCCAAATGCTCAACCCTAGTGCCTTTCTCCCTCCCATTCCCACTCCCGCCCTTGCAGCGTCTCACACACAGCACAGATGAGACGCTGCTGCCCTGGGAGCTCTTTATAAACTGCAAGGGGACGCATTGACACTGTGTTAGTACTGCATCATGGAATGACACTTGAAATAACTATTGTAGCAAATTTCTGAGAAGCGTGACATGAGGTCATACAACAAAAAGCTTATCGTGAGATCCTACATTGATCCCCTTCCACACTGAGGCCTTCCTGATAGTGACAAGCAGGAAAGGAATAAACAAGTGTGAGACATAGTTACATTAAGCCATAATCCGCATGCTCTACGGATACATTGTGTGATGGCAGCGTTTCAGTCGGCTTTCTAATTGTACAATTCATACCATGGTGTCTGTAGAATTAGCCCGAGAAGACCTAAGTAAGTAATGCTGGCCCCAGGGTGACCCCCTTCCAGGGTTTGTAGTGGAGGTCACAGTCGGAGAGCCTGAGTCTTCCTCTGCAGCTGCCGTTCTCTTGGGCTCTTAGTCACACCATCATTTCCTATCAGTCACTCATTCAGCAAATGCGCACTGAGAAGGTGCCGTGTGTCCAGGGCAGAGAGAACATTCGCATTTTCTCGTTTGGCAGGTGAGTCTGCAGGTTCAACAGGATCTGCGGGGTCTGGTATCCACCTTAGACTTTTAGGGGTACAAAACTGCCCCCACTGCAGCTTTCTTGGAAAAGTTACACCTGCACAGACATACACACAGACGCACATGCTGCCACCTAGGATGCGTGGCTCTTAAGTAGTCTTGACTGAACTTCCTGTTGTGCTTTCTCAGCATAGCAGAGCCATGCTGAGAAAACCATCTTACCATCATGGGCCCTGGTGACCAAACTGACGCTAGGCTGGGGACGTTCATTCACTTCTCGGTCTTCTGTTTCTATCCCACAGTGCCGCCCTTCCAAAGGCAGAAAGCGGGGCTTCTGCTGGTGCGTGGATAAGTATGGCCAGCCCCTCCCGGGCTACGACGCCAAGGGGAAGGAGGATGTGCACTGCTACAGCATGCAGAGCAAGTAGATGCCTGCCATGTGATGTAAGCCCTCGGGAGGGGACTGTGTCGGGTTCCAGGGGCCTCAGCGTCACTGGCCCGGGGGCTCATAGACTGAGGATTGCTCGGAGCTGGGCATGGCCACTGGCCTTTCCCCAACCCTGCTGACCAGGAGCTGCAGTCCAGGCCCAGAGAGAGAAAAACAAACAGGACAGACCCTTCAGAAGGGTGTAGGGACGGGGAGGCCCCACCAACCCAACCAAACAGGCGCAGGGAAAGAGGCTGGACAGGTGTGGTCTCAGAGACACTCTGCTTTGTCTCAAAGAACTTACAAGACCTGAGCTTTCATACACACACCAAATGAAGATTTTCAAAGTTAAGCTTTTCCCATGTAACTCTGGTGATTCATTTATCTTCACAGGAAACTGTTTCAATCCACAAGAACTTCTTAAAGACACATATTTCTTAAAGATGTGGATGTGAGACAGCTGAATAGCTCAGCTGGAAAAGCATTAGCCAGAAAATGTGGCTATTTTTGTTTTCTGTAAAATATATTATGAATATTCTGTTAGTCTGTGGCTAATATAATTTTAATAAAGTTTATTTAAATCTAATACAAAAATGAAATTTTAAACCATCATTTTGAAGATTGTTATCCCATTCAGTATTCTTTTCTCCTCTAATAAATGAAGGAGTTATTGGGGGAAAAGGAATGAAGATCTTTCATCGTCTCAAGACAAATTGAGTAAGCCGAAGAAATTTTCATTTTTAGCTGTAAGGGTTTTTTTTTCCCTTGCACGTTGGAAAACAGTAATTCTAATTTCGGGATAACTCTTTCTGACAGTGAACACTGTGGGCATCTTACAGTGTTCTTTGCTTTGTTAAGACGTGGGGGATCGAGACCATTTATTTACCCGGGGGCCGTGCCTGAGTATCTCAGGGAAAGACTTGAGCCTTTTTGATTTTGGGAGGGATAATTTCAATCTATTTCTTTTTCTTTTTGTTTTAGTTAATGTGGAGCTCAAATGCGCCTTATTTTGCACATAAGACTGCCAAGGACATGATCAGCAGCTGGCTACAGCCTCGATTTATATTTCTTTCTGTGGTGAACTGATTTTTTTTTTAAAACCAAAGTTTAGAAAGAGGTTTTTGAAATGCCTATGGTTCCTTTCAATGGTAAACTTGAGCATCTTTCTTCCTACTTTCCTGTAGTCAGTGAAAAGCAGTTCGAATTCTCTTGTTGCTTCCTATAAAAATACTCGTGAACGCGAGCACAGCACCCTGATGTCCTCCCCTCCTGGAGTTCGCACTGTGTGTTTACCAGAGCGGCCGACCTCTGACTTCATGACTTAGGCAGCTGTGTTGCCTACATAGAGTACACGCTTCACCCCCCTCTCTGTAAAGTGAGCACAGGTCTTCTCCAGAGTAGGAAAACCCTTAAACTCCAGTCATCTGGGCATCTCTCCTGGAGCTCACAGCCTTCTGCGGTGCCCCCTTTGAGGCAAGAGCCTGGATCCCTCGACCAAGAAGATCATTCATATCTTCAAGTGACCTGTACTGCGTGGGGACTGTTGGAGAGAATAAGGTGGAGTCTTACTTGTAAAAAGAAAAAAAAAAAAAAGACCAAGAATGTTCTAGGCACTCTGGGAACCTATAAAGGCAGGTATTTCTGCCCCTCCTTTGTCAGGCAGCTTCCTGCAGATGTGGCCTAGTGGAAGGCCCAGCGTGGCTTGGCTGTGGCCCCACAAAGAGGAGGGATGGGGGACAGTGAGAGTCAACCTCCGTGTTCAGAGGCATTGCAAAAAATGGCATGATTCTTCAGATGACTGCGGAAAATAGTGTTTTGTAGTTGAACAGCTCATGACAAAGTTCATTTTTGAGGATAAGCTTTTTAAAGGCAAAGGTTTATTTTCATCTCTCACCTTTTGTCTTCCTTGGCATAATGTAAAAAAAGAATAATAGTATCTAAACAGGAAAGTTGAATGGCTTATCGGGGAGCCCATTGAGAACACGGGGAACACATAAGGAATCACCTGTGTTTGTTGAACTTGGAGTCATTCTCATACTTTTCTCTATAATTCACACATATATGCAGAGAAGATAACGTTCTTAATTCAGTGTTAACATTGTATACAACATAGCCCAATATAATAGGATCTATGCTAGATATTCCTAGATGAAATGTTAGACATGCTAGATGTTGTAACTACGGCCACATCCAAGGAAAGGAGCTGGTGCCCGTGGGCTGGGCTGCTCTCCCAGAGGCCAAACCCAGGGAGGTCTGGAGAAGTCAGGCGCTAGAGGACTCTGCCCTGTCCCTCTGCGGCCCTCAGCGGGTGTGGACACATGCTTCACAGAGCTCTCCTTGCGAACACAAAGGGGTCTCAAGACATTCTGCCTACCTATTAGCTTTTCTTTATTTTTTTAATTAAGTTTTTGAAAAAGAAAAGTATTTTTGAAAAGTTTGTCTTGCAATGTATTTATAAATAGTAAATAAAGTTTTTACCATTAAAAAATATCTTTCCTCTTATTATTGATAACCTCTGGGTTTGTGTCACTAATGAAATAACCCTGAAAGGGCAAAATATTTCAGCTGTAGTAGAAAACTTCATAAACACAAGTATATTTCCCTGCTCCCATCTCTAGCAAAAGAACCCAAGCAAGATAGTTTCCATGGCCTTTGGTGGCATCCCGTGGAGGCACTGAGTCACATCTGCAAGATGGTCCAGCCCTAGGAGGCTGCATTGTTGGCTCCATTCCCATGATGGATGATAGTGTGTGGGCAGGTTTGGGCAAGTCAGCAAATGCATCTCTCTGTGATGGTCTGTTCCTTGTGTTTTTGGGGGGTTGTGTCCCACATTGTCCCATCTAACACTACTCAGAGGAGCCTTCTCCAGCAAGCAGGGCAAAGGTCAGAACAGACAGCCCTTCTGCCCCATGCCCTTCTGTCACTCTCTGCTAGGAGAAGGGAAGGGAACAAAGGCAGGAGAAAGAAGGAGACCCCAGGAGATGCTCTCTGCAGCCTTGGAACAATGGTCACTTGTCGGAGCCACTCCAGGTAAGATACTGAGCCTGTGGCCTCAGGGCATCAAAGGATAAACTGCATGTAAGGAATGCCCTGCTGTTTAAAGCCATACCTGATCCATTGCTGAAATAGCTAAAACGGTACCCTTGTAAGGCTGACCGTGTGAGAAATCAGGAAAAATGAGAGGGCAGACCCCTGTGGGGTGCTGTGCCTACAAACCCTTGAGGATGGAGGGAGAGAATGGGCAGAGTGAGCTCCCTGGGAGGAGCAGGTGCAAACGGGCCATGGAGCATGCTGGGGCAGGATCCTGGAGTGCCTAGGCAGCCAGGCCGTGTGTCTGGAAATCCAGGACTAGAGCTTGAAGGCCCTAGGGAGCTGCCGAAGGGCTGTGAGCTGCAAAACGATGCTTGCTTTATAAACCCACTGGGTTTGTCTTCCTGGAAGCCACCAACTCATGTACCATTCCTAGTCCTCACCCCTTAACCTCTAACCTCTGCCACGTTCCACACCTTTGATGATTAATTCCATGTGTCAACTTGACTGGGCCATGGGGTGCCCAGATTAAACATTGTTTCTGGGTGTGTCAATGACGGTGTGTCCAGGTGAGATCAGCATTTGAATCAGTAGACCCAATAAAGTGGATTGTCCTCCCTGATGTGGACGTGGTTGGACATCATCTAATCTGTTGAGGGTCTGAATAGAACAAAAGGCAGAGGAAGAAGGAATCCATGGTTTTTTTCCATCTCATCCTCTCTGGCCCTCAAATTGGGACTTACACCATCAGCCCCCCGATTCTCAGGTCTTTGGACTCAGAACCAGCTTCCTTGGTTCTCCAGCTTACAGATTACAGATGGTGGAACTTCTCAGCCTCCATAATTATATGAGCCAACTTTTCATAATAAATCTTTTTGATAATTACATAGATAGATAGATAGAGCAGCTATAAATCGGTAGATATAAACTAATGGTTCTCTTTCTCTGGAGAACCCTAATACAATACCTTTGATCACCTCTTCCTTCTAAATGCTCTCCTGCTATCTTCAGTACATACCTTGAGGTTGCATCCCCCTGGTTCTCTCGCCTCTCCTCTTTGTCTATCGCCCTCCCTTGGCCTCCCAGCTAGACTCTTTGGGCTCCTTCTTATCCTCTGCCTTCTCTCTCAGCCAACTTCTGCCCTCTCAGGCTTTCCTCCACCATCCCCTAAAGTCATGTGTGCCCGCCCAAACAACCCCCTCCACACACACACACACACACACACACACACAGAAATGAACAAGGAAGGGTGCTCGACTCTCTGGGAGTCAACACAATGCAGATGTTATGACAATGGCTTCCTGAGATTCAGCTATTAAACTGACACGCTTTAGGAAAAATAACAATCACCAGTGTTGATGAGGGTGTTGTAATGAGATTCCAGGTTTTCTGCTGTGGGAAAGGCAGCCTGTCCAGAGGGATGTTTCTGATGTAAACAAACTGAACCAGCCATTGCACTGCAGAAGCAAATCCTAAAGGGATCATCTGAGATGTGCACAGACAGTTAATTACAAGGGCATTTTAAACTGAAACTCATTCTTACAAAGAAATATTATGCCACCGCTGACATGTTTTTGAAAAAGAGTTAATTAATATGTAAAAATGTTTGTGGTGGGCTAAAAGAAAAGCAGATGTAATTATATTGTGTACACACACAATTACACATAAAACTAAAAGGAAATACACCAAAATATTAACCCTGGTTATTTAATTATAGATAATGTTTTTAATTTATTTCTACTCCATTACAATCTCAACAATTTCTATAGTGAATATAATTTTCTTTCTTTTCACTCAGAAAAATATGCTGCATTTTTGATGTCCCTGCCTCCAGCTCCTGTCTGAGCAATGAGCCTCCATTTCCATTAGCCCACTGAATATCCTCTCCAAGGCATAGGGGCATCTCCTATAGCCCTGACATCCCAGTCCAGCTACCTGCCCAAACTTTGGAAATGGTCTTAACTCCCATCCTCGTCCCACATTCAACCAGTATCATTTATCTACTTTTTATCTTCTAGGAGGGCACACCACAGTGAACAAAATACAAAAAAAAAAAGCACTGCCCTTGTAGAGAAAGACAAGAAGCAAGATTAGTGTGGCATATAGGATGTTAGATAGTAAGTGCCATGGAGAAAAAAATAAAGGGAAATATGAAGTGTTATTGCTGCTGTCTTTCTTTTTTTCTCTTTTCTTTCTTTTTATTAGAGAAGCCAGCTAACAAAGGTGGAAGGTGGCTTTTTTCTTTATTTTTAATTGACATATATTGTACACATTTATAGGGTAGAGTGTGATGTTTTGATACATACATTTATACATTGTGTGATGATCAAATCAGGGTAATTAGCATATCCACCACTTCAAAATTTTATCATTTCTTTGTAATGAGAGCATGCAAAATCCTCTCTTCTAGTTATTTTGAAATATACATTATTGAGGAACCTTCTTGACCCAATCATCCCTTAAAGGCCCCCCACCTCTTAATATAATCATCACATTAGCCATTAATTTTCAACACCTGAATTTTGTAAGGGACAATTCAAACCATAACAGTATGAAATATCTAATAGTTGAAATAAAGAGCAAAATAGATGGAATAAATAATAGAATGGATGATGGATACAGCTAAAGGACAATTTAATAAAGGGGAAAAACAAGTTGAAGAACTCTCTTAGAAGGAAACAGAAAGAATAAAGATTAGAAAATATGAAAGAACAGTTGAGAGAAATGAAGGACAGAAGCAGATATGCCACGTTGAGATAAATGAAGTCCTGGGAAATATTTAAAGAAGTAAGAGTAGATTTTTTTAGAATTAAAAAAAAAAGGCATTATATTGAAAAGCCCCATAGAATGTAAAAAGGGATATAGTTTTAAAGACATTGCCAGGTGAATTATGGTGAAATCTTAAAATATCAAAGTATCAAGAGAGAAAAAAACAAATCACAGGTTAAAAAAAAAAAACACACAAGTATCCAGTTGACACCACATTTTTAAAGAGCAAATCTGGAAGCAGGAAGATGAGTGAATAATTTAGAAACTAGAGTGTTATACCCAGCTAAACTGCCTTTAAAAGTGAGGAAATCATAAAATATTCTCAGGCATTGAATATCCAGAAGGTTTGCCACACAAAAGAAGCACATTAAAAACATTTCAAAGGAAGAGTTTCTATAAGAGGGGTAAAAAATCTTGGAAATGTTGAGGACATATAAAGTGAAAAGGAATAAGTACCATGGAGCATTAAACTCCTAAAAGCTATAATAAAGAGCTTATCTAGTAAAAAATAAGTAATGAAAAATATAGAAATATAGAAAAACTAGGATAAATGGAAATAACGAACCAAGAAGGTATAAAAAGATTTAACTGTCAATACCGTAAAATTAGTGATTCTCAACCAAGAACAATTCTGCCCCCTAGAGGACATCTGGTAATGTCAGCATTTTTGATTGTCGCAACTGGAGGATGTTGCTAGCATCTCCTGAGTGGAGGCTAGGGAAGCTGCTAAACATCCTATAATGCACAGGACAATCCCCCACCCAAAGAATTATCCATCCAAATTGTCAATAGTGCCAACATGGAGAAACCTTGATTTAAATAGATGTTAAAAATTACCAACTAAAAGATAGATTCAATTACTAAAAATCAATATGTATTTTATAACAATAGACATATCAAGCAAAAACTATACAAAACAAAGCCAGTAATTGTTAATATCAGGCAAAATTATATTTTAAGACAAACAACATTTTTTTTAGAGATAGAAAAAAATCACTAAAAAATAATAGAAAGGTAACCAGGAGTATTTAGAAATTCTAAACATGTGTGCATCTAATAAAATATCTTCAAACTATTTTAAATGGAAATTAAGATAATTATAGGAAGAAGTTTAAATTTTTACCCTCTTTTCATTACTGATGGTAAAACAGACAAAAAAAATCAATAGGAATTTAGAAGATTGGAACCTCAAAACTAGCAAGCCTAACCCGATGAATACATGTAGAGCAGTTAAAGAACATATGTCCCCTCAAGAAGGTGTGGAGCATTTTAGAAATCAATCCTGTGTTAAATTATAAAGGAAGCCTCCACAATTGAAAGAATAGATGCCATATAAACAATATTTTATGATCACATATGAATAAATTTAAAATTAAAGTAATAATTTTTAAAAATTCCCACATTTGTGGAAATTTGAAAATCACACAGAAAAATATTTCAAAGTTAAAGAGGAAATCAATACTGAAATTTAAAACTATCCAGAAATTTAATACTACCTTGAAATCAAAACCCTCTAGATAACACTAACACAAAAGCAAGCGAGAGCTCAAGTTCACAGAAAACACATGTCTGAAACACCTACAGCAGATAAGAGAACATGTCTAGAACAGCTAAGTGATCACCTAAAGAAGTTAGAGTCAATACAAAGAACATAAAGAGAAGAGGTGATAAAAATAAGAGTAAAAAGCAATGACAGAGGAAAAGCAAAAGATGCAATAGAGAAAATCAGCACAGCCAAAAGTTGTTTCTTTGAAAAATCTAACAAAATTGACAAGCATCTGGAAAACCTGTCAAGAGCAAAAGAAAAGTTAACAATTATCAACATTGCCAGTTTGGGGAAGGGCATAACAAATGGAGCAGAAGAAAGTAAAAAACTACAAGAAAATGTTAGTAAAACCATAAAATGTCAAATATGAAAATTTAAGGTGTAAAATTTCTTAGAAAATATAATTTTCAAGAAAAAATTGAAAGCCTGAATATTCCTGTAACTGTGACACATTTAAAAGAATAATTTAAAATATTTTCACAAAGAAAGCCCCAAATTATTTGACAAGTTCTACCAAGTGCTGGAGAAACAGATCATCCCATTTAATAAAAATTTTTAAGAAGCTGTAAAAAGAAAGAAAATACCTTGAGTCATTCTACAAAACCAGTATAACCTTGAAGCCAAAATCAACCAAAGACAAAAGACAAATACACGCCTATTTTTCTCATCGATGTAAAAATATCAAGGAAATTGTTAATAAAGCAAACCTTACAGTCCCTATAAAAGGTATTATACCATTACCAACTTAATTTACTCAAGACATATGAAATAATTTTATATTATAAAATCTATAAATATAATTAATCACAGTAATACAATAAAGAGAGAGATTATCTTTAATGGAAACAGTAAACACAGTTTACAAAATACAACACAATAAAAATTGTTAACAAATGAAGAATGTAAGAGAATGCTCATTGTCTGGTAATGTATAGATCTTAAAAAATAAAGCCCAGCAAGTGCATCATTCTAAATGGGGAAACATTAGAAGCAGTTTCTTTAAAGTCATAAACCAGTCAAGGATAGTCACTCTTACCATTTCTATTTACCATGGTATGAGAGAACTGAGTTTGTACGTTAAGAAAAAAAAAAATAGGGACTCAACAATTGGAAATCACTGTCATTTATAGATCATATGATCATTTAAGTTTAATTCGATTGTGGTCTAAGAGTAGATATTGTATGATTTCTATTCTTTTAAATTTGTGAAGGTGTGTTTTATGGCTCAGAACATGGTCTATCTTGGTGGATGTTCCATGTGAGCTTGAGAAGAATGTGCATTCTGCTATTGGATGAAGTAGTGTAAAGATGCCCATTAGATCCACTTGACTGGCAGTGCTGTTGAGTTCAACCACGTCTTTACAGATATTCTGCCTGCTCCATCTGTCCATTTCTGATAGAGGGTGTTGAAGTCTCCAGCCGTGATAGGAGATTCATCTACTTCTTGCAGTTCTATTCAGCCTCATGTACTTCCATGTTCTATTGTTAGACACATGCACATTAAGGACTGTTGTGTCTTTTTGGATAATCGACCCGTTTCATTATGTAATTCCCCACGTTATTGCTGATAATTTTCTTTGTTCTAAAGTTTGCTTTGTCTGTAATTAATATAGTTAATCTTGCTTTTTGATTAGTGTTAACATGGTATATGCATCTCTTTACTTTTAACCTGAGTCTTTATATTTAAGGTAGGATTCTTGCAAACAACATATAGTTTGGTCTTAGTTTTTTTTTTTTTTTTTAGCACTCTGATAACCTCTCTTTCAGTTGGTGCATTTAGAACATTTACATTTTTTAAAGTGATAATTGATATATTTTGTTAAAATCAGCCATGTTGATAAATGTTTTCCTTTCATTGTATTATTTTTTGTTTTTCCCCCCTTTTTCTGCTTTCTCTGGTTTCAACTGAGTATTTTATATAACTTAATTTCCTGTCCTCTCTTACATATCAATTATACTTACTTTGTAAATTTTTAACTGATTGTCATGATAATTTTATGTGTCAATTTGGCTGCATCCACAGTGACAAATGTGTGGTCAAACATTATTCTGGATGTTTCTGCTATGGTGTTTTTAAATAAGGTTAACATTTAAATTTGTAGCCTTTGAGCAAGGCAGATGGTCCTCTATCCCACAGCTGGGCATTATCCAATCAGTTGAAAGTCTGGATAGAACAGAAGACTGACCTCCTTTGAACAAGAAGGAATTCTTTCTACCAGCAAATTACCTTCATACTTGAGCTACACCATTGGCTCCCTCCTGGCTCTCCTGCTTACTGACCTGCGCTGGAGGTTTGGACTTCTCAGACTCCATAATTGCTTAAAATAAATCTCTATATACACATCCCATTGGTTCTATTTATCTGGAGAATCCCGACTGATACAGATTTTGGTACCAGGCATGGTTCTAGAGGAACTGAATCATAAAGATGTGTTTTCATAATTTGTTCTGTGGTTTCTGGAATTAGCTATCTAATTTGATTAGGTTTAAAGACACTGATAGCTCCATTTCCAGTAATAAAGAGAACACTGATTGTCCGTGGCAGGATGTGGCAATAGAGATACACAAAATATCACCACTGGAGGCTCCTAATCAAGCACTTGTAAGAAGCAAGGATCTTGGCGACCGTGTATATGATACCTTCAAACTAAAGAGCATGATGACATTGGTTGGTTGCTGATAACTAAGCAGGATACAATGGGGAAAGAAAGGATGAGCTCAGGGATTCAAATTCCCAGCTCCAGCACCACATAAATAACCTGAAAGCTTCAATATATACCCTGAAGGAGTTCCTTGTCTCCTGTAGCTGCAGGACCAAGACTGCTACAAACCAGACTCAGAGTCTTGTCCTGTGAGTGGCTAACTTACACTGAAAATTGAATTCCCAGTCTCCACTTCAGCAGTGTTTGTTGTTAAAGTGAGGGCCCGTCCATTGCAAAAGGGAAAGAGTCAGGAGAGAACGGGAACCTGAAAGTTGGAGTGGGGATGTGCCAGAAGACCCTGATGGAAGCAGAGACGTTGAGTCCCTAAGTTCTGCTGAATATTCCTTGCCAGTAGAGGCTGCCACTCCACTGCATCTGAGGGACTAACGCTGCGTTGCCATAGAAAATTGCAACGGCCGCCGCTGAGGCAGCTGCCGTGCAAGACAATGCTGCTCCTCCTCAGGAACCCCCACCTCTATTTGCTTCTAGATCTAGAACTAGACTCAGGTCCCAGCAGCACCTGAAGGTGAGGCACAGTGTGTAAGCCAAGGGGAGAGGAGGGCCGCGCTCCAAAAGAACTACTTGAGTTCTGACTGACACAGACAGAAATTCAGGGAATATGTGTGGGAATAGATATTATGGGTGTGGAATAATGGTGAAAGGACCATAAAGTTGGATTAGGCCGAATTTTTTGATGTGGGCTCACTCACCAGAGACTGTGCATTTAATGTTGCAGCCCTGGGAGTCAGAAAGAGCTCCAAGTTTGGTTGGGTGACAGAAACATGAACCAAAAGGTGGCCCATAGTAAATCAACTTGAACTGCAAGCTCTGCCTTGATTTACTGTAGAGAAAGGAATTCAAAGGTTTGGGGAGACTGAAACGTGAGAGGGGATTTGTCATTGAAGACCTACTCTCCCACTGTGGGCAGGTCCAAAGAACATACCCTTCCCCATGACATGAGAAATAAACTTGTGAGAGGGAGCCATGGCGTCCCGCGGGAAGTTGCGATTGCTCCTCTCTGCAGCCCAGACCTCACAGTGGGAACCGCAACCACAGAACAGAGAAACCTAAATGCAGTTGGAGTAATTGGATCCCAGGGTGGCAGGGGCCAAGTGGCACTCAACTGCCAAAGGAGAGATGGGCGTGGTTACTGTAAGGGACAGCAGAGGCAAAGCAGCAATATCAGTAGTCTGACTCCTGTGTACCTGTGGCATTGGCTAGCTAATCATGGTCTTCTTATTCCTAGAAGTGAAATAGATAGGAAACCTACTAAATTCTTACTTGATCTGTAGAAGCAAAAAAGTTCTAGGTCAAGTGAACAAGTCTCACCTGAATCATAAAAACAGAGTCATGGCCTTTCAATCAATGTTCAGACTTGAGCCAGGTTACAGACCTAGAACCCCTTGAATGAAGGGGTAGCCAAGTGCCCCTGAAGAAGGACCCTAATACACTACCAAATATTTATACCGTTAAACCTTTCTCCCAGTTTTCTCCAAAGAGACCAGAGGTATGGCCTTTCACCAAGGCAGCTGTACACTGGGGAAAAGAAATAATCAGACATTTCAGGAGCTACCTGGCACTGGTTTTGACCCAACATTGATTTTAGGAAACCTGAAACATCTCTGTAGTTCACGAATCAGAGTAGGGGCTTATGGAGGTCAGGTGATCAATGGAGTCTTAGCTCAGGTCCCTCTCACAGGGGGCCCAGTATCCCCAGACCCATCCTGCGTTCCTTTTCCCAGATCCAGAATGCATAATTGGAGTAGACATGCTGAGCCGCTGGCACAACCCCCACGTTGGTTCCCTGACCTCTGGAGTGAAGGTTACTGTGCTGGGAAAAAGCAAATGGAAGCCACTAGAACTGCCTCTACCCAGGAAAATAGTAAATCAGAAGCAATATTGCATTCCCAGAGGGACTGCAGAGATTAGTGCCACCATGAAGGACTTGAAAGGTGGTGATTCCCACCACACTCCCCTTCCACTCTGCCGTTTGTCCTGTACAGAAAACAGCGGGATCCTGGGGAATGACAGTGGATTGATCACAAGCTTAACCAGGTGGTGACTCCATTTGCAGCTCCTGTACCGATGTGGTTTCCCTGCTTGAGCAAATTCACACATCTCCTGGTACCTGGTCTGCAGCTATGGATCTGCCCTTGTCCCAGATCTGGCTGGCTGCTGCACTTGAAATGACCACTCTGACCATCAAGTTCACAGATCGGTCCTGGAGGCCTGGCAGATGGCAGCCTGGCAGATCTGTGGGTGGAGGGTTAAGGGGGTGACTCCAGATGGGGAGCATAAGCCTCCAGGGAAAAGCCAGAATGGCGGAGGAGACCACCGCCCAGCTGTGCTGGGGTACGTGTGATGAGAGAGGCAGCCCTGAACACCTGCGTCTCCTGGGAGGCTGCAGGCTCCGGTGGTGAGGAGAGTCTCAGGCTTTCCCCAGGGCAGAGCACAGGGTGTCCGGGAGACCCTGGGGCTGGAGGCAGCTAAGAGGCCCAGTCAGGAGGGCCAGTGACGGGCAAGTCAGGCAGGTCACAGTTTTAAGGAAGAAGAACTCTGAGGAACAGAGAACGCAGTTGAGATCGGGGCTCAATCCTGGAAACAGAAGTGACAGGGGACGTTGGGAGCCCTACAGAGGAGGAGGCCGAGCGGAAGGGAGGGTGAGAGAGGAAAGGTTAGGGAGCAAAACCAAAGAAGCGTTTCTGTCTTGCATTTAAGAGGGAAGAAACCCTGGGCCTATTTACGAGCTGAAAGAAAGGAGCAAACCAAGCTGGAAGAGGCGAAGGACCCTGGGGAGGAAGGGGACTGAGTGAGAGGTGGGATGGGGACGCCCAGCCTGGCCCCAGCAGAGGAGGTGTCCTGATGCCGCTGGGAACTGGGAATCCGGGGCAGTCTGGGCAAGGGGCTCTGCGGACCTAAAACACCATTTGATGCTGTAGAAGCACAAAACTGCCTAAGGAAAGTGAGGGTGAAGGACGAAGGGATTTCAGATGTATTTCAATAAATGCCCACAGCAGTTACAATATTTCCATGTGGAATATTTATTCCAAATACGTTTACATTATGGACGTGTGTTTAACAATATATCCAGCACACATTTGCACACGCAGCGACATCACCATAGGTAGCTTCCATTGCATAATCAACATTTTCACTTTCCCTGCAAACTTACATCAAATGTGGATCATGGAATATACGAGTTAACTGTTCTCCTTTAACCTGCTTGAAAAATCACTGCCTAATATTTGATTTTGCATTTTCTAAGTAGTATTTTTCCAAGCTCTTTAAAAACAGAAGCATGAGCTTTGGAAGAGCTGGAATACACATATTTACACACAATGTGATAAGAAGTATTTCATGATATACAAATTAGCAGCACAGGTTACTGTGTAGAAAAAAATAAACTTACAGTGAATAAATAAACTAACAGCTTTATATATCAAGTAATACGTGGAGTATAAAAAGTCGTTTCTATATATACATATAGATATACAAAAACGTGTGTGTGTTCTCGAGTATAAATACACAATATACTTAAATATTTCATGTGAAGGAACATTACTGCATCTGTTTTCAGTTTTGTAAATGAAAATACTGGTGGCAGTTGGGGTTCCCTCTGACCTCCAGAGACCCTGGGATCTTCTTCCCGCTCCAAGGGTAGACGCACCAGCAGAGCCCTGCCTCTCCATCCATGGACGTCTCGCACTGCAAAGACAAGACCAAGGTCAAGAGCAGCAGGTGAGAAGCTGATCGGGAAAGCAGAGCTATGGCTGACTCTTGTCTCAGTGCAGCCGAGTGTTGCAAAGTCAAGCCAAGGGGATGGGCGTGAGAGCAGCTACCCATGATGCAGGCAAATCCAACACCCTCCTGGTTCTCATTGTAAAATGGAGACAGCGGCCAAGTGGCACATGTGATAATGACTTCACCTATATACTAAATGGTACGGTGTGTGCACAGCTGTCTGCTTCATGGCCCCGATGGCCGAAGAGCCCAGGACCAGAGGGAACATGTCCCATGTGTGACCCACTGTTCCTTGTCTGTTATAAAGCAAGGCCTAATCCTCAGTTTCCACCAATGGAATCCACAGAACTCATACTTCGCTGAGTCCTAAAGTGCCCCTCAGAATCAAGTCTTGGTTTGTTTGATCTCACTCATTATTTGGCAAGCCACAAAAATGCTATTGTGTTTTATTACAGAGTTCTTTTTTCTTTATGGGGGACAAAAAAGTAAGAGATGTCCAAACAGATACCTGCTTTCCTAAGTTTGTTCCCTTCCTGTCTTGTTATACATGAGGAAACGGAGATCTCAAGTGTTGGGAGGCCTGTGAAAGTCCTCCCCCTCTGTGGCTTGCCGAGTGACGGAGCTGACGCTTAGCCCCACGGTTCCTGGTCCACTGTGGGTTTTCCTGCTCTGACTTTGAAATATTGTGCTGTTCAACCAGACTATCTTGGACTATCTGTCCCTGGTTCCCAGAGGGTGGCTCTTCTTTAATATGACCAGTTTTGATGTATATTTGGGACTGGACATTCTTTGCCTTGAAAGACTACAGCTTTTCAGGGATGGAGGGCAGCAGTCACTATCCCCATGAGGACGCACGCTGGCAAGGCCACCTACCTGTCTGCTGTGATAAAATCCATTCTTGTTGCAGTTTGGCAGATAAAATTTGTAGATTTCTTCTGCTTTCTGCTGTGCCTTGGCTAATCTCTCCAGCACTTTGTAGAGTTCTCTCTGGCAGGGCTCCTAAGAGAATGAGTTGACATTAGGACAAATGACAAGAGAAAGGGAATTATCAGCCTAGATTACCACTGATTGAAGAGGTGTTGTCTGGGCTGAGGACAGGAGGAAGAGTGGCCCCAGGACCTGGCCATGGGTCCGGGGATCAGGTACCATGTGATGTGCCCTCTTGGGGCCTCATTTTCCCACCTGTGGTTAGTCTCTGTCTTCAGTTGCTAAGATAAAGGATGGGAACACCATTCTCTCCCTCGCTTAACATTCTCCACACACCTACACAGAGACATCCCCTAGCAAGAGCCTGGCTGACAGAGCAAAACTCTTCCCAACTCCTCCTGCCACCCGCCGAATATTTTTGAAACCAGCCTTCAAGTTGAAAGGAGAGTGGGCAAATCTCTCTGAATGGAGAATTTAGCAGAAGAGCTTTCTAGATTTTGAGCAACTTTCCTTTGCAATCTACAGGGTTATTTTACATAAACCAAATCGAGTGAGGATCAAGGCGTTCATCTGGATAATTTGAAATAAGAATTAACTTTACTCCATTTGTCATCATTTCCAGATGAAATTTTGAAGTATGCAGAAAATAGTTTCATCCTCCACTTTTCTGGGTGTGCATATTTTTCTTTTTTTTTTCCCTCAAGTGAATGCAAATCGCTCCAACTTTGATTCTCTGTCGCCATCAAGTGGTAGAATTAAAAACAGACGTTAATTAAGATATGATGGAGAATTGGTGTTCATTGGGTTCAGAGCTTGCGTTGAAGAGGAAAAAGTCCCAGAGATAGATATTTGTGATAGTTGCAGAATACTGTGACTGTATTCAATGCCACATAAACCTGTGCTTTAAAATGGTTAAACCAGTAAATTTTATGTTACATATATTTTACCACATTTTTTTTAAAAGGAGGCAAATGATACAGCAGGGGGTGGAGGGAGGAGTTGGGACCTTGTGCTAAGCTTTGGAATAATGTAACTCAGTGCTCTGACACCCTTATTTTAGAGATGAGCTCAGAGACATGAAGTAACCTATCTAAAGGTACACAGCAGGAATTGCATTGCCTTTGCATCCAGTGGGCTCATCTCCTGAAAGTCCTTATGTTAACAGCTTGACAAAGCTAAGCTGAGAAATGACTATTAGGTTCTAGGGAAAAAGGTGTTTTTTTCCAGGGTGTAAGGACCAAGAAGGAGTGGACCAGGCCCACTTGTCATAGCCAATTTGAGTAGAGCCTCCGACAGGAGAGTTCCCACCACCCACTCCAGGGCCTCACCTTCCATTTTTGGATGTTGGCAACGTCGCGAGCCCTCATGCTCTCATAGGTACTAATGGCGTTCCAGAGGATGGGCCGGTCCTCGCTGGAAGGGGCCATAAGATGGAAATTCTCCAGGAACTGTTCTTCTGTCATCTCTGTGCTCTCAGGGGACACATTCTCTAGAGCTGCAGGGCTCTTTGCCTCTGGAAAGGAAATGCCACAGACCCATGAGCCCCCGCAAAGCATCTGCACTCGACCCCCGTGAAGTCACTTCCTTCCCTCCAAACCAAGCTGGGACGTAAGGATGCCACGATCCTGAACCCAATTTCTGTTGACTCTCTGTTTAAAGGACCTTCTAACGGTTTCTGGGAAGAGTGTTGACCCAACAGCAATATCAGTTCTGTTCTGGACAACAGCGATTTTCAGGGTCTGGCAAGGGTGCCGTGTGTTTTTGCTTCTAAAGTAGCAAGAGAGGGGCGTAAGGCACACATTTGCTGAGGCTGGGAAAAACCCTAAAGTAGCCAAGGATTAAGGTTCAATGCCTAACCACACCCCCCGCCCGTGGGGAGCCTTGGAACTTCAGCTTCTCATCTCTAAAATGGGAGTTTTACTAATTCCCCATGAACAAGTGGTAGGGTTCATCCAGAAGTGGGGTCTAGAGCGCAGCTTTCCTGACCCAAAGCATTAGCCTCTCCTCTGCTGGGGGCCCTGCCGTCCTACATACTAAGTGACTTCTCTGCAATCCCCTCCCGGCCAAGAGGAGAATGGGGTCCCCACATATCTTGCAGATAGAGTCCAAAGGTGCATGGACAGAATCGTACAGAAGTGGCTCTAAGGGACCCCCTGTGGAAACCCATCTCCTCCGCGGGTCAGTGAGACGACTCCATTTCATTTACTCTGAAGGGCGGAGAATGCACAGGAAAACCATTCCCCTCTTGGGAGAGTCAATGGCTCCCACACACATTCCTCTCAGGCTGTGGAAGCCCTGAGTCCTTTAAGAATCACACAGGACACAGGACGTGCAATCAGCCCAGATGAGGAGACAGGGGGCTGGAGTAGAGAAAGAGGCATTTCCTCTGCTTCCCACTACAAACAAATCGCTGCTTAAATTCAGGAAAGAACCTGATTGTCAAGTTCTTAGGGGCAACATACACATCAAACATTGTTTTTCTATGGCAATGAATGGAAGTGAAGTTTTTAGCCTAAACTTTCACATTATGTTCTGTAAACATCTGGGAAGCACATACCGTATCCACAGGATGTATATTACAAAGGACGTTCCAAACACCTCCTGGGGAGGCCAGCGGGAGAGATTCCCATCTCAGGCCTTCCTGGATACTCCAGCCACTGGGGCAGGGAGGAGGGCAGGGGCTGCATGGGGGCACCCCCACAGCTGCGGCAGCCCCACCACATCTCTGCACTCCTACTGTCGGGATCCTTAGAGATCACTGGGCTGCGGGCCTCGGGAGCTCTCTCCCCAACTCTCCACTAATCTGCATGTGCCTTTGAGCCTCTCCCTTCCTCTCCTAGGGTACCTCCTGCCAAGACCATGTAATGACTTCAGCTCCTTTCCCCACCGCAAGCTCTGGTTGCAAGTTTGGACAATCCCCTGCTGGGCCTCAGACCCACTCATCTGTCCCAGGGCGGGGCAGCATGGGGGTGGGGGACAGTGGTACCTGTGGCCTCGGTGCTGGGCGCGGAGGCGTCGGGCTCTGGCACGCAAGCGCCCTGGCCGCGGGTGAGGGCGTGCAGGGGACGCGGCTCTCCGGGCAGCGCACGGCAGCTGAGCCCCCTGGCGCAGCGCGCAGTGGCCACACCGCAGGCAGCGCCCAGCTGCAGGGCGCACGTCGGGCAGCAGCCGCAGCCGGCCGGCCGGGCAAGCTCTGGGCACGAGGCGGGCACGGGCGGGCAGAGCGAGAGTTTCGCCGCGGAGCAGGGCGCGCAGCGCCACGGCTGGGGAGCGCCGGCCGCCACGCCGACCTGGACGGCCAGCAGCAGCAGAAGCCGCCAGGCGCCGGCAGCGGGAACCACGGGCATCTCCGGGCGGGCGGGGCCGGCAGGCAGGAGCTGATGCTCTCTGGGCAGGTGGCTGCAGACAGTGGCTGACACTTTCTAGGCAAGTAGCGGTGGCGCGGTGGCCGATGCTAGCTGGGCGGGTGGCGGTAGCGCAGTGGCCGATGCTCGCTGGGTAGGTGGCAATGGCCGATGCTCTCTGGGCACAGCGTGCCCCTTATGAAGGGCGCGGGCCGCGCCACTTCGACCAGGAGGTTAATGATTGGCAGCTTGGCGTGCTGGGAGCTTGGTGTTCAAAATAAAGTTTGTTTTGCTCCTACGCCCAAGGCCGTGCGCAAAAGGTAGGTGGAAAGAGAGTAAACGATTCAGCTTTGACTGTTTGTTTTGTTGTTATGGGGTTCGGGCCCAGAGCTAAAGTCCAGTTCTAACAAGTGCACAACCAGGTGGGGAATGGTCATTGTTTTGGTTCAAGAGGCATCACGGGCCTAGCCAGCCAGCACTTTTCAACAGACCCAGGAAACTGAGAGATCAACTGGGCAACACCTGCCCAGCCACCACCTCTCAAATGGAGAAACCAAAGCCCA
Source organism: Propithecus coquereli (assembly GCF_000956105.1). Lineage (NCBI taxonomy): Eukaryota > Metazoa > Chordata > Mammalia > Primates > Indriidae > Propithecus > Propithecus coquereli. The sequence continues at coordinate 3,003,629 of NW_012148086.1, forward strand.
GGGTGAGGAAGGGTGGGACCAGGTTAGAATCCAGATCTCTGCAAGCTCCGTGGGTTCTCTGCGACAAAGCTCAGAACTGCTTCTCCTTCTGCAGGAGGAAGGCCCCCAATCCACAAGGAAATCCATAGTTCATCCCAGCGCTCTGCCAAGCTCCCCAATCTAGCTCCAGCTCCAGCAGAAGGATCTCCAAGGAGGAGAAAAGCTCAGAGCCTTAAGTAATAGGGCCAAGGCTGCAGCAGTAGCTCTGGGACCCCAAGGTGCTGCTGACTTTCTGGCTTAGGCCAGGTATTTATCAGTAGTCAAATACAAAGATTTTCTCTTTAGTCAAAATTCCTATTTTTTGAATATTCTCTTGAGTCACAGGAAGAAGGTCAGTATGAATTAAAGAAAATAAAAAATGGGCCCATCTCTAGGAGCTGCAGGCTCTCCTCGGCACCCCCTGCATGGCCTCCCAGTGTAGAGCTGTGACTGGGGACCGTGCCATGCTCCAGACCTGCCCCTTGGCCTCTCCTGTGTCCCTCATTTCCTCACCAGGCTGCTGCCATCTCTGCCTCCTGGTCTAGGTACAGGCTCAGAGCTACCCCCACGTCCCAGCCTGGGCCTCCTGTTTGTCCTGCAGGTCCTTCAGAAGCAGTGTTTCTCAGACCTGGGGACTTGGGGATGGCCTGTCCAGCCCCTCGCTTTACAGAGGAGGATACTGAGATTGGAGAAGGAAGGACATTGCCAGGTCGAAGTCACAGAGGCTATGATGGCATGTCCTGGACAAGAGCTCACACTCCTGATGCCTGTCACCTAGTTCCGCTCACCAGAAGTGAGCCCTGAGCAGATGCCTTTCTCTGTAATTTGGCTAAAACGCTTTGAACAACAGGGGCGTTGCAGAAACTCCAACTGCCGGTCATTCTTACACTCAAGGAAATGATCACTGGTGCTCCCTCCAGGGCAGGTGTAAGGGCAGGTGAAAACAGGGACAGCCCTGGGATTCCGAAGCTGGGACAGGAGGGTCTGTGCTAACAATGCCACCCTGGGCTCTTTGTCCTATAGATAATGGGATGGATGTGAGAGATCATTTTACACTTGTGTGAAAAGATACATGTGCCAATCTCTATTCTGAAGCCATATTGCAAGAAACCTAAATGTCCGTTGCTAGATGCCAGATACATAAATCCTGAGCCATCCTTTCACTGGAAAATAGGCTGCTATTAACAAGAAAGGGCAGCTCTGATGTTCTGATACGAAAATATTTCTAAGATAAGTAAAGTTGTTCAACTTAAGTGAAATCTCCAAGTTAAGTACAAATAAGAAGATAAAGGATATGCTATTGTTAGTATACAATGGAAGTAATATGAATATATATAACTGATTCTAAATTTACTGAATGTCTTGAGAAGAATACATAGGAAACTGATAGCAATGTCTGCTTGTGGGTGCTGGTGAAATTACGCGACTGAGGGACAGCTGGTTTAACCTTCTGGATTAGTAGCATGCAGCGACAATACGTGTTACACTAACTATCTAAAGAATAACCAAATTAAAATTAATTTACTACTTCCTTTTCTTGCCACTGTCCTGGTTCTGTGGCCTTGGAGAAGTGACTTGGATTTGCCAGGCTGGCTTTGGTCTACGCGTAACGTCTCTAAATAGTGATGGTTCCAGCATCTCCTCTGCGACAATCAAAATAAGGTCCATTAAAGTAATTGTAGTCGGCAGTTATGATTGTGTTTGTCATTATTTTTTACAGAGCAAAGTTAAGTGTCTGATTAAAGAACCGACCGATGATTCTGAATTTTTTAACATTATTCTTGGTGTAGGTCCCTAAACAATTTAATTTCCATAAGAAGAATGTGTGTTCTGAATTTCCTCTCTGACTTCCTTGATTCGCAGTGTGTCTACACTTGTAATGTTTTCTTAACGAAACATATGAAAGAGGCAATCCTTCAGTAAACCCTCAGGGCCCACCTGCTGTGTGCCAGGCAGCACGCCTGGCCCGGGACATTTCACCCAGTTGCGCACTTGCCCAGCACCTGCCCTGCCTTCCCTCCCCGAAGTCTCACTTGTTCTGCACGTAGTGGAAATTCCTTCCCTGGGGGATCGATTTCCCAAATGTTTCCATTGCTTGCCTCATAGCAACAGCAAACCAAACAGCCTCCAAACCGAGACAGAACTCTCCTACTCCTGACCCTCTGTCAACACAAATGGAGCCAGGCCCCTTCCTCCAGCCCCATCCGTCCTGTGTGGAGGTGGGCGACCCTGCCCGGTCAGGTCGGAGTCACAGCCCAAGTGGCTGCCTGTACACGTGGCCATTTCTGGGTGCATCCACAAATCCCCAGGCCCCCCTGCCCCCGCCCGGAGTCACAGCCGAGCCTGGCTTCTGTGCTCCCAGTGGTCCGATTCCCAGGGCTGGCTGGGACTAGGGGGAGGTGGTGCGGGGGGGCACACGGGGGGGAAACGTGAAAGGAGGTGCCTCTCCCAGGGCCAGGAAGCGCAGACTGAGCCCTCAGAGAGGCCTCTGGACTCTGCAATTCAAGCCTGAGCTCACCTAGCCCTGATCCCAGCCCTGGGACTCCTGACCGCTGCTCATCTTCCAGCTTTAATGTCCCCCTTCCCCAACGCATAAAAATAAAAACAGCTCCCCTTCCACACCCCCAAGACGTCGGTCTTGCTGTTGGTGGTGCCTGGATTTCCATCGCCCTGTTATCCTCATCTATCAAATCCATGGCCTCTTCCGTCCGTCCCAGAAGCTCTTTCTCCCAGGACTCTATTCCGCAGTTTGTGCCACCCTCGTAGGGCCGCCCCTCAGAATGAATTGCTCTTCCTTCCGGCTTCCCACCGTGCATCCCTGTGCTTCTATCCTTCCGTCCGGACTCTTTCCCTCACCCAACAGTGGCCACGTGGAGCAGAGGGGAGCTACGCTGACCCCCCTCTGCCCCCGATCTTGCAGGAGGATGGTCTGGCAAGGGTTCACCCTCAGGATAAGTGTAGTGGGACGAGAGCGTCTGTCTAGCCACGTCTGGGCACTTCTCAGAGAAGCTGCTGGCCAGGGCAGGCCTTGGAGGGTAAGTGGGACTCCCCCAAGCAGCAAGGGATGGGGGTGCAGTGTAAGTGAACAGAGATAGTAGCCGGGGGAGGGCAGAGAGCCAGGAAGAGTGTGGTGTGCCAGGGAACAGCCAGCGGTTCTTCCTGTCGAGGCAGCGGGGAGCAGGTACAAAGTGGCCTGGGTGTTCTGGGAAGGGGTCTGGATCCTTGTTAAGGCAGCAGGCTGCCGCCACAGGGCGTGAGCAGGCTGAGAAAGCAGACATCCTTACATGAGGGAGGGAGCAGGCCTGGGGACCCCTCATTCCCACATCCCTTCCCAGCGCCGGCCGGACTCCCAGACGGAAGCTGCGAATCAGCCATGGAGCAGAAGGAGCCCCACCCTCAAAGATGGAGGGGGAACAATAGGCAAATACACTAACAAATCACGGCTGCTTGTGATAAATGCATGAAGGAAAGAAAAGGGCTCCCGAAGGGGATGTGAGGGATGCTTCAGATGGGCCAGCCCCGTGGTGGGGAGCGCTACATGGCTGCAGCAGGGACAGGTGAGGAAGGCCAGAGAGGCTGAGAGGAGGCCCAGCATTGGGTTGAGGACCCACAGACTTGCTGGAGTTACCTGCACGATCCTGTGTTCCCATGTGGTCTTTGGGAAGTCAACAGCGTCTCTACGGGGCCTTTGACCACCACAGATCGAGGGCCATTCTAGGGCTAGGCTATATCTTATGGTGTTGTTCCTCCCTCCCTTCAACCCTGTCTCCACCCCTTGGGACCACCGGAGATGTCCTCTCCTCTACCCGATCCTAGGTAGACTCTGGTGGCCCTGTGCATTCCCAGAGCGTGGTGACATACTGGGTTATAGTCATGCTGAAGAGCTAAGCTAAGTGCAAGTCTGTGTGTGTGTGTGTGTGTGTGTGTGTGTGGTGTCCCACCAGGCTGCATGCCCAGGGCACCAGCACACACGCCCCTTCTGATGGACGACTGTGAATCCCAGAGCCAGGGCTCCTGGACCCAGGGCAGGAGAGCAGGGGTGGGCAGGGAGGGTAGCCAGTGTCTTCTAACATTAACCACACTGTAGGCCCCTGGTGCCAAACCAGGCACACCTGTAGGTCTTACCCTCACCTGGGGGCCAAGCCCTCACTGTACCTGAATCAAAGCCTATACCCTTCCTTCCAGACCACGCAGGCATTTGGCGTAGGGTAGGGCCAAAATTGTCTGTGTGTGCAGGGGCCATGGGGGGGCGTATTTTGGGAGACAGGATTGAACAGTGGTTTGGGGTTACCTATGGGAAGCTTTCAGTGCCAGATATGGAATTCGTATTAAGTCAACTGGGCAAAAAGAGCATTAAGCTAGGGACCAGGAGACAGTCACCACCTACCCCATTGTAAATTCTCTGTGCTGCGCAGGAGAGGAAACCACTGTCAGGGGTTCCAAAAAGGCGAGGGGCACACAGTCGTGGTGACCCCAGTGTGTAACTCCAGGGGGCACCTATGAACAGGGCACACCCAGCCTCTGCCAATCATTTGATGGCACTTCATAACACAGCTGCCTTTTCTTGTGAGCACTGCAATGAAAAATGTTGACGGTTGCACTGGAAGAACTCAACTCTGAGAGTTTGTTTTAGCTCCTGACAGGGAGAGGACTCAGCAGGAGCACGGTGGCTCTGAAGCAAGACTCCCTGTGTTTGCACCTTGGATTTCCACGTCCTAGCATGATGCATAACCCTTCTGGGCCTTGGTTTCCTCACCTGTAAGATGGGGACGATGGAGTGCCTGGCACAAGAAAGGACTTGAACGAACAGGAGCTGTGTCATCCTGAGCCACACCGTGGGCTTGTTCTGCTGCCAGGGCAGCTGGGGGCCCTAGGATGATGCAACCACACGAAACCTTCCGTCACCCACTGTTTCCAGTTCTGCCTTCATGCAGGTGCTACCTGCCCACCAGAAAATTGAGCAATCCATGCTCTGAAAAACAATGCAAGAGTCAAGGGCAAAGTCGGAGTTTCAAAGGGAAGAAACGCTACAACCCAGGGAGGCCTCAGAAGGGAAGTTGTTTTTAACCTGGGGGGAAAAAAACAAAAAGATGTTCTGCCTGTGTTCCGTGATCAACACAGGGGATGATGTAAATCTGTGCAAAGGCCCGGCCTGCTGCCCTATGTCCTGAGCAGATGAAGGGCGCCGCTCAGCAAACTGAAGACAAGGCTGGAAAAAATAGCTCCCGCCTACACTTCCCGATAATCAAAGTGGAAAAGTCACCCGGCTCTTATCACGTCAACAAGGCGCAGATTCTAAACACAGGAGGAGTGCAATCGCGCCCGGGCCTGAGCCCAGGGGGTCCTGTTAGAAGACAAGGGTTTTAATCTCAGTCTTGGCCATTAAAGCCAGGCCACCTCGATGCATCCACCTTCAGGGGTGCACTTGGGGTTGGATTAAGGGGGACAGGTACTAAGTGTCAGACACAGGGAAAGTGCTCAAACATATTCCATTGTCCTTTCTCTGAGCGCTGCTTGGGCCACAGACCCCTCCCGACTGCTCATGTCTATGTACAGTGTGGTGGTGTAGACGGTGCCAAGTCAGCTGGGAACTGGGTAGAAATGCCGGCCCTCAGGCCCTGTCCCAACCCCAGACTCTGCCATCTAGGGGTGCACCTGGCACCCTGTGATTTAAGAAGCCCTCCTGGGGAGTCTGATGCAGGCTCAGGTCTGAGGCCAGGAGTTCACAGAGGCTGCCTGGGCCCACACTCGCACAAGAGCACCCCCATAGCACGTGAGGGATGGAGCATTCAGGGGTCGGGGCTACATGTGAGGGTAGAAATGAAGAAGCAGAGCGAGTGTTGCTGCAGCTGGGCGGCGAGGGGGCCTGGGTGGTGGAAGAGCCACCCGGAGACCGGAGCTCCCTGCTGTTGTCCCCCAGGAGGACGTGTGCATCTCATCCCCACGGGAGTCTTCACTGCCCTTGCATAACCCGAGGAGACCCGATAGAAGACAGTGCCTACCTGGGCCCCTGCTCAGGCTTAGGGAAAGCCAGGAGGACTCTACTACATCAGGCACGGCGTTGTTTGATTAAGCCCAAATGCACGAGATGGTGGAAAGTGTCCATGGCTTTGGTGAGGTGAAAAGTACTGTACCAGGTTGGCCCGGCGAACTCACCCCATGAACTCCGGCCACGCCAGCTCTCTCGCTTGCACTTGGGGTTACTCTCAGCAAGAGACCTCGATGTGCCTGTGAGGCCATCAGTCCAACACAAACACCAGGGCTGCCACTCCCCCTGCCTAGAACAGGCTGCGGCAGGGGACCAGCAAGATCTCTCTCACCCCGGGAGGGGGCTGCCAGTCGACTCTGCGCAGGCCCCTGGGCCCTGGCTGCACTCCCTACACACACTGACTTGGAACAAGGGCTGGAAACTACGGCACGGCTGGAGGCACCGCAGACGAGCTCTGCAGGATGACGTGGCCAGGCAGCAGCAGCTCTGAGACAAGAAGAGCGGGAGTCTCATTCCGAATCACAGTGCGCATATCACACGAGGTGCCTTCAACTCTATAGGGTGTGCACGTCACATCAGGGGGCCAGCGTCACAGTGCGCAAACCCTGTGTTTATTGGGAGCACACTATGTCACTGTTGGGGGACTTGGATTGTGGTTTTGTTTCCAACTTTTCTCCATTACAAATATTGCTGCAGTTCATTTTGTCTTCCTTTGTGATATTTTCTCAGGATAAAATTTCAAGGACTCGGGTTGAGACTTTTTAAGGCTCTAATTCACAGGATAAACTCCTTTCTGTACCAATTTACATTGCCAACAACAACATATGAGAGTACGAGTTTCACTCAAACGTCACCAGTATTGTATGTTGACATTTTGGTGTTTGCAAATTCAGTAATTTTAAAGTAATATTGTGTTAGGGTATTTTGCACTTATTTGATTATTAATGAAGTTTATAGGGTTTTTTCTCCCCACTTGACAAAGAGTACCAACCACTGGCTATTTATTTATATCCTGGGGTCAAAAGCAACCTGGAACGCATTGGTTATGTAGAAAACATGTCATTCGTTGTGATGGAGTTGGGAAACACTTGAGCATTTGATGGGCATGGGGGCAGAGAGGGGACAGGGTGGAGAGTCACGATTGTGACGGTGTGGGTAGAAGCTGCAGGGATAGAAGGTGTTGCGCATTGTGGAGTTTACCATGCGCTATCCTGAGGATTTTCTGCACATTATCATAAGACCTGGTGAGGGGCTCTTGTTGTCCGGGGCTGTGTGTCTCCTCCAAGGCTCATGCCAGGAAAACGACAAGAGCCTGGCTCTGAGCCCAGTCCTGCTGCCGCTGCCCTGAGCACTATTCGTAACTGTAACGTGGTTTTGACGTGGCTGACTGGCAGACACGCACAAGCAGGCAACTTGGACTTGGATCCCACGTGAATTCGATGTCTGCGTGTCCTGTACAGGGAGGGTTTGGGATTCCCTGCTGCAGAGCTTCTCTGGGGTCTGCTGAGGGGAATGTGTCAGGCTCTAGGCTGGGACCCAGGAGGCTGGAGGTACATTCATGGCAACCCCAACCGCAGGCCGGACCTGGAGCCCCCACAGGGCCGCTGCACACCATGTGGGCAGCCCTGTCCCGCCCCCCACGCTTCTCTCTGGGCTGCTGCCCAGTGATAGTGCTGAGGGCACCTGACTGGTGGTGCCGCGTGCCAGGCTAACATGACTCCGGAAACACACTCGGGTTTCCCAATTATGTTGTTCACAAACACAAACAAAAGAGCCTTACGCTGCGCCCAAACCAGCGTGCCTAAGTACCAGGAGGTTGGAGGATCTCGGGGACCTAAAGGTTATGGCAATTCTGTGAGTCTGGAGATCTGGGGAACCCAGAGGTTTAGGAGGTCAGTGGAATTCTGGGTAACCATAGGGTTGGGGGGACCCTAAGGGTCAGGAGATTGGAGAACCCTGGGAATCGGGAGGTCAGGGCACCCTGGTGTATTCAGAAACATCGTGCTGGATGTTGGGGTCCAGGCTGGGTCCTTACTAGCAGTGTGACCTTGGGCAAGTTACCTGACATCTCTGTGCCTCAGTTTCCTTGTTGGAAAATGGAATAGTACCTGCCACATTAGATTTTTCTATATCAGTCCTTGTGGCAGAAAATAAACCATGAGAGGTTGGGGTTCCTCACCTGAGAAACAGGGAAGGTCATGGTAGTTCTTTGAGTTGCCATTTTCTCCCCTGGACTTGGCCCTGTGCCCAGGAGGGCCTTCGGGGAAGTCATCGCGGTTTCTTTTTCCCCTACGAGACTCTGCACAGCCCTACCCAGGTGGCTCTCTGAGCTTGTCTGTTTCCCCCTCCTGCCCTCTGGCCTCCTCTAGTCAAGGCAAACTCTGCTGTCATCAGACTCCCCACCACACTCCCCCAATCTTAAAGTCTGACCCTGAATTCCATCTGCAAAGTCCCTTTTCCCGTGCAACAGAGCAGAGTCACAGGTTCAGGGAACCAGGGCATGGTCACCTCTGCCAGCTACTATTCTGGGGCCAAGTGATACTTCTGACCAACACTTGTCATGTGTGTCTGTCTCATCCTTGTCTTGGACTGTTTAGGCCTCATAGCCAGGGCTAAGGCTCATGCTGTCGAAAGTAACTCAGGAAAACTCCAGTCGAAGAACGGATCACACTCTGTTTTCAGTCACACCCTGGCGACAAGGCTTGGGACAGAGAGACCTGAGCAGGAACCAGCAACCAGCAGCTGCCGCCTGACTCATGCCAGGACCTTGGACAAGCCCCGTCCTTCTGCTGCCCTCAGTTTCCTCCTCTGGAAAATGAATGGAATGTGCTCAGGGAACTTTACTTTTAAAATTTATTACTTACTAATCTCATGTTCTTTTTAGCAAAATGTGAAACAATTAAGTGACGTTAAATTTACCCATCATCCTGCCACCTAGATATCATCAACATTACCATTTCCACATATCTCTTTTTGGATATTTGTATGCGTGCGTGCGTGTGTAGTTTTTAAAATGGGATCACACTGTACTGTCAATTCTATAGCCTTTTCTCATTTAATGTATTACCAACACCTTGTCTATGGTATATGTATACATATGTGAACATGCACATACATGTGTTTACACACATATTATTGACTGCAAAGTATTCCTTTCCTTAGGTTCATCCTAATTGATTTCGTCAGTGTCCTTTTCCCGGCTGTGCACACTGCATCTGTTTGGGCTCTTAAAGATAACACTGCATGGATGTCAGTTACAGACAATAAGGACTCAAGTGTGATTGTCTCCTGACGTATTTGTGTACGTCAGGTGGCATTGCTGGCGCAAAGTCGTCCACCATACTTTTAAGCTTAGTGCGTATTAGTACTGACTTGCGCTCCAGAAGGGCTGTGCTCTGAGAGCCCCGGCGGAGGGTAGAAGATGCCTCCTTCCCAGCCCCCTTCAGCACTTAAACCTAAGTGGACCACCCAGCTTTGTGCTGCTCTGTGCCAACCAGCACAGGCCAGAATGAGTCCCCTGGAGGTTGCCTGCTCTCTGACAACCCCGCGTCAGCGCTCTCTGAAGCCTCAGGAAGACCCCAGTATTCAGGGAACTCGACCTCTTTTGCCACCGTGAGCACGCACTCAGGGCAGTCAGTCGAGAGGGTGCAGGCGAGTGCCGGGCGGGCCGGGGCTCTGCACGCCACACACAGGCTGGGGCGAGCGCCCCCATCTCCGGGGCCGCACTTGCCTCATTAGGGTCCCCTGTGTGCAGATGTCGCAGAGCTGGAAGAGCCCGCACGAAGCGCCTCATTTTACAGAGAAAGGAGAGAGCCAGTGACAAAATTCATTCACCAAAATCGTCTCAAAACTTAGTGGCAAAGTTCAGAAAAATAATAACAAGAGTAGCAAGGGTAAAGAGCACGTATTTTAGAGTCAGACGGTCCTGGGTTCTTGTTTCGGTTCTGCTAAATGCCATTAAGTGAACTGGAGCAATTTGCCCCACCTCTCTGGGCTCAGTCTTCCCCCCATTAAAACGGGCATGCTAAACGCTTTGCTTGCGGGTTGTTAGGAAAGTGAGGTTACGTCTGACACTGTCACAGACTTTTCTGGTTGTTCTAGCCTCCTTATTTCTTTCTTTTGAGTTCCATCTGCAAAAAAAGCTTAAGGCGCAGTTGGAGATTACTCTGAGCTAGCAGAGCAGTAGGCGTGTAGATCAGCACAGATTACGTTCCCTTGCTCTGGGCACGTGTTGCCCTTCATTACTGCCGGGGTTGCCACGTGGACCAGCAGCACCTGCGTTGTTAGGAATGCCAGTCCTGCTCCTCACCCAGACCCGCCAGGTCAGGACGGGGCTGCCCAGCACTCTGGGCTCTAACAAGCCCTCCAAGGGGTTCTGAGAAGCTCGAGTTTGAGAACTATTGAATGAAGGACCCATCAGGAGTCTTTGGAAACAGAACAAACTTCAGAGTTCAACAGCTCTGGGTCCTCAGCTTCCCGGGACATGAAAATGTGTTTGGTCTCAGCTGCCTCGGGCATTGCGGACTGCCTGCGGGTGATAATCGTCATTGCTCTGGGTCATCGTGATAACACACGTGCAGTATTGGCAAATAGTGGGCACACCACAGGTGGCTCGTTCTGGGGGAGCCCACAAGTGCCCCAGCCAGCCTTGCCTCCCGCAGGCTCAGGTGCACGCAAGAGAAGCCAGTCAGGTGGAGGCCTGGAGTGCGAGGGGAACCCGCCCCCGCCCAGCCACGTGGTCATCGGGTGGACTCGGGCACAGGTGGGCTCCTGCACACCTGCCTGGGCCTACGTGGGGGCCCACAGGTATTTCTTGGCGCTGAGGCGTGCGGGGCGGGCGCTGCAACTGCCTGCGCGGAGGAGGCTAGTCTCAGGCCCAAAGCAGGATGGAGCTGGGGGCGCAGGTATGTGGGGGGTGCAGCCAGGGAGTGGGACAGATCCAGAGGGATGAAGCAGGAAAGAGCGAGGGGGGCGGGCGGGGGCACAGGTGGGAGAGGGAAGGACTGTCAAGGTGGCTTGAGCAGGGGTGAGTTGGTGCAAAGCTGCCGCTAGGCCCTGGCTGCACCCCAGGGGCCTCAGTGTCCTCACCTGGAGCTCCCACTTGACACCCCATCGTTGGGTGCAGGAACCCCCTGCCCAGAGCCTCCTTTCCCTGCTTCTTGGCCACGCCCTGAGCCCTGCATCTCCCCAGCCTCGGTTCCAAGGCCCAAGGCGGGGTGCCGCAGG